>NC_067403.1:236808420-237152920 GCF_016432865.1 Antechinus flavipes
TGTATTTTAAGGGGAATGGAATGGTGCCATTTGGCAAATATGGAGGGTCTCAGGAACAATGGGAGACACTAGGAAATGTCCTGGGGTTTAAGGTCAGAACATCTGGGATTGATTGAATCTTAATTGTAAGCCACTTACATACAAAATTTAGGGAAGATTTTGACTCTCCCATTTCTAATATGGATAAATGAAGAAAACTTACTTCCTCTCCCTTAACTTGACTGTCTAAAAGGAGAATGTTGTGGTACAATGAAAAAATCACTGACTGAAGTCCCAGGTCATGGGTTTAAACCTCATCTCTGCACACACTAACTATGCATCCTTGGTAAGTCACTGAGCCCACATTGGTCCCTTCCATAAAATGAGGAAGCTGAACTAGTTATCTGTGATGTCTCTGCTAGCTCTAAATAATAGCCAGCCTTTATGGGCGGCACTTTTAGGTTGAAAAGCTCTTTATAGTATTCCATTTTATCCTCACCACAACCTGAAAGATAAATCCTACTGTTATACCCATTTGGAAGGTGAAGAAACCAAGGCAGACAGAGTTGAAGTGACTTGACCAGGATCAAAAATCCATTGCTAGATGGTGTACTAAGAGTACTGGGCCTGAAGTCATGAGTTCAGATATAGTCTCAGATATTTATTAGCTGTGTGACACTAGAAAAGTCATTTAAATTCTTTGCTTCAGTTTCCTCAATTCTTAAATCATATATATAAATATATTATTGGAAAGCATTTATTATATTGCCTGTAAATAGTAGGCATTGAATATTTATTAAATAACATTCCTTTCTCAGATTAAACAGTTGGGGAGTAGCTGAGGTAGATTTTGAATTAAGGTCTTTTTGAACCCAGGACCAGCATTCTCTCTGCTATACCACCCAGCTGCCTTGTGTCCAAAGGCTAATTCATCACTAAGGTCCATTCCAAATCTTAAAATTCTTTCTATATTAAATCTGGGCTCTGGATAGAAAAAATTGAAATCACATCTAGAGTTCTGTGCTTTCTAAAGCATCACAAAAAATTTAAGTGACAAATATAAACTTAAATTCTCATAGACTGGAGACTATTAGAACTAGAAGGGGCCTTAAAATATTGAACATAGAATAGAGTAATCTGATAATATAGAATTCCAGATAAGGATGGAACTTTAGAATAGAAAATGAAAGGGCTGAAAGGAACTTCAAAACATGGGAGGCAAAACTAGAAGAGACTTTAAATACTATTTTTTCTAATTACTTGTAAAGGCAATTTTTTACATTCATTGTTTAAAACATTGAGTTCCAAATTCTCTCCCTTCTTTATTCCTATGTCCCTGCCTAAGACAGTAAACAATTTAATATGCTACATAAAAGCAATCATGTAAAACATATTTCCATGTTAGTCGGGTTGTGAAAGAAGAAATAGACCGAAAGGGGAAAAACATGAAAAAATAAAGTGAAAATTGTACGCTAAAAGAAAAAGAAGATGATGAAATATGAAATTCCAAGAAAGGAGCATTTAGAGAGAACATCAAATTGGAGAATATGAAGGAATCTTAGCACACAGAATAGCAAAACATAGAGACCCCAAACGACAGATCATAAATTTGCCATCTTAAAAATTCTCTAACCTGAAAGACGCTAAACACAGTTTCAAGTTCTATCTGTGCACACTTTCTAACATGAAGGATGCTAAACAAAGTTTCAAGTCTATCTATATTTGAGAATTGGCTTTGAACTGAAATAAATATTAAGAAATAGAAGAAAGAACATAGGAAAACCTTTAGAACTTAAAATCTAGAAGTAGGGTTTAAGGAGATCCTGGTGTATTGAGTATAGATTGTGGAACCTAAGATGAAGCTTGTGCAGGTCACCCAGGCTTTCCATTTCCTATGTAGAAAACCTCAGTCTTAAAGAAAAGAAATTTCTTTCTCAAGTTCATGAAATGTCAGGAAAGGACTAGGAACCAGTTCTGCTGGTTTACAGTAGCCCTCTTTCCACTGATAGACTGCTGCTAAATCTAGAAAAAACTAAAGCTTATCCATGGTCATGAATCCCACGCCACCCCTAATATTAGGAACTTAGACAAGCAATTCACAGGAATAGAGTTACAGAGATGAATTGGAGCCAATGACATCCCAAGGAGATTTCCATATCCCCAGGAAATGGATGAACCTTTAAAATAACGGAGAGCATATTTACCCTGCTGTTCAAAGAGATTGCCACAGCAGTTTATGATATTACAATATTTATAAATATATTTTCATTCCAGCCCACCTCTATCAAAAGTCACAATGCAATGTCTAATCACCACTTTCCCTAACACTTGAAAGGCAATTATAAGACTGTATTAACATTCATCTTACAGGCTGCCTTAAAGGGCTCAATTGTTTAGCAAGGCTGTTGAATCATTAAGGAAAGTATCGCCTGAGATCACAACCAGCGTGGAGCTATATTTGGCTTCCCATTTGGCTTTGAGTTATCTAAAACATTCACTTGGAGTCAGATTCAAGATTATTTCATTGTGGTAGAAAAGGCAGGTAAAGGATGAACTGAGTTGTCAGGATGCCTGGGAGAGAATTCAGTCTAATCATCCACATCAAAAGCCAATCCTCAAAGCACAAACAGAACCTGAAACTGTGTTTAGCATCTTTCAAGCTCGAGGGTCTGTAAGATGGGAAATTGAGAGAGAAAATGTTCCCCTTCTTCCCACTTACAAGTATTTGCATAGGCTTCCCCTCTATCTCTCACCATGCCCGGAATGTGACTCGTCTTCACATCAATGTCTTGGAATCGCTAACTCCATTCAAAAATCGATTTAATATTTGACAAAATCCAGTGCCCACTCCAATTAAAAACACTAGCAAAGATAAGAATAAATGGAGTTTTTCTTTAAATGATCAGGAGCATCAGCAAGCATCATATGTAATGGGATAGATTAGAACCGTTCCCAATAAAATCAGGGGTGTAACAAGGTTGCCCACTATCATCATTACTATTGTATTAAAAATATTAGCTTTAGCAACATGAGTTAACTCTAACCCTAGACTTGTAATGAGTTTCTCAACTGTTAGTGCTTCTATCCCACAAAAATTATTTTATATTTCTTTGGTCTATGTTTGGCATTTGTGTATGTATATATGTGTTGCTGCCCCCACCCTTTTAAGAAAATATAAATTAACTGAGGGCAAAACTCTTTGCTTTTGCTTTGGTGTCTCCAATGTTTAGTATAGTTTTGCCCCATGCTATGTGTTTAAAAATGCTTGTTGAATCCATTCAGAATGTATTTTCAAAGTAATAATCACCTTTTCATTTTTTAAAGATATTTTGGTTTCTAATGTCAAAGTTGTGTAATTGAACTCTGGTCACAATGAAGGACAGCATAGTCTGATGCTTAGAGTATCAAACCAAGTCAAACTATGGGTATATGCCTATCATTCCTGGCTTACATCAGATCAAACCAACAAGCATTCATTCCTGCTCTAATTCAGTCACTGTGTTAAGAGCTGGGGATATAAAGAAAGGCAAAAATATCCCCCGCCTTCAAGGAGTTCTATTCTGAAGAAAGAAACAACTATATTCAAACTCAATAAGTAAGAGATAGATACACACATATATGCTTGCGCGTGCGTACTTTATTGTTCAGTCCCTTTTCAGTTATGTCTAATTCTTCATGACCCTATTTGGTATTTTCTTGGCAAAGACACAGGAGTGGTTTGCCATTTCTTTCTCTGGTTCATTTTGCCAATGGAAAAAACCTGAGGCAGATAAGATGGAGTGACTTTCTCAGGGTCACATGGCGAGCAACTGTTTGAAGGCAGGTTTAAACTCATGAAGATAAGTCTTCCTGATTCTAGGACTAATACTCTATAGACAGTTCCCACAATCCTCTCTCTGGGGGTAGATGGCTCTCTTCAGCACTGAATAAGTGGAACTGGTTTGAAACATCTCATTGTTGAAGAGAGCCACTTCCATCAGAATTGATCATCATATAATCTTCTTGTTGCTGTGTATAATGATCTCCTGATTCTGCTCATTTCACTCAGCATCAATTCATGTAAGTCTCTCCAGGTCCCCCTGAAATCATCCTGCTGATCTTTTCTTACAGAACAATAATATTCCATAACATTCATATACCACAACTTATTCAGCCATTCTCCAAATGATAGGCATCCACTCAGTTTCCAGTTTCTCACCACAACAAAGAGGGCTGCCGCAAACATTTTTGCCCATGTGGGTCTCTTTCCTTCCTTTAAGATCTCTTTGGGATATAATATGCCTAGTGGAAAACCTACTGGATCAAAGAGTATGCACAATTTGAGTCCTTTTTAAGTGTAGTTCCAAATTTCTCTCCAAAATGGTTGGATCAGTTCACAGCTCCACCAACAATGAATTAGTGTTTTCCCATATCCCCTTCAACATTCATCATTATCTTTTCCTGTCATCTTAGCCAATCTATGAGGTATGTAGCACTATCTCAGAGTTGTCTTAATTTGCATTTCTCTGATTAATTAGTGATTTGGAGCACTTTTTCATATTGACTAGAAATAGTTTCAATTATTTCACCTGAAAATTATCTGTTCATATCCTTTGACCATTTATCATTTGGAAAATGGCTTAAATTCTTATAAATTTGAGTCAATTCTCTATATATTTTAGAAATGAGGCCTTTATTAGAACCTTTGAATGTAAAAATGTTTTCCCAGTTTATTGCTTCCCTTCTAATTTTGTCTGCATTAGTTTTCTTTGCACAAAAACTTTATAAATTATATTATCAAAATTATCTATTTTGTGGTCAATAATGATCTCTAATTCTTCTTTGGTCACAAATTCCTTTCTCCTCCACAGATCTGAGAGATTAACTATCGTATGTTCTTTTAATTTGTGTATAATATCATTCTTTATGAAGGAGCTTCCATTCTAATGGGAAAAGAAAACACATAGAATTCTGGGAAGCATGAGAGTGGAGTTCCAGTGTGGCAGTTTTGCAATGAGCCAGTCAAGAAATGACATGGAATCCTGAGCCCTGCCAAGATCAAAAGCTCACTTCAAGCTAAGGTTCACAAGAGCAGAGTCCAAGATTCTTGTGGAAGGGAAAGGATGGTGATGGACAGAGAACAGATAACATATTAAGGAAACAATCGCTGTTTGGGCTTTCTACCCAGTTAGTTTACAACCTTGCTACAACATAGTAGTTTCAATTTAATTCAATTAAATTCAGCACAGATTATTGAGTATCTACTATGTACTATGTACTATGATAGAAATTGGGGATATACTAGCAAAAAAAAAAAGATGCACTCCTCCCCTCCCCTTGGGATATAAATTTTATTTGGAGGATAAATTTCTGGAGGTTAATTAATATAAGAGATGGAGAGAAAGAGAAAAAATGAAAGTAGGGAAGGAGAGAGAGAGAGACAGAGAGAGAAACAGAGAGACAGAGAGAGAATATGAAAGGAAAGCAGAACAAAGCAAAGGAGAAGCTTTCCAGTAGGCACAATAGGGAGCCTTTGAGTATGGGAATGATATAGTCAAACTAGAATAGATGACCTATGAGAGTTGACGTGGCCAGAAAAGCCTGTGACTAACCAGGTAAAAGGCGTCTCAGAATTTAACTCAACTTGTCCTCCAATGACAGATCCCCCTACTGAATCCAGACTGGAAATCTGTCCATGATCCAAGTCCCCCTCCATATGAGGCAACTGAGGAGGACATTCATAGATTCTTGACATTTGATTTGTCGTTGTTCAGTCCTTTCAGTCATGTATGACTCTTTGTGATGTCATTTGAGGTTTTCTGGTCAGAGATACTAAAGTGGTTTTGCCATTTCCATTTTTAGTTCATTTTACAGATAGGGAAACTGAGGCAAATGGAGTTAAGTGACTTGCCTGGGTTCACACAACTATTAAGAGTCTCAGGTCATATTTGAACTCAGGTTTTCCAGAATTCAAGGCCAGCCTTCTATCTGCTGCACCACCTCATAGATACTTAACAAATTCTTGTGGAATTGAATTAGACTCAATAGCATAACATTCCATAATTCAGTACTTTCCCTAGAAGACACTTCCCTTTCTCCTCTGTGGTTAATTTGCAGTCAGTTTCATACCATACAGACAGGTAAGTAGTGCTTTAAATCTGCAAAATAAATTTACTTACATTATATCTTGACTGAGCCCTGCAACCCCTTAAGATTAGTACTGAAGGTATCATGATGACCATTTTACAGATAAAAAAACTGAGGCATGGAGCACTAAAGTGACCTGCTCATGAGCTAGAAATGGGATTGGAGCGCTTGTCAACTTCTAAGTCCCTATCACTCATTCTGCCTATTATTCTGCAAAGCCAGTACAGGCTCTACAGGTGCTCAATAAAAGTCAAATACCAACAAACAAATCCTGAATTTAAGCCATAGCTGCCACCCCGGTTGACAGGTCTACTCTATTCAGGAGTAGCCAAGGTTCGTGTTGTGTCTCATTAGCTCCTCTGAAATGTACATCTCTTCTGTTACAAGATGAACAATCCGAGAACGGAATTGTCTTGAGCATCCCAAGATGGACTGATGGTTGCTTCTTGTTTCCTTCCTGAGTTGACACTACAAATTTGTGATTTATGTATTTTTTTTAATTTTCAGGGTCATATTCCCCCCCACAAATACTTGTTTGAGTTGAATCAACTCAGTGTGAGTAAGAGAAAGATGTCGGGGAAAGGAGGGGAAAGAAGAGAGAGCTTCAAATGTGCCTCTAAGGAAAAAAGAGAATAGATGGAGATGAGGAAGCTGATATGCATCCAGACATAATCTCCAAGACCTGCTGTTTGTGATCCCCAAGGCTCAGATAATAGAATGGGAGTAAACATCCAATGTGCCCTATGTTCTATTCCGTAACAGAGGTCCTTTTCACCTAGGGCCAGTTTATGATTAGTCAGATCTGGGGAAATCAAATTCAAACTCAAGAAGGAAACTGAAGCAATCCCTCAAGGGTATTTTCAAACTTCCTTAAGTTCCTCTTTCCCCCACATTATTTAATTTCATCTTTACTATTTTTTCCCAACAGAAAAAAAAAAAAAAAAACTTTTGAGTATCTTGTTAGGTTTTTTGTTTTTATTTTGTTTTGTTTTGGTTTTTTCCTCAGTGCAGAATAATTCTTCTTGTCATAAAAATTGCCTGGGGAAAATTCATAAAATAATTCCATGTTCAAAAAGAATTTCTTATTTTTCAGGTGATAGAAACAATGACTTTCCTGTGTCTTGTCAGTCTTGGAAAAAGACTCTGGAAATTCTAAGTCTTGCATGTCAACTCAAGACTGTCCAAAAAAATTCTAATGCAGAATGTGAATTCCTGAAGGACAGGGACTGTTCATTTGCATCTTTGAATCCTGTTGCCTGAGGAGAGTGCCTGACATATAGCAGGCACTCAGTAAAGAATGGTTCTGGTCTGGGTTCTTAGTGTCATTTCCATTACCAAGAGTCATGCAACCCAGTCCCTCACCCAAACCCTAGTGGACTTGCCTTATTCAGAACCAAAAACTCCACCCATCTACCCAGATTCTAGGTGATTAAAGCTTACTTTGATTCTTACTATATCTAAACTGGAGTTCTAACTAAATTTTACTCTCTGGACATCACTTCTTCCCAGTTTTCTATGTCTGAGAGAATGATCAAAGCAACTCTTATCATTTCTCTGAAAAGGGTATATCAATCAACTGTCTGTGCCTCTACTTACCCTCCAAGTAAGTTTCCTGAACTCTGACCACCAGTCCCTATTAGGGGTCCTCAAACTTTTAAAATAGGGGGCCAGTTCACTGTCCCTCAGACTGTTGGAGGGCCGGACTATAATAAAAACAAAAGTTTTGTTTTGTGGGCCTTTAAATATAGAAACTTCATAGCCCTGAGTGAGGGAGATAAAAGTCCTCAGCTGCTGCATCTGGCCGGCAGGCCTTAGTTTGAGGACCCCTGTGTATTGTTTTCCCCATTAGAAAGTAAGCTCCTTGAGGGAAAGTAAGTTCCTTGAGAAAATCTCTTCCTTTTGTATTTGTATTTTCAGTTCTTAGCACAGTTCCTAACACATAATAAATGTTTAAATGCTTTTCCATTCATTCTTGATTAATTAATGAACATACATGCAAGAAAGGGAGGTAGGAAGAATATGATTTGACCTTTCCAATCCTAAGGAAAGATCTGTGATGATCTTTGAAACACACTGAGCCCTATTTGCTCCCTCCACATCAAGAAGAGAAGCAAGAAGGGAGATAGGTAGAAAGGTATTCCTCAAAGACTTCCCGTGCCCCCAGCTGAACAGTTCTGACATTTAAAAAAAAAGATGGAGGCAAGTTCTGATTCTGGGCAGTGCTGGAGTGAGGGGGTCTATGGGATGCCACCAGAGAAGTTTTGTTGCTCTTTGGATTTCCTGCTTCAGAAGAAGTAAGCCCCCATAGACACTGTTGAAAAAGAGCTGCTATTTCACAGCACTGAAGGCAGCAGGGGACTCGTGCACAGACATTTCAAGGCTTCAGCAACAGAAATAGGAGGAGCAGTGATCTCTCACACTTTCAAGTTCATCAAGGGAACATTACAGAGAGCACCAAGTCGGCAGCACTCAGCAGTCTAGAATCCCATTGCAAAGGCTACATCTCATGCCGAGTGGTTCTGCTTTTGTGTTGGCTTGGGGAAATCCTCCCACAATTCAGGCCCGGATCCAACGGTTCCTAGTCAGAGGATCATGGGACTTTGGAGTCAGAAAGCACTTTAAAGAACACTGGATCAAAGATTTAGAGCTGGAAGAGATCCCAGAGGCGATCCAACCTTCTCACTTTACTGATAAGAAAACTGAG
The DNA here is from genome assembly GCF_016432865.1 of Antechinus flavipes. NCBI lineage: Eukaryota > Metazoa > Chordata > Mammalia > Dasyuromorphia > Dasyuridae > Antechinus > Antechinus flavipes. Next base: position 236,817,230 of record NC_067403.1, read on the forward strand.
TGTGAAGGGAGGATTGTGATTTGTCCCAATCCCAGAGTTTTCAAATCCATAACTTGTGATTGCACAAGAATCGAGGGCAGTTAAGCAGAACAAGAGATGGAATGCTGGGCTTGGAGTCAGGAAGACTTCTCTTCTTGATTCCACATCTGGCCTCAGACACCCACTAGTTGTGTGACCCTGTACAAGTCATTTACTCCTATTTGCTTCAGTTTCCTTAACTGGAAAAGGAAATGGCAAAGCACTCTGGTATCTCTGCCAACAAAACCCCAAATGGGATCATGAAAGCCAGGCAAGACTGATATAACGCAACAAAAATAATTCTTCACGATAATTTAAATTATCGGTAACGAACTGAATACTCCATGCATTAAAGCAGATCACAACTTTTCCATGACTAAATAGATGCTCCTTCATGAGACTAAAAAATTCAGTCCCTGCCATCCCACCTTCCAGTGACTACTGAAATTCAGGGCCACACAGCTACTAAGTATCTGAAGTATAATTCAGCCTTTGGTTTCCCTGTTTCCAATTCCACCACTCTAACCACTGAACCATCAAGTTACCTGACATAAATTCACCAGGACTCAGTTTTCTCATCTGTAAAATGAGGAACTTTGAACTGGATGACCTGAGGTCCTTTCCAGTTCTAGATCTATTTTTCTAGGAGTATGTTGTATGTGAGAGTGTGTAGGTGTGTGTGCATGATATGCGTAAATGAGATCAGGGTGGAGAAAGTAGGAAGAGGTAAATATAAAGATCCCTTTGATTTTTTTCTGAAGAAAATGTCAATTAGTTCCCCATTTATGATTGCACTAATGCCCATTGATAGCCTTTGTTTATGTCTCCTTATGGGTGTGCAGATAATCCTACATTTTTAAAAGTAAAATACTAGCTTTGGCAAGACTAGTTGGAAAGTTGGAAAGACTTCAAAGAGAGAGCTGGGAATGGAGCTCTTGTGAGAATCGAAATCTACTTAACTACATTCAACACTGGGAAGCTGGACAATGGGAACTAATTATTTTTGGTCACTGCAACTCGTGTAAAAGAGTCTCCTCAGACATGAAGGGGCCATGGTTTATATCAGCAAAGACAGTATCCACTCTATCACTGCTCCTTGAAGTAACTGTGGAAAGTTGATTCCTGTGTAATCAAAGGATCGAGGTTCAATACCTAGCTTTTCTACTTACTATCTTTGGGATCAGAGCAAGTTAAAAGTCTCCTCCCCATCTCAGTTTCTTTATCTAGAAAATGAGAAGATTGAACTTAATGAACTTTAAGGGTTCTTCGAGCTGTAAATCTATGATCCTCTGAAATGCTTTCCTCAATGTGACATGGAAGTAAGTGGTAAAATCAAAGTTTTAACTCAGAGACTAAAGTTCACTCAAATGTGCTGCCCACTCACCCAAAACAACTACATAACATGATTACCCATCAATCTTTGCTGTGGTCATGCTCCCATTAGAAAGAAAAAAATAAGCATTTGTCATCTATTATGTGCTAAGATAAAGAAGGGAAAGGGACCCACACGTGCAAAAATGTTTGTGTCAGCCCTTTTTGTAGTGGCAAGAAACTGGAAACTGAGTGGATGCCCATCAGTTGGAGAATGGCTGAATAAATTATGGCATATGAAAGTTATGGAATATTATTGTTCTGTAAGAAATGATCAGCAGGATGATTTCAGAGAGGTCTGGAGAGACTTACATGAACTGATGCTAAATGGAATGAGCAGAAGCAGGAGATCATCATACACGGCCATAACAAGACTATACGAGAATGATCCATTCTCATAGACATGGCTCTCTTCAACAATGAGATGATTCAAACCGGTTCCAATTGCTCAGTCATGAAGAGAGCCATCTACATCCAGAGAGAGGACTCTGGAAACTGAGTGTGGTTCACAATGTAGCATTTTCACTCTTTTTGTTATGGTTTGTTTGCATTTTATTTTCTTTCTCATTTTTTTCTTTTTTCATATGATTTTTCTTGCTCAACAAGATAATTGTATAAATATGTATGCATATGTTGGATTTAATATATATTTCTACCATTTAACACATCTGGGATTACTTATCATCTAAGGGAGGGGACGGAAGAATATGGAGGAATTGGAACACAAGGTTTTGCAAAGGTTAATGTTGAAAAAACCATGCATAAGTTTTGAAAATAAAAAGCTTAATAAAAAAAAGAAATATTTGTTTTTATCAAAGCAAAAAAGAGGAAAATCACAAAAGATGAGAAGAATTCAAAGGGAAATCTCTGGTGGGTTGGTCAAATTCCCTGTAGAGGATTTTCAGAAAGTCATGAGTAAAAATGACCCTGAAAGAGATGGCATGGGGAATAGGCAACTGCACTGATAGATGCAACACCTGACTAATGTAAATTGTGAAATAAAAGATTATTTTCACAATGCTTCCAGCTTCTAAAAGAAGGAAAGTTTCATATAAAAGAGAAGGGGCCTGGGGCAGGGAGCCCAACCCTAATAGACTTGTCTAGCTACAAAACTGAAAGCATGACTAACTAATGGAGAGACTCGGTTGATTTAGGATAACGCCAACAGTGATAACGCAACAGTAAATTAGTCTTTTTCCAACCTGCTCTCTGAGGCCCAAATTACTGTTTTACTGTCTGCATTCTTAATGATGGTTGATACATCCCCTGGAAAAGGAATCCCAGATCTTCTTGATCTTAATTTAGCCCTGAAGCTGGGTTGCTTCTGCAGCCAGCAGACACCAGGGCCAAGGAGAAAAGAGAGAAGAAGGGGAGAGAGAGAAAAGATATCATCCACGTCTTTAGTAAAGCTATAAATACATGAAGAGGCATAAGGTGAGCAGAAGCAGACTCTAACACATCAGAAGCCAGGAACTGTGCGTGAGAGGGCGAATAAAGGATGAAGCAAAGAAGTGTGCAATGGGCCAGTCACTTATTAAGTGCCAGTGAGGATCGATGAGCAGTCTGCCATCACCACTGGCATATTCGAGTGAGGAAGGCTCCCCACATGAGGTGGACCCCCCGCTCCTTTTGGTGAGCTAATAGAAGATGTGGAAAACAGCACAAAATGAGAAAATATGCATGGGTTTTCATCTATATAATGGGATGGAACGTCCACATTGATGAATTCACAAATCCATTTGTGCATTGGCTTGAATAAGCATAACGATTGGACCTTTGATATTATTAGTCTGGGGAATCCTCCTCCCCAGAAACACGCGCGCGTGCACACACACACACACACACACACACACACACACACACTGGTATTCCTGGGATGCATGCTATAAACAGTCATGGAGTGGGTCTAAGAATGAACTGACATTTTTCTTAATATTTCTATGTCATAATTGACAAAATCTAAATCACCCTTGCATTGTAAGCAGTAAGGTGACTCAAGAAAGGCATAGTTGAACTTAAAGTCCAACTGAGTTCAAATTATACTCTAGCCATTTACTAGTGTTTGACTCTGGTTATTAATCTCTTATTATTAAATGAGATTGCTCTCATTCTCAGACTCCTCATCTCTAAAATGGGTATAATAATAGCACAAGTTTGTTGTGAAACTTAAATGAGATAATAAATGTAAAAAAAAATGCCATACAAATCCTAATTATATATGTGTGTGTGTATATGTATGTATGTATGTATATATATGTATGTGTATACATATATATATATATATATATATATATATATATACACACACACACATATACATATGAGAGAGAGAGAGAGAGAGAGAGAGAGAGAGAGAAGAGAGAGAGAGAGAGACTGACTCCAAATTTCAGAAAGGAAATTGAATCTCCAAAAAAATGAAGTGGCTTGTCCAAGATTTCCCAGAGCAAAGGTTCAAACCAACTTTCCCAACCCATTTGTCTTTTTATTACAATATGTTGTCTCTAATAGATTAAGCCTAGATGTTTACATCACTTTTTTTTAAAAGTGGTAAATTTCATTATTGATAGTAATTTTTATTTTGCTACTTCCTATCATCAAATGCATTGATGCTGAGGACCACAGAAAGGGCTAGAGAGCAAGAAATGTAGACAAATTGGAAACAATAAATGCTTTCAGGGCCCAACAAATTTAAGACCCAGATGCTTGACTTTTGACTGCTATTAATATAAGACCTTCAGAAGCATTGTGGTATTAGAGGAAGAGTTCCAAGTTCAATGTCAAAAGACATATGTTTGAATCCCTGTCCTGTCCCTAATCATGTGATTTGGCAAATCATTTACTCTTTCAGAGCTTCAGTGAGCTTGATCTGTAAAATGGGGACAATGACGATGACGATGATTTTGATGATGATGAGGATGATGACAATGATGACGACAATGATGATGATGGTGATGGTGGTAGTGATAGTGATGGTAATAGTGGTGATACCACCTGTAGTTTATATTTCAGAAGGCTTTTGTAATACTCAAATAAGATCATAAATACAAAGGGACTGAACTTGTGATCTCATTGGTATAGGGAACACATGGATGAAAAAACGTCTTCTACTAACATAGGTCAGCACCCCTTGTAAGACTTCTAATCTCAGAGAACTCTCTAAAACAGAGAAAGGTTATTTGCCCAGAGTCAGAAACCAGTCAGAGGAATGGTTCAAATCTAGTTCTCACTGATTCTGAAGGCATCTGTCGATCAACTAGATCATGTCTACGATATTTACAAAGCATTGTATAAATGTGATATCAGCTAGCATCATTATTGCTACTAATTGTTATTTTATCCTCTCTTTCCCCCCCCCCTCTCTCTGTGTATGTCTTTCTTCCTTTTTCTCTCTCTTTCTCTTCTCCCCCCAGGAAGGCTTAGACCCAATGGTCTGCAGGCCATGACGAGAGAAAAAAAGCTCATGTTGGTCTTCTGAGATGCTGCTCTCAAGATGTGCAATGTTGTTACCCTATGTTCTTGTTGGGATTTCTCAGATATCTTCTCATGCTGTTTCACAATACTTCAAAGATAAAAGCAGTTAGTTCATCTATTGCCCCCCCTTCAGTTAGTTCTCAATGATTTCCAGTTCCTGAGGTTACCTATTAAAAAGTCACCAATCGATGAAGAAGGTTTCTAGCTTGGGCGATTCAAGGCATATTATAAAACTGAGGGTTCCCCCCCAAAAAAAGGAAAAATCCAAGAGACAAAGTCTTCCAGGCACAGGGATATAGTGTGGCTAAGGCACAAATAGGTTGTTGAACAAATCAAGACTATGCCCTTAAAAAATACAAGTTTTACTGAATACAAAAAACACTAGATAACTCCTCATTGCCAGTATACAATGGAACATAACTAAGCATCATGTGGGAAGGGGAAGAATGAGAGGTTGCAATCTCTATCTCTGGGGAATACACCCATTCTGATAAAAAGTCATCAATCTTCTAGTTAATTATTAAATTTTTACTGAATTAATTTATTTATTTATTAATTTTAATTAAAGAATTAAAAGACAGATTGGAAGGAAGCCCTATCACAAAGTATGGCCTTTCTTTGGTTAACATAAATGGTATACTCTCAGGCCCTAAGCCTTATTTTTAAGCTTCCTTATTTACCAAGAACAAGACTGGAACAAGTAATATTTAGCAAACAATCCAACATTCTCCAACCCACCACTCACAAAAAGCCTTTTTTTAAACATCCTTTAATAAAATCCACCAAAAAACTCACACAGGTGATATAGGTTAGAGCTTCTTAAACTTTTTCCACTCCTGATCCCTTTTCATCTGAGAAATTTTTACACAATCCCAGGTATATAGGTATAAAAAACACAAAGAGATCAAATATTTACTGATAATAAATCACAAATTTATGTCTTCCACATTCAGTTACAAGACCCCCCATAAGGTCACAAACCACAGTTTAAGAAGCTGGGAATGAGTAATCATTTTCACTTTCCCTTATGTACTATATTCTCATAGAGAGGGAGTAAAGAATGGAGGGAAGAGATCTCTGAGTTGGTAGTTTGATGATTTGGAGAACAATAACAGAATGTCACGACTGCAATCCTTTTCCCAAAACTAGAATGTTTTCCAGACCAACCACAACGTTGGCAAAGAGAATTTTTCATTCTGTGTTTCGAAGCGCTCTTTTACTCTTGGTGAGTAGCCTCAGGGGGGCTTACACATAAGCTCTGGTGAATCCAATTGGAAAATAGCCAGGCCAAAATTGGACTATAAAGCAAACTTAGTGCCCACCAGCAAGACTACAAATGAATATTAAACTCTGCTGCTCCCCTTCAATGCCCTTCAAGTGAATTAGGAGAAGAAGCGTGCCTGAGCTGGTTCTACATGTAAATTGTGTTTCTGCAGACAGCCAGGATTGAATGCTAATAAGTCTCCTAGTTCTGTGAACTTAGGTTTAAATTGGGAAGAATGGGACTGTCTCTTAAAAAGGACTAAGAGGATTTACCAGATCCCTTAAAATGCCAACTTATAAATGGTCTTCATCCTTTAGGAGCAAAGGATCATAGGGTCACAAATTTAGAGATGAAAGGCATTTTTGAGGTCATGTAATCTAATACTTCATATCCCAGAAGAGGAAATTGAGAGTCAGGTTGAAAGGAATAAATAGATGTAAAAAATTACTGATAATAAATCATAAATTTATGACTCTCACATTCAGTTACGAGACCCCATGTGGGGTCACAAACCACAGTTTAAAAAGTTGGGAATGGCCAATCATTTTCACATCCCCTTGTGTACTGTGGTATATTCTCAAAGAGAGAGTCGATGCTGTTATATGAAATCATTTTGTTGGTGAGTTTGTTTGTTTTTTTCTATTAAATTGGAGGGTTGGGGAGCAGAGAAATGAACAAGAAACAGAGTCAGGATTCAAATCCGGGTCCCCAACTCCAATGTTTATTCTTTCCTTTTTACTGCTTCACTCCTCATTTTTTGTCCCTTAGACCCAATAGATTTATTTTCTTTAAGTTGAAGAGTCAAAAGCAATTAAGAACCTAAAGTGGCAAAGAAATGACAATATAGCATACTTTCAATAGATACCTAACTAAAATAAAGCTCCCTGAGGGGAAAAAACAACTCTTCCTATTTCTATTCATCTTCCCCACTCCCAACACAGTGCACATAATTGGCACCTAATGCGTGCTTGATGATTGAGTCATTGAATGATTGGCTATTATGTCCAAAACAGAGTGGTCCATACTAGGGGAGAAGCAGAGTTTAGACAGAACATGTTTCTTACCTTCAAGGAACTTATAATATACTTGTGGGAAAAGATATCAAAATAATAATAGGGACTGGACCTGTAATGCCATTGATAGGAGGAATTGCCAGATGTGAATATTCCATTTACCAACATAGGTCGCTACCTTTACTCTGACTTTCAGTCATCTTTTTTTTTTCTTTGCAAGGCAATTGGAGTTAAATGACTTGCCCAGGATCACACAGCTAGTAAGTATCAAGTATCTGAAGTCACATTTGACCTCACATCCTCTTGATTTCAGGGCTAGGGCTCTATCCACTCTGCCACCTAGACGTCCCAATGACTTAGTCTTAGGGAGTTGGATTGACATTAGATTTAGAGGTACAACTTGTTGGCTTGAGTTACAATGATGCATCCAATATGATACAGACAGTATATGTCAGAGGCAAAACTATAACCTGGTACCAGTTCTCCATCCCCTGTGTTATGCTGCCCCTCCAGATTCCAACAGGCTAAAATACAGAATATTAAATACATGCATTAGAACCCTAGCAAGGAAATTGCTAAACAGGGCCTGCCAAAAAGGATGAAGAACAAAGATCCCCATTTCTCTATTACTTTAAGACTTACAAAGCACATTTCTTAAAATCCTTTGAAGATTTTTTTTGTATAGACATCATGATCCTCATTTTATAGATGAATAAACCGTAATGATGTCAAGTGATTTGCCAATTATCACCCATCTAGGCAACATCTGAGCTGGATCTGATCTAGACTTCCTATTGACCCAGGTCCAATACACTTTCCACTCTGCCAGGTCTCCAGTGAAGGAATGGAAGGTGTCTCTCCTGGCTGGCAAAAAGTCGCGTATATTTTCACTGCTGTCATCACCTCCCAGCTTTGGTAATGAATTCCCTTCTTGGAAATGAAGTCACATTCACTGGCTGCTAGATAGATTCAATTAACCAGTGTCCTCCAGGAGGGGCTGTCTAATTAGGAATAAATGAAGTTTGGGGTCATGCCTCTGATCTGACCCTGACACCACTCAGAGAATAATAAAGTTGTAGAAATTAGAGATGGGACAGATCAATTAGGCAAGGCGTACATCTCCCCGCTAACTTGGCGTGGCTGTTTCTATTTTATTCTCCATCATTTCATACTCCAGTTTGGAAAAAAATAATGGGGATGGTGGTGCAAATACTAGATCTGTACTCAACAATTTTATATCTTATAGTTACCTCATTCAAACTATTTCAAGATATCTCTTATTATTTGAAATGATAGATCAAAGAGAAACTTAAAGAGATCTAAAGGAAGGAAGATAATTGGTTGTGATTATCTTTGAAGAAGGCTGGGGAGAATGGTATAAATAAAGAGAAAAAAAATATTTATTTTTCTGTTCCTGGAATAACAGTTATGTTTGCTGCACTGTATGGAAAGAGGCACTGTGGTGTGCTGCAAAAATGCAGCAGATTTAGAAGGAGAGGATCTGGGTCCAAATCCCACTTCTATTATGAAGTTGGGGATTTCAGTCAAGTTAGTTAGCTTCTCTGAACCTCAGTTTCCTCATCTGTAAAATAAGGGAGTTGGATTAGATGCTCTTAACCCTAACTTTTAACCCTAAATCTACCATACAATTAAGAAAGAAAGGCAAGGGATCTCTCCCCAAAGTACTAACTTATTCTTAGCAATATGCTACTGAGCAGATGACAGCCAATAATATAGGTATAAAACTAATCCATGATGCTTATCATCATTTAGAATGTCATTCATTGATTGGAGATTCCCTCCCTATATTTCTCCTGGGTTGCCATGGTTTTAGAATCCAATGGCCCTTCCTTTTCCTGTCTCCTTTCTTCAAGTATTTACTGGACATTGATACTTATAGTCTCCCAACATCTCAAACTCAATGTGTCTCTGAGTTAATGTCTTTTTTGCTCCCTCTCCAATACAAAGCCATCAAATGATTCTCTGTTCTCTTTAAGATTTTCATCTTGATATCTAGGCTCAAAAGCTAAAGTCTATTTCTTAAGAAGTTTTTGCCAGAGTGCCACCCAGTTTTCCCAATAGTTTTTGTTTTGTTTGTTTATCAAATCAGACCTGTTTCTAAGTAATTTGAAGTTTAGGCATCCGGTGGCAAAGTGAATAGAGTGCAGGGCATGGAGTGAAAAAGATCTGAGAGTGTCTTACCTCAGATAGTTACTAGCTGCATGACCCTGAGCAAATCACCTAAATTCTATTTGCTTTAAGGATCAAATGAGGCAATATTTATAAAAGGTGCTTAGGAGAATATGTTACATGGTAAAAACTACATATGTTTCTTCCTTCTTCCCTTTTTTGATCCTAGCAAGAGGTTGTTCAATTCCATTTTTTTTCTGATTTTCTATTGTCTAGTGTGTTCTGCTAATCTTTCTCTTCTGCTTTTTAACCAATACCAGATGGTTTTGATGACTGCTGCTTAATAATCTAGGTTGAGATCCAGAAATATTATTCCATTTTATTCTTAGCTCTTTTCATTATTTCCACTGATATTTTTTAAATCAACCTTGTTGTTATTTCATGAAGTTCTAGAAAGTATCCCTTTAATAATTTGATTTTTATTACTTTTAAACTGTAAATTAACTTTGGTGATATTGTCATTTTTATATTGGCACAGTCCATCCATACACACTGAATATTCTGCTATCTGTTGAAGTTGTTCTTTATTTCTTTACATTTTGCAATTGAACACATTTTTTCCCACTTTTTCCCTCATTCATTCCCCCATATCTAAAGAGTTTCGGTGATACCTCTGCAATGTGTTTCCAATTTGTCCCTTACTTCTCATTCCCATTTCTCTCATTTTAGTCTAAGACCTCATTATTTCCCACTTGAATCTCCAAACAACCAGACTTTTCTCCTTTATCAATCTTGCATGTTACCAAGCACTACCTTTATTGTATCATTAGTCCTCTCAAATTTAATCTGTGGGTTAGTGTCCAAATCGATAAAACTGACATCCCTTCACAAACTATTCCCTAGCTATCTTTAAATTCAAAAATTAGACTCATGAATATTTAGAAAACACATAGCAGTGCTGGGGAGAGGTAACAATGAATAAAACATAATATCTACCCTCCAACATCTTATAATCTAATAATCAAAATGTCCACAAAATGGAGCATGTTAGGTGATTAGAAACATAATCCAAGTACCATAAGATGTTTAAGAAAAAGAAAATCATCCACTTATGACTTCAATCAATGGCAGCTTCATGGAGGCAGTTTGATATAATACAGAAGTTCCCATCTTAGGGTACATATAGCCTAAGAGGCTAAGAAAGACTTGTTAAGAAAGTACAGGAAATACTTAATAAATAGTTACATTATTCTAATGAAATTAATCTTTTTTTTTCCCTTTGGGGAATACATATGGGAGATTAGATTAACTTTTTTCCTTTCATACAGAAAATTGGGTAAGAGAAGAACTATGGGAACTCAAGAGACAAGGGGATAAAAAAGATTATAAACCCCTGGTGTGGGGGAAAAGTATAATAAATCTGGAAATAAACTGGGGTTCAAATGACAGCCCTGCCACTTACTGAGAGCCCATGGGTAATTATTGGCTTAATCTCTCTAAACTTCAGTATTCTCATTTTTAAACAGAAAGAATAATACTTATTCTACAACCACACACCACTTTAAAGTGGCATATTAAAGCCTATCCCCCGAACAACTTTGGGATGAAATTATGTATTTATAATTCTCTCCATTTTATAGATGAGGAAACTGAGGCAAATAGATATTAAGTGACTTGCCCAGAGTCACATAGATAATAAGTATCTGAGACTGGATTTGAGTGAATTCAAGTTTTCATCCAGCAATCTCTCAACTTGTACCACTCAGCTACCTCAAAGAAAATCAAGTCTAGAGTGATTTTATTATCAAAGTCATACCATAGCTGCTAAAGCTGGATTTCAAATTCAGATCCCCTGACTTCAGTTTCAGTGTTTTTTTTCTACTTCACCACTGTGATTTTGAAAAACGTGGAGTTTTATTAAAATTATTATTTCTCTGGTTCAAAAGGCAATGCTGAGGCTAATCCTTGAAGGGCAGATAGGATACCTGCAAACTTTCCTGGTCATTACCTATCACTCAAAGATGTCCTTTTCGTTACAATTTCCCAACTTTCCCATGGTTATGTCCCATCCCTTCCATGCTCCAACCACTAATCTCCACTTTGATGAATCTTCCCCATTCATTAAGACCCAGTTCATGGTTAAGAGCTTATATAATAATTTCCTTGCTTCCCAGACCAATCCAGACAAATCCAGATTAGCTTTTCATGGCAAATTTACCATGCTAATTATTTGTGTATTGAAAAACATGCAATCTAGCACTTGGTCATTAACTATATTCATATTGATCTCCAACTACTTTACATGTGAAAATTCTACTTCATCCATAAAATTTGAATCTCTTTAAGAGCCAGGATATTATGGTGCCAATTTATTTTTTGTCTCTTATAGTTTCACAGGCAGTGCAAATCACAAAATTGATACCCAATAAAACATTTTGAATTGAATCATGAAAGTATCCAGTACTTTAGAAGACCAGTGTGAAAAGAGATCTTTGTCCTTTATCTCCTATTAGAACATAATCTCTTTGAGGATAGAGGCTATCTTGATTTTATATTTTTATTCCCAATAGTTATCATAGTGCCTGAAACCTATTAGGTGCTTAATAAATGCTTACTAATTTTTTAAAATAGATTAACTGACAGAAGGACCTACTCCACTGGTTCTGGACGACATTTTAAAAGAAAAAAATATCCTCTAAGCAGCATACCCAAAGACTATAATATTGCAAATAATACAATTTAAAAGGTATATTAACCTCAGATAATTGTAACAACCAATCTTGATCCCAGAGAACAGATTTAAAAAAAAAAAAAAAAAACTTCCCACCTCTTAATAAAAACTGGTTCAAAGTGGTATGTACGTTATCTATTAGGTCATTGTGTTAGTAAATTTTGTCTAATCTTTTCCCTTTTACACAAGACAGTTCTAGAGTAATGGAGGAAGCCAGAGAGAGAATGGGATACTAGAAAATAACTGATATAAGAAAATCATAAACATTGAAAATCATCCTGTAATCAAAAAACTAAGAAGAATACATTCAATATCTCCTCTGTTCCAGACTGCTGGGGGAAAAAAATGAAATGGTCCCCTAAATTCAAATAGAGGCAAAACTAGCACTGTTATGGTCACAGGACAAAGCTCCCTCATCTGAAATCAAGCACTGTATTTCCAGTATCTGATATAGAAATCTAACCTTTTCATCCAAGATGACCCTAACAGCCAGGAGAAATTCACTCTATAATTTATCCCAACACACAGTCACACACCAGTAGAGTTTTGCCTCTCCTCTGTGATACCTTAGGGATGCCTTGACTGCCTCCACAAAAGCACAATTAACTTTGGTATGTGAACATTTTTTTTCAGCTGTAGGAATTGGGTATTTGCTATTGGTGATGATCTAGAGAAAACACATACCAGAGATTTTGCCATTTCCAGGCCCCATTAGTCAATTGCTGAAAAAATCCTGCCCCCAAGTCTGTCAGTGGCCATGACTTCTTCAAGCTTCCAAATTCAAAACTACTTGCCCTGGCTTTCAAAGTTTTTCTCATAGATTGATGAAAAGATCAAACAGTAAAAAGTCCAGCTCCAAGAAGAAAGTGAAGGAGTTGCCTAGAGTGAGAAGGTTGGGAAACACAGATGCCACAAAGATTCGTGTTTTGCCAGTGTTTGAATTACAACAATGAATGCTCTGTGCTGAAAATTAGTATGACTAGTCTCATTTTACAGATAAGGAAACTGAAGTTCTATAAAGTAAACTGGTACTTAAGCCATTAAGTGTCAGAGAGAAGTTTCAAGGGCAGTTCTTCCTGATTGTCATGTCTAATGATAGTGGTACAATGAATAGAGCACCAGGTCTCAAGTATGGAAGACCGAACTTACTGAATTCAAATCTGACTTCAGACACTTATTAGCTGTGGATCTCCAAGCAAATCCTTTAACCCTATTTCTCTCAGTTTTCTCACCTGTAAAATGAACTATAGAATCTTTGCCAAGAAAATCTCAAATGGAATCACAAAGAGTCAACCACAACTGAAATGTTGTGCTTCCATGAAAAATGCAAAGAAAGGCCAAAAGGGGTCTTATTAAACTAGAAATTAGTCTTTATTGTCAAGAAGTCCAATGGGAGAGAAAACATACAAACAATAAGTAACAAACAAGATAATTATTACCTGGGCATTTCAGACTCTTTGAGACCCTTTTGAGGTTTTCTTGGCAGAGAAACTGGAGCTATTTGCCATTTCCTTCTCCAGCTCAACCATATTGCAATAAGGAAACTGAGACAAAGAGGGTTAAATGTTTTGCTCGGGATCACACCACTAGTAAATGTCTGAGGGCAGATTTGAACTAAGAAAATGGATCTTCCTAACTCTAGGTCATTTGGGACACCTGGTTGCCTTCAAGCAAAATATATATAAGTTCAATTAGAAATGATCAGCAAGATGAAAAAATGAAATAATTTGTGCACTAAGAGCTTACATTCTGGTAGAAAATGGGAAGAGACCTTGATTCAAGTTCCACTTTTGACAAAACCCAGCTGTGTGATCCTGGGAAACTTAGTCAACTTCTCAGTGCTCTAGGAAACTTATTAACAATAGAAGCCACAGAGTTACAGACGCATTTCTAATCTACATCTGTGGAGGAAGTTTCCATTCCAAGAGATCTCCTGACTAATCGAAATCACAGTTCTGGACTTCAAAAAGGGCAATTTGGGTTACTCTTTGTGTTTCCCTTGTTTTCAGAAAAGGGAGGAGGGAAGGCATGAAAGGATGGACAGAAGCTGACACTCCTGGGCAGCCAGCCCAAGCTGACCAGGTGCTCCTCATTTGCACTTGATTAGTGCTCTGCCCAGTGGAACTCTACCCTAGAGATGAATCTGGAAAGAGTCAGGGTGGGGAGAAGGCAACATGCCCAGAAATTCCGAAGCTGGCCATTGCCCAGCCTCCTTCTAATCTGGGGTTAACAAGGGGACTTTCTGTTTCTTTCCATAAATGTTCTTCCAGCCCCTTTCTCTGGCACTGAAATCAACACAAATACCCAATTCCTGATCTAGTAACTGCTTTTATGATTAGTTTCATTAATTATCACCCAAAAGACAGGACAAAGGAAGAATATCAAGGTTTGATGAAAGTTATGAAGGACAACTCTGGAAAACATTTCTCCTCTCTCTCAACTTCCTGAATGAGCAGAATGAAGAGTTCAAAGCAGAATTCTGGGCCCATTCAATACTTTCTTGCTTTATTCAAACCTCTGTTCTCACTTTTACTTTTGGTGACTTCAAGGATAGAGAAACAAAAGAGCTAGAAATCAATTAATCAGTACAGTTTTGTCAAATGGGACTCAATAGCTCCAGTGTCTTTGAGTGGGTGAGTTACAACTTCCAACTTGGCTTTCTTTTGTGCTTTCTAAAAAGCCAAGAGGCTGGAGGCAATGTGTCAGTCAAATGGAAGGAAATAAGATCATTCAAAGGAAACTTTACCTGAGTCCTTTTACTTAAGTCCTACTTCTCCTTAGATGATCAAGCTTATGTGTGTTATCCTCCTCCTCACAATCAGCAGAAGGTAATTAATCAAGCACTTTTTCGTCACATTTTATGGGCAAAGCACTGTGCTGGGTTCTGGAGATAAAAAGACCAAAGTCAAATAGACTAAAGTCAAGGAGTTTCTTGCCAGGGGCAGGGAAAAACAGGAAATAATTTATAGACATGCATATGTATACATAAACAAGGACTACAGCTCTGTCATCTGTGTGTATATTGGGGTACTGTATACAAAACAGTCAAATAATTATTGAATTGTTTATTAAAAGCAGAATGAGGTGAAATCCTATATGTTTGACTTTTATCCTAGAAAGGAAAGCAGAAGTCATTTACTCTAACTTTTTTATCTAACAGTTGAAGAAACTGAGGCTCATGGAGATACACTAATTTGTCAATGGACACACAATGATCAGGAAGAGAGGAAGAATCTAACTCCAAAAACAACATTCTCACTGACTCTACCTTTTTTTTAACTCTGATAGGAGAGATCTACTTTCTCTCCAAGATTGGAGACTGAGAGGAAGGGAATATCTGCCCACCTGCTGTGAAAAGGAAAGTGGTGTACTTAGTAAAGTTTTTTGGGTCCAAATAGAGTGTACTAGGAAGTTAGTTCAAAAGATTCTCCCAAGTCCTGACCCCTGTTTATACTTATAAATATTTCTCTTCAGGATCCAGCAATACCCCAGCATCATTGTGGTTTGGGAAACAGCAAGCCTGAGTTACAGACATGATTGTCTGAGTTCCTAAATCCCCTGTGAATTTTTCTTTAGACATTTTCATCTCTCTTATTTAAACCTTTGTCTTTTATGATTAAATAATCAGCTCATTTATGGCCACAGGATGCTCTCCCATCCCCCAAAATGTTGTAAAAGTGCTCCATGCGCTAACTAGGAGGCTGGATGGATCTTCCATAGGGAGGAGGGGGGGGGAAACAATAGCATGCTTGAGCTGCAATAGAACAAATGTTTGCTGATTCTTTGTTTGAGGGTTTCTAGTTTCCTGACTGCTGAAATGAGAATTTTCATGTTTTGAATAGCCTGTAATTTATGCAGGAGCTACTTCAACTAAAGCCAAGTTTAAAATTAGCCAAACATCCTGGGGGCCAAAAAAGCCCACTGGAAATAGTTGCTAATTGAGCTGTTTGGACCATATGTTTATTTTTTTGAGAAAGTGGAAAGGGGCATGATTTAGGGAAAATTAAAGAGATACAATGAAAATGCCCAAGTAGTCAGGGATATTTGACATAGATATCTGACACAGATACAATTCTTAACACCAGAGCCTCATGTTGTAATAGGCAAATAGATTCTTATTTGCTACTCATTGCTACTCTTGCTACTCACTTGCTACTTTTAAAAATTGGGACCTATAAGACTGTGGGAGACTAATACATCGTTGGTGGAATTGCAAATGGTTCTACTCATTATGGATATCAATTTTGAATTATACAAGGTAAGTGATTAAACCATTCATATCATTTGGTCTAAGAAACCCACTACTGAGCACATGCTCCAAAAACATACCCTAAAAAAGCAAAGGTATGTTTGTATATGAAAATATTAATAATGTCACTCTTTGTGTTAACAAAGAACTACAAAATGGGAATTCATTGATTGGTAAACAGCTGGCAGGGAAGTGTAGCATATGAATACAATGTAATATAATTATATACTATGAGATGGCAAATATGAGTAATTCATAGAAGCCAGAGAAAGCTTCTATGGATTGATTTGTATTGTTATATAAATGTATAAATAATATGTTATTTACATTTAAATTAATAGACTCAAAAGAAGACATGTGTAATGTATACCTTCTGTCTCAACTTTATTAGAATTGATCATATATTATATTATCATAGCTTCTTTTTAATGTTTTCCAATACCCTGAAAAGATTGTGGAATATCTGTTTTTTTATTGACAATGACTGAAGTCCTCAATAGCTGTGTCCCCCTTTAATTTGGGGGACCTGTGACTCATACCTTCCTTTTATTTTACCACTTAACATCAATTAGGTTTTAAGAAGGGCTATTTCCTTTGAAGCTATAAGAACAAATCTTTTCCCCATAACTCAGTGGTGTAATCTTTCCTATACCATCTGTGTACTTGGGAAAGCTAACTCCCAATTTAGATAAGAAGAGCAATTACAAAGTATTTGAAGTATAACGGGTAAGGTGTGATAGGAGTTTGAACTAAAGTAGTGAAAGAAAGGGACAGTTGCAAAAGATGTTGGAAAGATTGAACCAATAAGGTTTTTCAACTGATTGGTTTCTGGAGGTGTGAGAATAAAAAGTCAAAGATGATTCTTTGTATATATGGATAACAAGAAAGATGGTAATGCTCTAAAGTCAATAGGAAAGTTAGAAAGAAGTCTAGGTCTATAGGGAAAAATAAGAGTTCAGTTTTGGACATACTGAGTTGGAAAATTTTATGGCATATCCAGGAAAATATCCAGGAAGACAGTAAGGATCTGGCATTGAGGATAGAAATGGTAGTTATCCTTAGGTCTGTTTCATTCTAAACTGAGAAATTATTTAGGGTGTGTTTTTTTTGAAAAGGGGAAATACATTTTAATGAATAAATAAAAAAGGATCACTAAAAACTTAGAAGAATATCTTAATATTTTATGTTCTTCATTACCTGACAGAAAAACATTAATAAAAATTTACATTTATTTAACTTTTTCAGCCATGCTTTAAAAAAATAATTGTTAAAATGGCAAATAGGTTGTGGCTGTTAAAATGCAATTGAAATGAAGTGAATTCATCTTTTGATGGAACTGTGCCATAAATGAGAGTACTCCATGCAGTGACATTGATTGTGAACGGTCCATGACTTCTCAAAATGTGTGACTTCTCCATGTATCCCTAGACAACTTCCCATTTCATTGTGCTGTTTGCTATCCAATAGTGCTACATTTCTGTTGGATGTCTCCAGGTGATCTGGGATTCAGCTTACTTTGCCTCTTCAAGGTCAACTACCTCTCCCTACTATCTTTTGCTAGCTTATAGTGGCAAGAAAACTCCTTCCTGACAGCTAAAGTTACAACTCTTTTAATATATAGCCATGAACTAAGCACCTAAACACTCAGGCCAACAGCAGAATGCCCCAGGCTAATATTAAGTCTATTCTTTTAAACTGACTTTTTCTGGGGCTGGTTCAAAGACAAGAGTCTCAGGCAACTATCTCATAAGGTTTAGAAAATTCCTTTTTTAATTCCTGTTCAATGCCTGACTGGGATCCTCTATGCTCAAAACCAATTTTGAGAACTATGACAGAAGGAAATCCAAAGGAGCTCTGTGCCCACAGTTGCATTGAGGAAAACTTCATTTACACGGTCTTCTTTGACTGGCATATTAATGAAACTAGGGGCCAAAACCAAAGCTAGGTGAGAGAAGCAAGGTTATTGACCTTCACTTTCACATCTCTACTTCTTTCATGTATACCTGCCAACCAAAAACTCTCTACCTCCCCCTAATATTTTGGCCAGTGCAAATCCCCACTGTTTTGTTATGGGCACAAAAAACACATTTTAGCCAAAAGAGACAATAAGGTACTGCTCACCTCCAGCAATGGAAAGAAAAATAGCTAAAAGTCAGGAGACCTGTGTTCTAATTCTCATCCTTCAATTCTGGTCCTCAGTTTCATTAACTGCAAAATAAAAGACTTAGAGAAGATAATCTCTAACGTCCCCTTCAGATCTACTTTAACACATTTCAAAAGAGTAAGCAGAAGTAAGATTATGGCGGGGGGAGGGGAGGGAGGAGTATTTTATCACCACAGAGAACCAAACCAAGAGTAATGGTGCCAGTTTCAGCATGAGGGATATAAACTAGGATATTGTGATGGTTGCATTTATTAGGCAGGATTTACGAGTTGGATTCATTTTACATTCTTTCTTCCCTCCCAAACTCTTCTTCTTCTACAAATAAACTTCAACATCCACACAATTACAAAATAATTTCAACACTGACTAAAAGTCCTAACTTCCTAGTTTCTTCAACTTCCTCATTTAAGATGACTTACTCCTTCACCCTACCCCAGCTGGACAGAGAAATGATCATACTTTTTATTTTGGTCATGAGGACACTTTCATGTCCATGAACTCTGAAATTTCTTTGTTTTAGAACTTTTGTCCTTCCACCTCTCACTCTGCCTTGTAACCTCTAATCTTGTTCTTTATTCTTACCATGACGTACAAACCACCTAACTCTTGGTACTTTCCCAGATCATCATTCCTCCAAAGGCTATAAGTTTCCCTCTTCCCCATCTTAATCCCTTAGTAAATCATTTCAATTCTATACTGTTTTCTTGTCTCAAGTCCCATGTCCATTTATCCTATTATCAATCATGTCCTGATTAGCCTCAGCTTTGGTTTACTCCCACAATCCACTGCCTGCACTACTATTCACAAGCTGCTCAACATAGCTAGAAAAATCATGAAACTCTGCTAACTGGATTTACTACAATTTTATCATCTTGATCTCAGCTGGACCTTTCCTGGGGCAAACAAATCCTTTTATACCTCCCTAAACATTATTCTACTGCTCACAGCATCTTATTCAAAACCTTGTCTCACATTTCACTGAAGAAAAAGGGAAGCTATTCACCACGAACTCCCTCTATTACCCTCTTCTTCCCAAATCACTGAGATACTTTTACCCACTATCTTCTCCTTCACCCTGTTTCATATGAAAAGTTGGCCATGTTCCTTGTCAAGGCAAACCCCTCTACATGCATAAATGATCCCATTCCATATCATCCTCTCTGGCAGATTGCTTTCTATTATTGAAACCTTAAACTACTACTGCTCTCTCCCAAGTTATGAATGATCTCTTAATTGAAAAATCAAATGGCCCTTTATCCTCATCTTTCTTGAATTCTCTGCAGCCTTTGGCATTGTTGATAATCCTCTTTCTTCTTGATCCAGATAATCAGATCGCTTCTCTCCCCTAGCTCTCCTCCTAAATCTCTGATTATTCCCTCTATGTTTTCTTTGGACTTCCAATGCCAAGATGGCAGAATGAGGAAGGAACTCTTGGAAGCCCTCCAAAACAACTAGAAAACCACCTCAGAAGTGATTTAGAAGGAGACACATAATTTACCAACACAGCTATTTCTCAGTGATGGGAAGAGAGAGAGGAACAAGAGCAGCAACAGCAACAGCAGCAGCAGCAGCAATCAGGCTACTAACAAGGAACCTGCAACAAGACTGGGCAATCCACCAAGGAGGCAACTGGCAGTCCTCTGGGCAAGTAAGAAATCTGTGTAGCATATCAAAGTTCCACCTCCATCCTAAGCACAAACCACCAGCTAGATCTTGACCCACTGCTGACCAGTAGTGAAGCTCACCCTGGAGCTGGGCCAACAGCAAGATACTGTTCCTGGGGCCTATCAGCAGAGAACCCATGTCATGAAAAGGTTGCATGATCTTGGAGTACCCTAGGAGCAGGCCAGCAGCTAAACCCCACACAAAGGGGAGGCCAACAGAAAGGTCCTACCTCTTGGACAAGACAGAAGAGAAACCTACCCTTCAGGAAAAAAAAAGCTAAGCCCTGAAGATGAGTGAAAGCCAACAATAAGACAGAGTACCAGAACAAAAAGCTCAGGACAGTGCAAGACCAGAACCCAATGCACACATAAAAACACCCAGTCACAAAAAAGGCAGAAAAAAAGAGCAAAAAACAAATAAACCAAAAAGATCTTAATTATAGAAAGCTATTGTGGTGATATAGAAGATCAAGCACAAACTTAAAAGAGGGCAATAGTATCAGAATGGCTACATATGAAACCTCAAAGAAAAAAGAGGAATTTGGTCTCAAGATATTATCTTTCAAACAATTAATTATTAATTAATTATCATAATGGACTTTCAAGCATTTCTAATTAAAAGACTAGAGCTTAATAAAAAATTTGATCTCCAAATACAAGACACAAGGGAAAAATAAAAAACCAAAAAAGAAACAATAAATAGAAAACATAATTCAATAATGTTAAATTAATTATATTTCTATGTGACAAGATAATATTTGTAACTCAACAATTGTATTAATATGAGAGTAATTAGAAGGAATATATGTAGACAGAGGCTGTGGATATAAGGTAATTTTGATGAGATGATACCACCCCCCCCAAAAAAAGAAAAGAAAAGAAAAGAAACTAGAGGAATGAGAAAGAAAATTGAATTGGAAGAAGGATGGGGATATTGGGTGGGATGAATTATCCTACCTAAAAGAAACATGAATAAACTATTTTAATGGAGATAAAGATTAGAGTGTGGAACAAGCAAAGCTTAAAACTTACTCCTTTGAAAATTGGTTCAACAAGAGAACAAAACACAAACTCAGTTGGAGACAGAAATCTATCTCACCCTAAAAGGAAATGAAAAGGGATGGGGATAATAGAATAATAATATAAAGAGGCTAATAAAGGGGAGGGTATACTGAGGAAGGCAGTGATCATAAGTAAGACATTTGTGAGAAGGAAAAAAGTGGGATGTGAGAGAGAATGGGAGATAAACAAGTGAAAATAGCATGGAGGGAAATACACAAGTTAGCTATAAATGTGAATGGAATGAACTCACCCATAAAATGTAAATGAATAGCACAATTAAAATTAAAATTAATTTTTTTAAAAAATTAGAATTAAATTTTTCTTTTAACTTTTAAAAAGTAGGATTAAAAATGAGAATCCTACAGTATTTTGTTTACCAAAAAACATATTTGAAGCAAAGCAATATAGATAGCATAAAAACAAGGAGCAGAATCTGTTATATTTCAGATGAAGCAAAGAAATGGTAGCAATCGTGATTCCAAACAAAGCAAAAGCAAAAACAGATCTAATTAAAGACGTGAACTATACTTGGATGAAAGTTACTATCAAAATATAATGATGTCAGTAGTAAATATATATGCACCAAATGGCAACACAACTAAATTTTTAAAGTTGAATGAGTTTCAAGAGGAAATAAATAAAACTATAGTAGTGGGAACTTTCCTCTCTCAGAAGTAGGCAAATTCAATCAAAAATTAAACAAGAAAGAAATTAAGGATTCAGTAAAATTCTATAAAAGTTAAATATTCTAGATCTCTGGGAGAAAACTGAATGGGAAGAGTAATGAATACACTTTTTCCTCAGCAGCATATGAGACCTATACAAAAATTGATCATGTATTAGAACATAAAAATCCCACAATCATAATGTAATAAAAACTACCTTCAATAGTGAAAATGGAAAGACATTAAAATTAATTGGAAAATAAATAATCTAATCTTAAAAAACCAAGTGAGCCAAAGAAAATATTGTTGAAATAATCAATAATTTGATTAAAGAAAATGACAATGAGATAATAGATCAAATTTTCTGAGATGTAGTCAAAATGCCACTTAAGGGACATTTTATCTCTCGTAATAACTTACATCAATAAAATGGAAAAATAGATCAATAAATTTGGTATACAACTCATAAAAAATAAATTAAACTTGTCGGACACCAAATTGGAAATCCTGAAAATCAAATGAGAATTTAACAAAATTGAAAGTAAGAAAATCATTGAACTAATAAATATGAAAAAACAATAAAATAAATAAACCATTGGCTAATTTAATTTTTTTAAAGGAAAGGAGAGAGAGAAATTGTTAGTATCAAAAATGAAAAGAATAAATTCTTTATCGATGAAGACAAAATTAAAACAATTTTATGAACAATTATTTGCCAATAAATTTGACAATATAATGAAATGGATGAAAATCTTCAAAAATATAAATTACCCAGATTAACCAAAGAAGAAATAAAATAAATAGCACAACATTAAAAAAAGAAGTTGAATAAATTATCAATGAACTTCCTAAGAAAAATCCTCAGGACCAGATGAATTCACAAGTGAATTATATCAAACATTTAACATGTAAAACACTTTAAAAACAATTTTTCTCAATACAATATGCAATATAAACTATTTGGAAATATAGGTGAAGGAATGCTACTAAATTTTTTATGACACAAATGTAGTGCTGATACCCAAACCACGAAGAGCCAATACAGAAAAAGAAAATTATACAGCAATTTCTCTAATGAATATTGATGTAAAAAAATTTAATAAAATTCTGGCAAAGAGATTACAATAATATGGCACAAGAATTATATATTATAATCAATGTGGAAATTATCCCAGGATTGTAAGGCTGATTCAATATTAGGAAAACTATCAGCATAATTGATCATGTCAATAACAAGACCAATAAAAATCACATAATTATCTTGATTCAGAAAAAGCCTTTGACAAAATATATCACCCATCTCTATTAAAAGCCCCAGAGAACAGAAGAAAAATTGGATTTATCTTAACAATATGAACCCAGGAACTGTATGAGCACAACTATAAAACACATTTTTTTCCACAAATAAAGTCAGATTTATACAACTGGAAAAATATGACTCATGAGTAGTATTAATAATAAATATAATAATAATAATTAATAATAAAACAATAAAAATGACAAGTCTAACTATTTATTCAGTACCATGTTAAACTATCAAAAATGATATTATAGAGCTAGAAAAAAATAATAAAATTCATCTGCAAGAACAAAAGCTTTAAGGACATGAAAGGAATCAATAAAAAAATAAATACTAAAGAAGAGATCGAGCAGATCTCGAATTGTATTATAAAGCAGTAATTATCAAAACAATCTGGTATTGGCTAAGAAATAGAGCAGTGGGTCAGTGGAATAGGCTAAGCACAAACTACTTTATAGCAAATGACCATAGTAAGCTAGTATATGATAAACCCAAAGATTCAAGTTTTTGAAACAAAAGTTCATTATTTGACAAGAACTCCTCAGAAAAATGGAAAAATTATATGACAGAATATAGGTATAGAGCAACATTTCAAAAAAGAATAAGCTCCCAAGTGAGTATATATATAGGGGAATAAAGGAGATACCATACAGAAATTTAGGAAACATGGAATAGTTTTATTTGTTAGATTTGTGGATAAGGGAAGAAGTTAAAACCAAATGCAAAGTAGATAATTTTGATTATATAAAATTAAATTTTATGCACGAAAATTATAAGGAAAGCAGAAAACTAGACGTTGGAGACATTTTGCTACAAGTATCTATGATAAAGGCATCATTTCTCAAAATATAAAGAATTGAGTCAAAGTTTATAAAAATACAAGTCATTCCCCAATTGATAAATGGTCAAAGGATACAAACAGCTCTTTTCAGACAAAGAAGTCAAAGCTATCTACAGTCATATGAAAAAATACTCTAAATCACTATTGATTAGGGAAATGCAAATTAAAACAATTCTGGGATACCATGTCATATCTATCACAGGGGCTAATATGACAAGAAAGGAATATGTTGACATTGGAGGACATGTCAAAAAACTGGGGCACTAATGTACTATTAGTGAAGTTGTGAACTGATCCAATCATTCTGGGATTGGAACTATGCCCAAAAGAGCTATAAAGCTATACATATCATTTGAGCAATACTAATAGCTCTAGAGGTTATATATATATATCCAAAAAAGGAACAAGGACTTACTTGTACAAAAATATTTATAGCAATTTTATGTGGTGTTTAAGAATTGGAAATTAAAGTGATGCCCATCAGTTGTGCAATGGCTAAACATACTGTGGCAAATGACTGTAATGGAATATTGTTGTGCTATAAGAAATGATAAGCAGAATAATTTCAGAAAAACCTGAAAGATATATAGTGAAGTGAACAGAACCAGGAAAATGTTGTACACAGTAACAGCAATATTATTTGATAAAAACTATGCATGGCTTAGCTATTCTTAGAATACAATGATCCAAGATAACACCAAAGGACTGATGATGAAGCATATTATCCATCTCCAGAGAAATAACTAATATTGATTGAATACAGATGAAACATGCTATTTTTCACCTTCTTTATTTTTTTCTTTTATTTGAGTCTTCTTGTACAAAATGTCTTATATGAAAAGGTTTTACATACTTCAACAAATAAAACCTATCCCTGATTGCTTATGATCTCAGGGAAGGGGGAGGGAAAAGAAGGAGGGATAGAATTTGAAAATGTTATAAATTATTCTTTGCTGGATTCAATCAAGTGACAAAAAACTAGGATGGTCAATGAGTTTTTGCCACTTGATTGAGTCCTGAAACCCCTCTAGTCTGAATCTCTGATCTAGCAATTTTCCCATGTATGTTATCTATTTGAGTTTTAGTGCTCTGTACTCTTCTAGGTACCAACTTGACCTGACCTTTTTTTTACCTATCCCTTTTTAATCTCCCCATTGAAAACCCTCACTCTTTGTCCCCAGGGAAATATTGCTCTTTCCTTCCTAAATAGTTCCCTAATCCCTTACTCAAGAGAGGTCCCATATTTGGGTCTTTTTCCATTTTTTACTTTTCTATTTAGGAACTTGAGAAAACCTGGACTCTACTGGCTTTTGAGAAACTAGGGTGAACTCTGAACTCTGAGGCATCAGAGTAGAACTCTGTTGAAAGTGGAGCAAGAAAAGCCAGACATATTTTAAAAGGATTCTACACCTTGTAAAAAAATAATACTTTTAGGATCCTTATATAGCCAACACCCACAGGACACTCAAAATAGCATTTAAATTACTGAATTTGTACACTATTTTTCAGGAATGAAAATAGATCTACTAAATAAAGTTTGTTCCAATTATATAGGGAAGGGAAGGGAAGAGAAGGGAACGGAAGAGAAACAGGAAAGGAAGGGAAAGAGAGAGGAGGAGAGAGAAGGGGAAGGAAGAGAAGAGGGGGGAGGGGAAGGAGAAGGAGAAGAAGAAGGGAGGAAGGAAATCCATTATAACTAGGCTGTTTGCCTAAATCTGCCCAAGTTCAAGGACCTTCAATAGTTCTCCCTTGCTTCTAAGGCAAAAGACAAACCCCATTTTAACATTTATGGTTAATCACAGTCTATCTCTAACCTGGCTTTCCAGATTAAATTCATTATACTGTCTCACACTCTACATTCCAGCTTAACTGGCTTATTTATGATTCCCCATATATGACATTCTATTTGTTTCTTTCAGTCAGGCTTGACCCAAACCACTAATTTCATACATTAGCATGGTAAGTACTCTTTTCACTAATGGAAATTGTTACTATTCGAGGACTTTCCATTCTATATGACTGGACTATATTCTCCCATAAATCCATAATCATGGATCTAAGCAATATTCTGGGGACTTCCCTCTAGCGTAGCAGATTTTGAAGGATACCATTGAAGCTAATTATCAGGTTATCTCCATGACTGAGAGACCTTATTTTGCAGACGTGTATAATTCTGAGAACATATTTTTACCACTTTTCTTGTGAAACACCTAAAATTATTCATATTGTTCACAAAACCATACATATGAAACTAGCTGGATCATGAGATAACTCAATTAGAACCAAAATGACTCTCAAGGATATATGAAGTCCTATCTCCTCATTTCACAGTTGAGGGAACTAAGATTCAGAGAAGTAAAATGACTTCCCCCAAATCAAACTGGTAAGTGTCAGAGACAGGATTTGAATTCCAAGTTTTCTGACTCTATAATTAGTGTTCTTTCCACTGTATCTTGCTGTCTCCTTAGACTTAGAGGTCATCAAGTCCAATCCTCTACTTTTACAGATGAGGAAACGGAGGCCCAGTGAGGTTAAATATTTTCCCAAGGTCACATGAGCAGTAAGTGGCTAAGATACAATTCAAACTCAAATCCCATAACTCCAGGTTCAGTGTTTTGTTTTGTTTTTTCCATTGGACCAATGCTACTGTTGGAATTATTAATAATACCCATTTTAAAGGCTTTAAAAAATAGAAAATACCCATTTGTTATTCTTCAGTCATTTTTTGGTTGTGTCCAATTCTTTCTGACTCTATTTGGGGTCTTCTTGGCAAGAAAATTGGAATGGTTTGTTATTCTTGCTCCAGCTAATTTTACAGATGAGAAAACCAAAGGCAACGGGTATAAAAAATTTGCTCAGGTCATACAGTTAGTAAGTAGCTGAGGTTAAATTTGAACTCAGGAAAATGAGTCTTCATTACTTCAGGCTTAATTGTCCTTCTGCTACCTAGCTGTCCCCAAAAATAGGAATAGATGTCACAAAACTCTGAACATATATAACTGAGTGTGTTATAAAACATACATAGAATAAAATGCTTTTAAAATGTAGACCTAAAAGGAAAAATCCAAGTCATGTCAGAATAGGATGTAATATACATGCGTATCCTAGCTATCTTGTCTGCTATTGGAACTGCCTAGTTTATGCTTTCAGTGAGCTTATAGGAGATGAGCTCATATTCAGACACTTTTATTCACTTACAAAAAGCAATCATTTTCTCCACCTGTGCAATAATCTGTCAAACATTAAACCTAAAAGAATAAAAATAGGAAAGTGATTTGTCTCAGGATCATTTCTATCTGAACACTGTTGAATATAAGATGAGAAGAATGATAATAATAATCATAATAATAATGACACTAAAGGGGCTTTCAGCAAACCTACAAAACCTAAGCTTATATTCCAATATTTCTATTCTGTTACCAAAAAAGCAACTATTTTGCCCACCTGAACATGGTCCACCAATCATTAAAATATAAAAGAATAATAGCAAGATGAGCCACCTGTCCCAGGACCATTTCTACCTGAATGCCATGGAACAAAATGAGAATGAGATGATAATAATAATAATGTTTATTATTATTACTTAAAATGGAGCTTATCCAGTATCAGTAGAGTAGATGATTTAGATCATTTCTTTTTTTTTTTTTTGAGAAAAGGGTTGTTTTCAGGGTTATGCCATCCATAAATTCTCATCCTGTTAAATGGATTTGGAATGAATCATCTGATTTGCATGATTGTTATCACTTCATTAGGGTGTTGTTCTTCCAGACAAAATGGATGATTCTCACAGGTTCTCTCTCAAGGAGTCACTAGCTTTATTTACTACTTGTGGTCTAACAAGCTAAGCTAACTGGCCACATCCTGCTACTTACATGCATCACCAGCTTCTGATTCAATCAGGACCTTGGACAGCCAACAGAAAGGAGAAGGGAGACCCAAAGGAGTTCCATATTCAGAGTCACACAAATAGAAAAGGGCAGAACCTCAAATTCCTGAGTCCTACTGTTCCCAAAGCACTTAGTCTGACCCCTTTTATTTACAGATGAGGAAGGAAAAAAGAAAATCACTTACTCATCCACAGTCACACAGGTAATAAAT
Organism: Antechinus flavipes; assembly: GCF_016432865.1. Classification (NCBI taxonomy): domain Eukaryota; kingdom Metazoa; phylum Chordata; class Mammalia; order Dasyuromorphia; family Dasyuridae; genus Antechinus; species Antechinus flavipes. The sequence continues at coordinate 236,845,271 of NC_067403.1, forward strand.
AACAAAGTCAGGGCTTGAACCCTAGAAGTATAGTGTGGTAGAAATAATGCTGCATTTAACATCAGAGGAGCTGGATTTGAATTCAGGTCTACCACATTCTAACTGTGATCTTGTTCAAATTATTTTACTTCTTTAAACCCTATGTCATCTAAGGGCCCCTCTAGCTTTAGATCTCTGATCAATAGGAACTTAGCTCTCCTGACTTTAAGATTAAAGATGGTGCTCTTGCCACTACTCTTTGTTGACTGAAAGTGACAAGCCTCAACCTAGCAACATTCATCAAGTTATAATCTTATTGGCTCTTGCCTTGACAGTTCAGTTTAAGACTAGATCTGTCTTCCCAGATTGAATGGATATGAACATCCTTAGGTTGAGTTATGGGTGCCATGGAAAACACACTAGATTTAGAGGCAGAGGATGTAGATTTGAGACACAGTTCTGACAATTATTGCCTATGTGATTTTCACCAACTCACACTACTGTTCTGCATCCCCATTTTATGAAATAAAATGGTCAAATCTTCCCCCCTCTACCCATTTACAGAAAAAGAGGATATCTGAGTGTAGAGTGTTGCATTAAATATGAGAATTTTTCAATATGTTGTGCAGAATTTCTTCTTTTTGTTTTAAAAAAATTGTCAGTAATAGATGCCTCTAATAAAGAGAGAAAAAAGAAAATAGGTCAAAATCTAAGCAATTTAAGAGTAAGCTATTGATACAATCTTTTTTTTAAAAAACAGAATCCAATTCAGTGATCTCTAAGGTTCCTTCCCACTGCAGATCTATGATCTCACAACTGTGTTTTTAATGGTGTCATTATCTAGCCAGGCTACCCACGGGCAATAATAGAAGAGTTTCTTCTGCAGTGAACGACAGCACCCAGTTTGAGAGTGGTTTATGAGCTTCCTGTGTATGATGCATAAACACTATTAGCTTCCATAACTCAGCTCTAGGGTTCAGAGCCAGGTCCATAAACCTTAGTCGTACTTGTGTCTTCACCTTTTTGAAGCTAAATAGAAAGTTACATCCCCATTATATATGATAGGCATAAATGTGGCTGAGCAAAAGGATCTTTTAAGTAACTCTGCTAATCCAGACACATTACCTTGAATGCATATTTCAGTCTTAAAACCAAAGGGGAGGAGGAAGAAAAGGAGAGGTGTCACATGGGAAGAGGGAAGAAGCAGTGAAATTCCCTGATATATAGAATTGGACTGCATCTCAGCAGACATAAAGGAGATAGAGAATGAAGGGAGGAATATAGGCAATAATGAAGGCAAAAGAGAGAAAAATTAAAATAATATTTAAAGGAAATCTTTGCAGCCTTGAAATTTTGGTTACTATTTGGGCCCTAATAATTTCTTTTTGTCTTTGCAAAGAAAATTTCATATTGAAACATCAATAGGCACTGTTTTTAAAATTCAGTGAACTTCCCTGTTCTCTCATGTTATTTATGGGATCACCACTAAACCTGGGTTAGTGTATTATATCTGTGTGTCAGAAAGTCTATGCTAGGCTTTTTGTGGCATTTCAAATAAATACCCCTGCAGTATCAACTTTACCTCTCCTTCTCAAAGGTTGGATGGCTACTAGTTGAGTGTCACGTAGACTTAATTCTAATTTAAACTGAGATTCAATCCCAGACTGAGTTCCTATGGTTCAGCATGGTCACGAAGATTAGAACTATGAGCACTGGTGAAAATTAAAGAGAATTCAATCTCTTCAGATTATAACCACCATCATCTCCCTGGCTACTTTCCATCCCTCTTCCTCTTGGCCAATGTATTTTCAAAGCCATATCATAAATTCAGAGAAAAATGAAATGCACAAAATTAGAGAAGCTCCTCCCCGCAATGTTCAGAGAGACTATTTGTGCCTGACCTGTGGAAGAACTGACCAGGAGAATGATTTCAGAGAGGCCTGGAGAGACTTACATGAACTGATGCTGAGTGAAATGAGCAGAACCAGAAGATCATTTATATATGGAAACAAGAAGACTATATGATTATTGATTCTGATGGATGTGGCTCTCTTCAACATTGAGATGATTCAAACCAGTTCCAATTGTTCAATGATGAAGAGAGCCACCTATACCCAAAGAGAGGACTGTGGGAGCAGAGTGTGGACCACAACATAGCATCTTCACCTTTTCTGTTGATGTTTGCTTGAAATTTGTTTTCTTTCTCAGGTTTTTTTCCCCTTCTTTACCCAATTTTTCTTGTGCAGCAAGATAACTGTATAAATATATAGATATAGATATTGGATTTAACATATATATTTAACATATTTAACATGTATTATACTATTTGCCATCTAGGAGAGGGAGTGGGGGGAAGGAGGGAAAAATTTGGAAAAGAAAGTTTTGCAAGGGTCAATGCTAAAATTACCCATGCATATGTTTTATCAATAAAAAGCTTTAGTAAAATTTAAAAAATAAACTAATTGATCAGGTGAAGAGGAAACTTTGTTTTGCTCTATAGAAAATGCAGGTTCAAAAGATTGAAAAAAACTCTTCAAAATACAAAAAACATAAAAAATAAGTACAAGCCACAAATATATTTAAAAGACTGAGTGAATCATTAGTCTTACTTTTTGTAGTTTTGAACTAAAAGGGACCTTGAAATCATCATCAACTTCATTTTCTATATGAGGAAAATGAGGTACAGTGGCACTAGGTTTTGTAGAACATGTTTCCTGAGTAAAAGTATTATTTCATTTTTGTTATTTTATCTCCAGCACCTAAAATAGTTTTTTTTCTTTTATTTTTTTTTCAATTAACAAACATCTATATTTTCTCCCTCCCAACTTCTCCCAACTTAATGGAAAAAGAAAAGCAAAATTTTCTTAACATAATGCATTAAGCCAAACTAATTCCTTTGCTGGGCATTTCAAAAATGTATGTTTCATTCTTCATCTTAAATCCATCATCTCTGTCAGGAAGTAGAATCAGTGTGAGAAATTAGAAAGACATGAGTTCAAATCCTACCTCTCACCTTACTAGCAATGTAACTTTAAGTGAATTACTTAACCTTTCAGTCTGTAAAATGGAAATAATTATGGCATCTACCTCAAAGAGTAGTTGGGAAAACCAAATGAGTTAGCACATAAAACTTTTGCAAACTATGTAAAAATTATCAATTATTATTATTTTCATCATTATGATTATTACTAATAAATATCTCTCATGGTATCAGATACATAGTAGGTACATAACAAAGTACTATTGAATAGAAGTCAAAAACAAACTTAAGTAGTAGAGGTGAGATTTGAACCCAAGTTTGCTGACACCAGGTACTGTTTTCCTTTCCCTTAAAATCTTCCATTTATATTTGGCCAGAAATAGAGAAACATCCCATTCCCCATAGAATTAAGGAGTCCACCAAAGTAGAAGAGGAAGCAATCATTCTATCATAGAGAATTTACATTTGTCCTGGTGCTCTGGCCATCACAGGACCAACCATTTCCAAAATATTTTTCATTCCTGTCTTTCAGGAAGCTTTGGCACAATGAGGAGGTTAAAGTTTCCATTCAACTTGTCAGAGTGTATTAGTTTAATGCCTCTAAGTACACTGACCTCACTTTCCACAGGCAATTTTCTAAAAAGTTTCAGTGTTGAGAATATACCTAGACAAGTTTCTATAAGTAGCTATTAGTTTTCAGACCTACAATGACTCCACTACCTGCACCCCCACCCTAACCTCATATATTACAATGAAAAATGCTCACTTTCCAGATGAGATGGAGAAAGTAAAACACACTGAAAGTCTGAAAGGTGTAAGATGTTCCCATTTCATGCTACATTAATACATCACTCTGATTTTACCCTGGCTGACATAGAACTGAGCCTATGAATTCTGGAGAGAAAGGAAGAATTACTCATAAAGAAACATATAGGAGACACCCAAGAAAAAAATAGGTGACAAACTTAAAATATGGTTAGTAGAATATAAGTGTCTTGAGAGAAGAACTCTAATTGCCTTTGTATTCCTCAGTGCCTAGCACCATGCCTAACATATAGTAGGAACTTAACAAATTCTGTTTAAATTGAATATAATCAGTAAGACAGTAAGAAGCTGACTGATGACAGCACAACTATTTGTCTTCAACTTTATAATGCCTTTCCCATCATTCCATTATCTGAGTCTAAACAGGCTATGAATTCCTTAGGGTAAGCAAGTATAGACCAAGTCAAACTATTTACAGAAGTAATACAAGACTGAATGAATACCTAGAACTGACTGAAAACCCAATCCAACTCAACAAACATTTATTAAGTGCCTGATAATGTATAATACAACTAAGACATCAATTTAGTCATGGATCTATGTCATTAAACATGTATAAACATGGAAATATGTTGTAATCCATCCTTTGTTTTCGAAACCAATGATATCACTGGGTAACATACTGATTAATGGATGAATTGGATTTAAGTGAAGCAGAGTTGCAGAAAGTCATCAGTTTTACTCCTTCTTTTTTCCTGAGTCCATCAAATCCACTAGCAAGACAAGTCAGGAAGACTGGCAATGGCTGGTTTGATGGCTGGTTTGATGCCTGTCAATTACTCTCAACCTAGTTCAGGCCATCTGTCAAGACAGTTTGACCAGGATGTAGCTGCTATACATGCTAGAGCTTCTTGTAAAAGGTAAGAGTTGGGTGACAGGTAAACACCAACAGAGGATGAGCAGCCATGAAAAAAATTCAGCAAGTCCTCACACCAGAGGTGTTAGTTCTTCCTGAAGTACCCCACATACAATATATAAAGATAAAAAGGAAAAATTTTGTCTTCACTGAGCTTAAGAGTTTACAATATCTTCAACTACATAAAAATGTCAGTCACTCAATAAGCATTTCTTAAGCACCTATTACTAGGAAAAGAGATTATGCTTGTCCTGTTTGTTTTCAGATGAGAAAACTGATTCTGGGGGACTTAAAGCAATTTTCCCAAGATGTAATAATAATAATAAATGCCTAAACTGGGATTCAAACATAATCATTTTGATTCCAATCCCAGCAATCTTTAGCATTGGTCATGATTCTAATATTTATCTACCATGTGACCATGAATAAATCATCTAACCTATCCAATTGTTAGTTTCCTCATTTGTAAAATATGAGTCCCAATCTTATCACTACCTTCCTCAGAAGGCTGTTGTGAAAGAAGTGTTTTGTAAATTGATAATCACCGAAGTTATTATCAGTTGCTCATTGGCATCTCCTAGAAAGACAGAATTTGGAAAACATCTATGTGGTAGGCACTGTCCTCAGTGCTGAAGAGCACATAATCAAGAAGTAAACAATCCAAGCCCTCAAGGAATTTACATTTTGTTGAAATATAATTTGATCATCGTCTCCAGTCATTCAGTTTTATATACTTTCCATTCAAGTCAAACTAGGATTGTTCCTACCCCTTTGATCAAGGTCTAGACTCTTTCCATCTCATGAGGGTTTTGTTTTGGTTTTTTGATTTGATTTTGTTTTTTGCTCAAACTGTTTCCTATTCCAGGAATGCCCTCTCTCACACTCTATGATTGAATTCCTACATATGTTTCAAAGCCCAATTAAAATACTACCTCCTCTTAAAGGCTTCCCTGATTCTCTTGACCTATAATAACTTACCTCTTCAACCCTAATAGAGCCTTTTTGTTCTAAAAATGCACTTATTATATAATGTGATACTGTTTGCTGGTATTTAATTTGTCTATTGTACCATTTCCTTCACAAGAAAAGGGACTTATTCCTGGTTAGGATCATAGGATCATAAATTTAGAACTGAAAGAGATGTCTGGAATCATAGAGAGAGGAGTGAGAGGAACTTTAAAGCTTGTTTTATAAAGGAAGAAATAGCGGCCCAGTGATGTCAAGCAAACAAGCTCACAAGATAAGAAGGAGCAAGAGTGGAATGGGAATACATTCCTATAATAAATTCAATAATCTTCCCCAGGCCCATACCCAATCTTTTTTTGTGTAAACCTTCTATCTCTCTCAAAACCTAACGATGCTTTGTAACGTATCGATGAAATTGGTAGGTATTTATTACCAAGGGATTTCAATAATTCAGGTATTTTGCTAAACACTGGGATACAAAGCAACTGTATGCACACAACAAATGATTAATTTTTAAAAATTTTGATTTGATTTACAAATTGGTTCTTAGTTTACTTTCTCATTTATTTGATCCAGAACTCCAAAGAAGCATAATATTGCATGACTGGCCCAGTCAGCCATTTTATTTGTGAACAGATAACCTGTCAAGGTTTGTTCCATTCTGGCATGTTGCCTTGAACAGACCCTCTCATTTTCCCTGGGTTTATCATCTGAGATGACATGCCACCTGTCACCCACCCCATACTTAGTTAAGAAGGCCTGTTATATTGAATGTACCAAAGCAGCCTTACCAAAAAAGGAAAAGGGAGAAAACATAAAGGATAAGATAAGAAAAGAATATATGTGCCTTGAGATAAAGAGATGTATTTTTATCTTTTTGAATGCTAGGGAGATAACTTCTTCCTGAATTTATGTTCCTGAAATATTGATATTGTAAACAGAACACAGTATTTGGTGTTAGAATACTTGGATTCAAATCCTGACTTTGTGATTTACTACTTGTATGACTTTAAGCAAGTTATTTCCCTTCCTTTTTCTGGACCTCCATTTCCAATTTTTATTTTTAAAATAATGTTGAATTAGAAAGACTCTTTCAACCTAAGTCTTATGGATAATTCTATGGAAAGGAATTGCTGATCAACTCTACCTCCATCTATCCAATTCTCTAGGTCAGTGGTTCTCAAAGTATGGTCTAGAGAATCCTGGGGATCTCTGAAACCCTTTTAGAGGGTCTACAAATTCAAAAATAGTTTTTTTTCCAATATGGTAAATGTCTATAAAAATCCAGATAAACAAAAACTCTTTGGAGAGATCCTCAATAATTTTTAATAGGATAAAGATACTGAAAACAAAAGTTTGAGAACCACTTCTAGGTAGTAGGATAATAATTATAAAAATAAAGGAAATAACTTGGAAGCCCAATGAAATTGAGACATGTCCTTGAGCACATATTCCAGAAGTATGATCCTATTCCTACATTTACATAGCCTACCCCTTCCATTCCTCAAAATCTTCATTCTTCTTCCCCAACCTCTAGATCTTATCCTGCTAGCTCCAAAGTCTCTCTCTCTTCCAGAGTCATTAATATCCAGAAACAGGACTAAGGTCAGAATGACTAATGATGATCTGGTATACAGTAAATGATGGTGGTATTTTCAATTTCTGACAAAGCTCTAAGTACTCCACAGTGTATGCCTCAGTCATCTTCCTGGCCACTGAAACATATTCTTTTCATCCACTCATTCTGCCATGAGAATTCTTCCCACATTTGAGGTTGACATCCCCTTAACTCACCACTGGGTTTGAGGCCTATCGGTTCTCCTCGATCTGTTTTAGTCTGTTGCCAAAATGGTTTTACCAAAGTGTGGCTTCTGTAAATTCTGCAACTTCTTAGAGGCACAAGTGAGAGCTTGAGTGACAAGTAAATACTAAAAATGAAAGGGGCTGGCTTAAGCTCTTGCACTAAAAGTGCTAGTATCAAAGGAAAAGTAACCAAAAAATAGAAGCATGATAGAAGTATGTTCAGAGTAGAATCAGAATTCCACTTCAGACACTTAGTAGCTATGCAATTTTAAACAAGTATCAAACTTTGCTTAAACCCTCTCTGTGTTTTGTTTGGGAAGTAGTCATGAGTTCAAGAGGTCTAGAGATCATGTGGCCAATGGGTGAAGTTGACTGATATCAATAGAAGTTTCTGCTTTAGAAAATACAATCACCAACAAGATCCTCATCTGGTTTGCTTTTAAAAAAAAAGCAGAAGCAGAAGAAAAAGCAGAAGCAGAAGCAGAAGAAGAAGAAGCAGAAGAAGAAGAAGAAGAAGCAGAAGCAGAAGAAGAAGAAGAAGCAGAAGCAGAAGAAGCAGCAGAAGCAGCAGCAGTAAGAAGAAGAAGAAGCAGAAGCAGAAGCAGAAGAAGCAGAAGCAGAAGAAGCAGAAGCAGAAGCAGAAGCAGAAGCAGAAGCAGAAGCAGAAGCAGAAGCAGAAGCAGAAGCAGAAGCAGAAGCAGAAGCAGAAGAAGAAGAAGAAGAAGAAGAAGAAGAAGAAGAAGAAGAAGAAGAAAAAGAAGAAGAAGAAGAAGAAGAAGAAGAAGAAGAAGAAATAAAAAATAACATTAACTCTAAGGAAGAAAAAAAAGGAAAAAGAAGAGAGAAAAAAAATTGATTCTAAGGAAGACAATGGAGAGCTGAGTCGAAATGTAAAATGCCTAACCAACAGCCTGCAAATTTCTAAATATTCTCATAAGGCTTACATATCAACTTCCAAGTGAATCCAAGAGTAGTAATATAGATTAAATTGCAGAAACCTGTTTTAAGTCATTCTAACAGTGCACATTTTACTTGACTCCCTTCATTTGTAACATCCCTTCTACCTAGGACCCAATGATCCTACTGTAATAAGAAGTCAATCTGCTGTGCCAACCAGCTGCCAGCATGAGTCAGCTGTGTGATATGGCAGCCAAAAATGCTAATCCTATCTCAGACTTCATTGAAAGGAATAACTTTCCAGGAAGATGGAGATGATAGTCTTTCTGTACTCTGCTCTAAGCAGGAAGACTGTCTTCAGTTCAGGAAGGCACACTTTTTAAGTAGACAGTGAAAATTAGAAAACATCCAAAGAAAGTCAACTAAGATACTAAAGGAACTTGATTTCGGGTCATATGGAGATCAGCTGAAGGAATACAGAGAATTTAACCTGAATAAAAGAAAGCTGTACAGAGACAGTAGATAATAGTTGTCTTCAAATATTTTAAGGATTCTTCTATAGAAAAGGGGTTGCCTGACAAAACTCAGAACCAGGAACAATAACAAGTTGCCAATTTAAGTTTAATGTCAGGAAAACATTTTTAATAATTAAAGATAAACAAAAGGTAAATGCGTTACCTCTGGAGGTAATGAGTTCTTACTCATTGGGAAGTCTTCAAAAAGAAGCTTGTTGCCTCTTCTTGGTATATTATTGTAAAAATGGGTTGGATTAAATAGATAATTGCTAACATTCCTTCTAATTCTAAAAGTTTGTGATTTTATAATGTCCTAGGGTCTTTGTCCCCCACCTCAATTCTTTACCATGTCCAGTCCTTATTCCAACTGAGAACAGCTTAAAACTGATTTCCACAGGGTATTATAAATGCTACAAAAATTCCTTGGAAAGTCAATATTCAAAGTTGAAAAGAACTAATTAGCTACTCTGCTTAAAAAAAAAGTTTGAAAGCCAGTGTACTAAAAGATTTACAAAAGTGCTCATACCCAGTTATCTCCCTAAACAGAATTATCCTCTAAGGATATCATTAAAAGAAAGAAAAAATGCTTAGCTCTGTAAAAAATATATATCTCCATAGCAGTATTAATGTTTCTAATAGCAAAAAAATCTGCCAACGACCTATATATCCAATAATTGAGAATGGCTAGCCAAATAATGGTATGTAAATGTAATAAAATATTTCAGCATCATAAGAAGTAGCAAATATGAAGAATACAAAAATATGTGAAGACTATGTCCTGTGATTTAGGGTAAATAAAGCAGAATCATAAAATTATGTATAGTGACTATAAAATTCTATATACTAACTATATCAAGTACGACAAAATAGGAATAATAATAACAACAATAAAGTGGGAGTAGAGAATATACAGAAGAAAAAATTAGAAGCAATATGGAAACAAATAGGACATTTTTGTTATTATTTGTTAAAAATTAATATCCATGTGTTTTTTTAAGTCACAGATCATCCAGAACTTAGAATAGGCACTGTTAGCTAGTCAATTGACTGAATACAAGATTTGGAATGCAGAAAAATCTAGGATGAGATTTTTACTACTTATATGCTTACTAGTTGTATGACCCTGAGCAAGTCACGTAAATTCTCTGAGACTCAGTTTCTTCATCTGTAAAATGGGAAAAAAAATTTGTATTGCTTTATTTCACAGGACTATATGAAAAAAAGCCTTTGCAAACTTTAAAGTGCTATATGAATGTAAGGAATTATTGTGGTTTTGTATGGAGACTCTTTTTATTTTGAAAATAAATTTTGTAATTTTTTCCATGATGGTTACTTAAAATAGAACATTTGAAGAAAATGAAAGAGTAAATATGTATGGAGAATCACTATTACGTTCTATAGCACTGCAGAAAAAAGCCAGTCTTTATAATGAGCATCTATTACGTGAAGCCTGGTTGGCGGTCATCCTTGGAGACGGCATATAATTCCCAAGAGACATGGAATGAAGTTTCTTGTTTTTTAGAATTGGAGACTAGAATAATCCCTCATTCACTCAGTTTAAGTCAAAATACAAGATCTCAGGAATGGGAGGGGATTACCAAAAATCATTTAATGATATTAGGAGGCAACTTCCTGTTTTTAATAGTGCAGACTCTCCTTAATTAAAAACTGCAAAAGCAGGGATGCCTTAATTGACCCAAACACGTGGCTATCAGTTGAAATGGGACAGTTGAGAGAAAGAGACAGAGACAGACAGAGACAAGAGACAGACAGAGAAGAGAAGAGAAGAGAAGAGAAGAGAAGAGAAGAGAAGAGAAGAGAAGAGAAGAGAAGAGAAGAGAAGAGAAGAGAAGAGAAGAGAGAGAACTAACTAGCTTGGGTATGCTTTTCTGGTTCTTCTAACTTTCCATGCATTTCTATAATGCTTCAGCTGCCATCTAACGCCAAAACTCGCCTCAAGTCCAGGGACTTTCTCATTCTGAAACATTTATCCTTAATGATGGCCTTCTAATCTTGAAACATCCCTCCATCATTCTATCCCTCTTTTTCCCATTGGTAAGTCCCTCTCAGGTACTCCATTTTGGGGAGTAGCCTAATCTGGATAATGCATGACTTACTAGACTCCAACATTCCCTATTTTTCAGTTCCCTTTTGTGCATTTTCTTTCTCCATTAGAATTGTCTGCTTATACTTGTACCTTCAGTGTTTAATATAGTACCTGACACATAGTCAGCAATTAATAAATATTTATCACCTGCTATTACTGGCTGGGTGAACCTAAGCATATCATTTAACTATAAGTTCTCCCAAGCAATTCTAAGACTAGTAAAGGAAGAGGTCCCAATCTATACACACCTCTAAAATCAGTGCTCTTACCACTGTCCCAAGACAACAGCTGATATTTATATATAACTTTGAAGTTGCCAAAGCAGTAATAATAAGCATCCACAGAGAACTCCAAGATTTGCAAAGAACTTCCAAATATCTCATTCTAGCCCCATAACAATCCTGCAAGAGAGATGCTATTGTCAGTCTCCCAATTTTACAGCTGAGAAACCCAAGGTTACAAAGCTAGGAAACATCTGAGTAGTTCTTGATTTCAGGCCCAATGCTCTACCTACTGCACCACTTAGCCACTTCCAAACCTATATTATCTCATGTGATTCAACAATCTCCACAAGCATAAGTATTATTATTCCCATTTCAAAGATAAAACTAAGGTTCAGAGAAGTTAAATCATTTGCTCAGGAACATCTTGTCAGTAAGTCAAAGGTGAGATTTCAACCCAAGTCAGCATGCTTCCTAGTCATCATCCATTACCCCTATGCCAATCTTGCTGCCCTTTAGGGACATTCTTTGTCCCCACTGGTTTTTTTCACCTGTAGTTACATGTCACTGAGGCTTAATTAAACCTAAACAATCTCCTGCAATGATTTTCTCTAGTTTGAGGGTTTTTTAACTCAGGGCACAGGGCCAAATCCACATTTATATTTTCCTTCCTTTGGTTTAAATGAATGTCACACTGAGTGTATTAGAAATCCCAGGCTTCCACTGAAAGGCCAAGAAGAGAGGAGGAAGAGAAGGAAGAACCAGAAAATTCACTGGCTTTCTTATTCTTTCATAGCCCTGCAGCAGTAATTCTCCTACAAGTCTAATGACCCCATGGAAAAAATAAAAGACTTCCCAGGGAAAGGGGGCAGCCTCAGGGAGACCATGGCAGGGAAGTCCATTGACCAATCTGAGCTTCATAACACCCCTAGTACAAGAGCAGGTCAGGGATGTGGATCAATACCAGCTTTCCCAGCCTCAAAGTATTTTGGCACTAGAAGAGATCATATAGATCTTGGGCAAGTTGTTCTCTCTTCCTACTCCTTGGTTTTCCTTAATTTCCTCCCCAGAAACAACTGGATGGCCCTGTAAATAGAGAATGAGATGAGATCAGGAAAACCTGAGTTCAAATCCTGCCTCAAATCCTGAAATAATCACATTCTCTCAGTGCCTCATTTTTCTGCATTTGTAAAATGGAGATAAGAGCACCTACCTCTGAGTTGGTGGGAAAATCAAAGGAATTAATATTTTTCAAGCATTTTGCAAACCTTAAAGCACTATGTGTAATGCTCACTATCATCTTCAAGATTATCAACAACAATAGCATCAGCAGCAATAACATCTTTTGATTTTGACTTTCTGTCTCTACAGTCTGGTATCTAGCATCACTTAAATCAATGTATGATGAAAGAATAAATGAATCAATTAATCAAGAAGTATTTATTAAGTGCTTATTATGTGCCAAATATTATACCATACACTGAGGATACAAAAATATGAGGGAAATGATCCTTGCTCCCCTTGGAAGGATTATGTTCTATAAGAAGGAATTACATGTGCTCAGCAGCACACACACACACACACACACACACACACACACACACACACAAATACAAAGTATATACAAAATATAAGAGAAATAAATTCAAAGCAATTTAGTGGAGAGAGGCCCTTACAGGAAAGATCTCAAGTCAGAGTGGATGCTTAAATTCTGTAACTGGACTTTTGAAGAAACAAGGGATCTCTCAGAGAAGAAGTGAAGAGGAAGAGCTTTCCATATATGAGACACAGTCTATTCAAAGGCACCAGGGCCGATAGAAAGTGAGGACTTGAAATAAGAACAATTTGATTAAATCACAGAGCATGCAAAGGAAAGTGATGACAATAAACCTGGAAAAGTAGGCCGGAGCTAGGTTGTGCAGGGATTTATATTCCAAAGAAAATGAATAAATGAGTGAGTGAATGAGTGAATAAATGAATGAATTATGTGAATGAAAGAATGAGACAGTGAATGAATATTATGTAAATGAATGAGTGAATGAATGAGTAAATTAATTAATAAGTAAATCAATGAATAAGTGAATGAGCTAAGTCTAGACAAGCGAAATATTTTGCAAAGGTCACCAAGGTGGGAAGCAAAATAACTTGAATTCTAATCTAGATCCTCTAATCCAAATGTCTTTTCCAACTACAGATTTTGTGAAGGAAATAAGTTTTTTTTTTAATCTCCTATGTTCCAGGAACTATTCTAAGCACTTTATAATTGCAATCTTACCTAATCTTCATAATAACCCTAATAGCACTGTCCCAGTTTTATAGCTGAGGAAACTGAACAAACAGAGGTAAGTATCGGGACCATATCTGAACTCGTTTCCTGACTCCAAGGCTTAGAGCTCTACCCAGTGCACCCTCTCCCTGCTTTGATTGTGATTGTTTTTATGTCTCATTCTTTTAGCTAAAATGGAGCCTTTATTTAACTCAGTGTCCATATGCTGCCCTTCTGGGTAGAGAAAGCGAATCAGCTGTAAAAAGAGCTATCACAAACTGAAGTTGAATCACATTATGTTGTGTCTCCAGATTGGAGCTTTCAGCTTTCACAAGACAATTACTGCTCTAGTGATATGAAAAGACCCCATCCTGAGTCTGCTGAGCTTAAACTGTGAATTACCATATCATGTCACTGCCACCATTGTCCCCTCTATCTCACCCACCCCCTCTAAAACTTTGCGTCCTTTGGGAATGGTTCTGCTTTTCAGCTGAGATTAGAAACACCCTTACGTAAAGATATCCTAGTTTGCCAAGATTTGGCACATTAGTTGAATTACTTACTGCATGGGCTAAGGAGAGCAAGGTCATGAGTTCAGCCTCCAAACAGGGTTGTTATTTTCCATTCCAGACGAGAGATCTTTTAAATACATGTCTTTGTTGCCAAGGGTGGACCTCGGGGAGACATTGTGCATGGCTCAGAGAAAATCCGGCCCCTCTATGGGAAAAACAGCCTTCAGGGTTTGTCCAGCCAGTGGTGAGTCAGCTTTATCATCCTCATTTGTCAATCAGCCAACAAACATTCATTAAGGGCCTACCATGTACCCAGAACCATGTTGGATTTGGGGATGACAAAGACAAAGAATGAAATAATTCCTGCTCTCAAGGAACTTCATTCATCTACTAGGCTACAAATTCCAACCATCTTTTCCTTCAAAGGGTTCCCATGGGATGTGTCCATAAAAGAACTCTAGACTTACAATCCATTGTTTTTCTTTCAAATCATGTTCCTGCAATTTGCTATCTGTATGACAATGGGCAGATTACTTCTCTAAGACTCAGTTTCTGGATCTATAAAGTGGGAACACTATTACTGGCATAGAGTTATGCTGAGGAAAATGCTCAGGAAATGATTGAGCACAATGTCAATGACTTAGTGTCGTGAGATATATATAGATACATACATACATACATATAAACTGTATATATACATATAAAATATACATGTATATATATATATATATAAACTACATATATATGGAGAGAGAGAGACAGAGAGAGAGACAGAGAGAGAGACAGAGATAGACAGAGACAGAGAGAGTTTTGCTAGTGTGGATTTCCCCTCCACCAAAGCAGACTCTAACACCTCTAGAACCTAATGGAAATGTTCTAAAGGCTTGTGTACTTGAGGCACGTAGACATGCTCAGAGTCAGACATACAATTAGGAGAAATAGGAGTTGTCATTCATATCTCACTTTAAGGTTCACAAAGAAGTTTAGTTAGTGATATTCACTCATATAAAAAGGCATGGTAGAAAAGAAACAAACATTTATATAGCACCTACCATGTGCCAGATACTGTGCTAAGTACTTTACAAGGATCATCCCATTTCATCTTCATAACAATCCTGTGAGGTAGGTGGTATGGTTTTCTGCATTTTACAGTCGAGCAAACTGAGGGAAACAGAGATTTAGTGACTTGCCTAGGATGACACAGCTAGTTAGAATTGAAGCAGAATTTGAATTCAGGTTTTCCTGATTCCAAATGCAGCTCTCTTTCGCTTACCACTTAGCTAGCTCTGAGTAATAATTCTGAAGCTAAAATAGAACAATAATAAAAATAAATAGAGTAATTAGTAAAGACTGTGATCATAATAGCTAGCATTTACATAATACTTGATTGTTTTCAAGGTTTTATATGTTAATTCACTTGATTTTTATATATGTTATATTTTACATTATATACACACACACACACACACACACACACACACTATATGTTATATATCTTACCTCACAGCCCTCTATCCACTAAACCAAACCTCCATAACAAGTGCTTAAAGAGTTTTCTGAAAGAATTTTGTTGAATGCAGACAATAAGCAGCCAAGGTGTGTTATATGCTTGTGTTATAATATGGCTGAAAATCAGACAAATTCTTACCTGTCACTCAAGCCTTTATTTCCTAGAGTGTTCAACAGGAACTCTGGAGTATACCTGGCCCTTGAAGCTAAAAAAATACTAGCAGAAAGTGATTTCAACACCCTAGGGCAAATGTTCCTTTAATGGTAGAAAGCTTTCCTAATTTTAAATTTTCATTTCTCATTTTCCACCTTGTGAAACATGTCTCAGTTCTACTACAGACACCTTTAGGGAAATCCCTTGACACCCATTAATTTCACTGCATAAGAAACAGCAACTTGGCCACTTCCTTATCCAAATTTGAATGGTACCTTGAGCTGGAAATAGTACTAGTATTCCTAGGCACTTTTTAGAGTTATCTTCCCATTTATACACAGTCCCCAAAAAGGAAAAAACACCCATTGAAGTTTTAGTTTCCCCAGTATCAATATGTCACTTCCCAGATTTCTCTCCAATCAGTGTTTCTGCAAGGCTCCTTCACATGAGGCAATAATGCAGATATTTGTTATATGGAAACTGGGTCAGGACTGGCCAAAATTGTGATGTCGATAAAGTTTTTTAAAGCCTCAAGTCTCTACTTGCTGTGACCTTGTAAAACACATTTGTAAAAATGTTATCTCTATTTAGAAATGAGTGAATGGATGCTCTGGATATACAAATATAAAACCAAAAAGAGTCCATTCCTTGAACGAATTCAGATGTTAATAGGGGATGATAATAGGGAAAAGTATCAAGGAGGAGCACTTTGGTTTAAAAAGTCACAGGAATAATGAGTTTGTATTATTGACAATCCGTCCAGGAACATTAGAATAGCATCTGATTCTAGTTCTAGAACTGGAGTGATAGGGCTCGAGTGAAAATTAAGATGGAAGTTAAGAATATGGACCAAAAATAGAGAATGAAATGAAAAGTTTACTTGAAAAGTGAACTGAGGAAATCATCAGTTAGGACAAGAGGATTCTAAGAGCACATGTTCTGGAGGTTAATGGGTTAAAAAATTAGAATATGTTTCTATTTCGGGCAACAAGGATGCCAAAAAGTCTCCCTGGAGATGTCCAGAGAGATGGGAGGTACATAGTTCTGGACATTAATTACTTTCCATAAGCCTCTAACTGCCATACAATATAACACACAACTTGTGACTAATTGCAACCCAAATTGCCAACAATTATGAGATGCCTTCACTTTGGAGTAAGTTTTATTTAAAAAATTAAAATCTGTTTATACTAAGTCTCAATCTATGTGACTGTGATCTCATCTCTTTCTGATGCTCATCCTCAAATTTATTTTGTTAATTTTGTATTTATATTTCTACTTAATTTCTTTCCCATTCATTCAATAAATATTTATTAACTAGTAGTGCACTGTGCAAGGCACCAAGAAAAGCCCAGTGCTTAGATAAAGCATCATTCAGATAAGACAACAAACCAGAGAAGCAACCTTAGAAAGAATGCTGGTTCTGGAGTTGCTTAATATTCCACTTCTGGATACCTGGTAATTGCATGGCTAGTAGCAAGTTCAGGATTTTCATTTGTAAAATGGGACTGATTTCTTTGATCTGCTTCTCAATTCCCTTACAATCATGAGAAGAAAAAATATCCAGAATAGCCAAGGTTGTTTCCAGAATCAAATTAGATAACTCAATTCAGGTCAGTGAGTCCCTTCTCTCTGCGCAATTCAAGAAGCATCTGAAAGTAATGGATAGAGAGTTGGCCTTTGGGTTGCAAAGACATTTTCAAGTGCTTAACTCTGATACAAATAGGCTGCATGTGTAATGTCTGGGCTAACTTTCTGGAGGCCCTCCAGAAGAGCCTCGGTCTCAGCAGGATAGTCACCACAAGGATGGACAAAAATAGTCTTTATTGTCTCCTTCACAGTCTGTGCTTGTCATATTCTGACCCAGTCTCAGTATGATCCAGTCTCCTCCAGCAGTCTGCCAGTCTGAACCAGTCTCAGAGTCTAACTTTGTCCCCAGTTCTCTCAGCCCTTAAATAGCCTGTAACAAATACATCAACTGTAGAACTATTACATCACCATGCTAAGTATTAAGTATATGTATACTCGAAAACCATTATCTCATCAATTCCACTGAGTAAATACCTTGTTGTAAGTATTCTTGTTTCAAGTATGCTTCTCCAGAGTTCCAGCCCTCTACAAGCATGATCATGGGCAAGCCACTTATTTCCTAGTGCTTCCAAGAAACTAAGATTATAAATTGCAGACAGAGGCCAATCTGTATTGAGATAAGATTTCATTCTAAGAACTCCCTACAATGAGATCACAGATCAATTTATTGTTAATGAAAGGCACTACATTGGATTCTTTTATATCAGCGATGGGGAACATCCAGCCTACGAGCTATATTAGGCCCACACGATCATTTGGTCTGGCCCTGCAGAGGCAATTGCAGGTAACAACAACCTCCCATTGCTTGAGTTCTTTAAGTTGATAACATTGTATGGTTCATGAATGATGTTATAAATATCCAAATAGCCCTTGACAGAAAAAAAAAGGTTCCCCACCCATGTTTTATGCAAAGATGAAAATGATACAGTCTTTGCTCTCAGGGAGATTCTAATCTATGAAAGGATGTATAAGCAAAATGCACATCCAATTTTTAAATAATTTTGGTAGGGGAAGCACTATATATATGTATATACATATATAATGTTTATATATTATATATAATGCTATATATACATGACTTCAAATTTAATATATTGATATATAGTACTTTTTAATGTCAAAAAACTATGTAAATATTTTATTATTATATGTCATCCCCCATCTTTGTGTTTTCTATCATCTAGTGGAAGGATAAAACCCAGATAAATATTCCATGCAATGTAAAGTGATCAAGTATTCTAATTAAAAACCTAAGTGTTACATAAGATCCATGGGGGAAGATCATTACCAGTGGGTAGTTCATAAACAAACAAAAATGACTTTAATTTATTCCAGGCTATGCCAGCTAAAATTAAGTTCTGCCAGAATATACCAAATGGTAAAGCTTTAAGGACCTTGAGTCCAAGGAGCAGCATAGTTGAGTTTGGAGAGGCTCCAAAAAGTTGGCTGCCAAATGACAGATATTTTGGCTACAATATTCATGAAACCTACCTGCCACAAGAGGTGATTTTAATGAACACATTTTGTTACCTAAATAATCACAGAATTTCGGAATTAAAAGGGACTCAAAGGACTGCAAGTCAAAGTCCTAACTCATGTCTTGACAAATGGTCATCCAGCTTCTACTTGAAGGTCATTAATGAGATGGAAACCATGTTATTCTGAGATAACACCTTCCATTTTCAGACAACTCTATTAAGAGTTGTTTTCCCCCAACAACATTTAAAGTTGCCTCTTTTCAATTTCTTCCCATCACTACTGATTCTGCCATCTGGGGACTATATACATTTAATATTTTTTAATATTTAATGTACACGAAGGCAACTATCACATAACTTTTATATTTTCTCTAGGCTAAACAGGCCCAGTCTCTTTGATCATTTTCATATGACATGGACTCAAAACTCTTTATCATCATGGTTGCTCCTCTTTGAAGAATCTTCAACTTATCTGAGTTCTTAATAGGAAAAGAAGATGCTTAATAATTTTTTAATATTGAATATATCATCAAATGAAATGTTTTATTTACAGTATTCCGTAAACTTAAAAGTGCTACACCAATGTTAGTTATTACTTTATTAAATAATCAAAGCAATATATGTTATCCTCTAAAACAAACATTGTTTAAGTTTAGAATTCATCAAGAAAATCCACATGAACATGACTCCATAAGTTTCAAATAGTAAAAGAGAATGGTCACATAACAAACATTCATAAATTAGAAGGTATCCAGAAGAGGGCAATCAAAAATGGGAGAAATCTCCAATTCATTCCATAGGAGAATTATTTGAAAGATCTAGGAGATGTTTAAACTGGAGAAAATTCTGTCATCAAGTATTTGGAAGTTTGTCTTAGAAGAAGATTCAGACCTATTCTTCTTGGCCTCAAATGTCAAAAAATAAAAATGAATGAGATTTATAGAAAGGTTATTTTTATAGAAAAGTTATATAGAGAGATATGTTATACTATGTCAAATTTATAAGAATGCAAGTCATTCCCCAATTGATAAACAGTCAAAGGATATGAACAGATAATCTGCAGGTGATGAAATTAAAGCCATTTATAGTTACATGAAAAATAGTCTAAATCACTATTGATTAGAGAAACTCTGAGGTATCACCTCATACCACTCAGATTGACAAAGATGACAGGAAAAAAATAAGAATAAATGTTGGAGGGGATTAGGAAACCTGGAACATTAACACATTTTTAATGGAGTTGTGAACTAATCCAATCATTCTGGAGAGCAATCTGAAAATGTACCCAAAGGGCTACAAAAATGTGCATATTAAAACTGTGCGTACCCTTTGACCCTGTAGTGCTATTACTGGTTCTGTATCCCAAGGAAATCATAAAGGAGGGGAAGGACTCATATGTGCAAAAATATTTGTAGCAGCTCTTTTTGTGATAGCAAAGAATTGGAAAGTGAATAGATGTCCATTGAATGGGGAATGGCTGAACAAATTGTGATACATGAAGGTAATGGAATATTATTGTTCTATTAAAATGATGAACAATCTGATTATAGAAAGGCCCAAAAAGATTTACATGAACTGTTGCTGAGCTAAACAAGCAAAACCAGGAATACAGTGTATAAGTAACAGCAAGTATATGCTATGATCCACTATAAAAGGTTGGTTCTTTGCAGTAGTTCAGTGATCCAAAATAATCCCAATAGATTCTGGACAGGAAATGCCATCTGCATCCAGAAAAAGAACTAAGGAGACTGAATGTAAATCAACACACACTATGTCCACTTCTTTTTTCTGTTTTTTTTTTTTTATCTTTCCCATGGTTTTTCCCTTTTGTTCTAATTTTTGTCTCTCAACATGATTCATAAAGCAATGTGTATTAAAAATAAATAAACTTACTACAATAAAAAGGAAATGTTATATATGATTCTTATAGAAAAGTTAATTCAGTATAAAGAAAAGCCTCCTAATAATTAGAGCTATATAAAAGTAGTATACACTGCCTTATGAGGTAGTGGCTTTCTCTTTATTTGAAGACTTCAAGAAAAAATTGGAATATATTTTGGGTAAAGAAGAGATTCCTGTTCCTTTATGTTTTGGTTTAAAAGACCACTGAGGTCCCTTCTACTCCAAAATTCTGTGAGTCTGCTAAAACCGATGGTTAACTATAGTCTCTGAACCTAGTCATCAGATTAGGACTGAGATGTATGAAATACATAGATTGTATTCTGGGACCATTCATTTGCCAATTGATTCAGGTTTGAATATAGATCTCCCTATTCATATCAAAGTAAACTGGTAAATCAACCATGATACTTTAATTCACAGCCTTGAAAATAAGAGCAAATATTTTCAAAAGCAATGGGAGAACCCTAAGCCATTCAAAGGATGGCTGAACAAAGGCAGTCATTATCTAAGGCAGAGATGAATGAATAGGGATGCAGGCAGAGGCGCTCTGAATCATCTGCATCCTTGAAATAATAGAATCTGGACTTCCTGAAAATAAAGAATGACCATAATACAGTCTTGACTAAACAAGGGCATAGCCACCAGCAAGTCAAAATTATTCTTATTGAGAAATGGTCCCAGTCCTGTAATATTTCCTTGCTGATAAAATGACATCTCGGTAATAGATTGGAGATATATGTCCATTAATATAACCATTCTACTAATCCATTTTTAAAATTAACATTATATAAAATTAAATGTCACACAAACAAGATATACTTGTTCATTAAATATAGTTGAAGAGAGGAAGAGAGTAGTGATTACTGTGGCTGATCTGCTCCTTAATCAAGCTAAGACATATTAAGAGACATCTCAGTCTGGCTGGTATGGATGAGGAAACAAGTGTGACATTCAGATAAATGTGATGAAAAGGCAGGGGTGGACTGGGATATAATGGGCTCTGTTAATTCCTGCCACAAAAGTAGAAAGAATGGGAAATATTGCAAGGAATTCTTTGGATGATGATCTTCCAATGTCATTAGTTAGTGTCATTGATGGCAGAAAACTAAGGGAAACTATGTGGAGGGGAAGGGTACAGTGAGGAAGTCCAAATGTTGTTATTTGGTTACGACCAACTGATCAGGGCTATCGGGAAGAAGGCAAATAGCTGATAGCTGGGAAATCGTCATGTATGTACGAGAAATGTATGTAAATGTATGTAAAGCTAATCTTGACAAGAAAGCCTCAAAGCTTGATAAGAGAATCAGTGGTCATGGCATACTGTTCGTTACTTTAAAAAGATTAAGTCATTACCAGGAGGGCATGCAGTATGGACATGATTATTTGGCACAAGGCATAATAGGTATCAGTTTGAAATACACAATGCTAAGATTTATAAGATCAGTTTTTGATCAGTATGGATTATCTGAATCGCAGATCAAAACTGAACTCAGATTATCAAGAAATTGTCAAGCTTGTCAGTGCTCATCATAAACAAACTCTGTACTAAATTCCAGGGATACACAGGAAAAAGAAAAGTGTCCCTGGATTTTAAAGGCTTACTTTCTAAAGGAACAAACAAAATCATGAAAATAGGTGCATTTCAGAGTAGACAGAAGTGCTATATACAGAGTAAATGTAGTACATAGTTGTATACTATATATATGTGTGTGTGTGTGTGTGTGTGTGTGTGTGTGTATACATATACATATATATTTGTGTAAATATAAGAATAAATACAGCATATATAAAGAGAATATATATGTATGTGTTCATGAATAGAAAATATAATATATGCACACAGAGTAGATGAAAGTTAACCTACCAGAAAAAGATACTAACTCCTGAGAAGAGTTGGGAAAGATTTCCTAAATAGTTCTCAGTTTTGAAGGAAGCCAGAGATTCTAAAATGGGGAGAGGAAAAGGGAGAGCACTCTAGACATGGGAGATAGTCAATGAAAAGACATGAAGAAAGTAGATGAAATGTTACATGTAAAGAAGAGCAAGTAAGTAATTGTGGGTAGACTATAAGGTAAGAGGATGAGGAGTGATGTGAAGGTGACTGGAAAGAAAGAACAGGATCAGGTTGTAGAGCTTTGAACAACAAAAAAGTTTAGATTTCATCCTAGAAGTAATAGCAAATCAGTGGAGCTTTGGGAGTATGTTGACATGGTCAGATCTATATTTTAGTAATATCATTTGGTAACTGTAGAGAATGGATCGAAGAAGAGAGAAACTATAGGCAGAGAGATCAATTAGGATACTACTGTGAAAGTACAGAAAAGAAAAGATAAAGAACCGCATAAATCACAAGCTAACTTAATGAATAAATAGAAAAAGATTTATTAAGCATTTATTTTGTGCTATTTCTATCCAAAATCAAAGACAACAGTGAGACAATCTCTGTCCCCTCAAGAAAATTACATTTTACAAGGAACAACACATATGGAGAGGCCAGGGAGGGATGAGTTGGACTTCAAAGTCAAAAGGAAAGAAGGGAGCAACACAACAGTACATATTTAATATGTTATTACTAAAACAATGGTAATGTTGATCTGATTACTAATCTCAGAGTAAGAGGTCAGAAGTTGAAGGGGGTACAAGAAAGAACATAGTAAGGCAGATGTAAAGAATATAACTAATTCATGACACAAGGGTGGGTTTAAGATGCCTAGATGTAGAGAACCCTCTTGGTCAAAACAGGGTGGGATTTCCAAAAACAATTCCTCTAGGTGACTGACCCTAGTCCTTAGTCCTTTCCAAGGCATGGCCTTTGAAACTTTTGTTGAGAGGTAGAGTAGCAGCAGCACAATTGGAAAGATGATGATGGGAGAAGTAGATTGGAGAAAGAAGGGCATGGATATAACAGCACTTTCTATTTACTCTATATGTAATTCACAGTTACTTATTAACAATATTTTTGTTTTCTCTTTTTAGAAGGTATTCTTTGAGGGTGATGGCTGAATTTTTTGTATCCCTGGTACTTGTTATAGTGCCTGAGACGTGGTAAACACTTAATAAAATATTCATTGATTTATTAATTGATTTAACCAAAGTAGGGTTGACCCATTCAGTCATTTTCTGGTGTGTTTAATTCTTCCTGATCCCATTTGGGGTTTTCTTGGCAGACACACTGGGGTGTTTGTCATTTCCTTCTCCAGTTCATTTTATATGAGGAAAGTGAGGCAAACAGGGATAAGTGATTTGCCTAGGTAAGTGTCTGAGGCCAGATTTGAACTCAAGAAGACTTTCTAACTTCAGATTGAACATTCTCTCCAATGCATCACCTACTTGTGACAAGACTTGGCAATTGATTATATGTGATGTTTGAGGAAAAGAGTCATTTGACTTTTCAGTTAAAAAGTTGGTGCTAGACTAGAAAGCTGTTGGTACCATCAGTAAAAATGAGTATAATGAGAAGAAGCATGGGTTTTGGGGAAAACATGGTAACTTTCCTCTTAGATATGTTGAATTTGAAAGATCTATGGGAAATCATAGTGATGTCAAGGTGGCAGTTCATAATAATGAGTCTGGAGTCCATGAGAGAGAGGAAGACTGTTTATATGGATTGAGAATTATCTTGAAATAGATGATGAGTGAATACATAGAGATTCATGTGATCACCAAGGAGGGAAAAAAGCAAGGATGCTTTTTAGAAAATGATTGGTCTAGGTGGCTACTGAGATTCCCTTCAAATATAAATCCTGGGATTGTGGGTAATGATATAGAGATAGAAAAGGACTGTCACCTTCAATGATCTACTGTCACCTTCAAAAGCCAAGTCCATGGAAAAAATGCCAAGGCCCCATTTTTATTTCACACTTGAATCCTGGATCTTCTTCAGGTAAATATTAGTTATTATTGTTCTTGATCAGATGTGTCAGGCATGCTGGCACTTCATGATCTTATTTGAAATGTTCTTCATGAAAACATTGGATTATGTCTCCAATTCATTTGATAGATGAGGAAATTGGGTCAAACAAGACTAAATGACTTGCCCAGAGTCACACAGCTAACAAATGACTGAGGCTTTTTTGACCTCAGGTCTTCTTGACTCTAGGCCTGGACCTCTATCACCGAGATCCCCCAGTATGCATTTAATTTTACACAAAATGGCAACCCATCCTGTCTCAGCAATGCCTTGGACTACAGCCAAGCTATGAGCATTAGAATGATGCTTACTAAAGCAGAATGCCTCTAAACAAGGCTAAGGGGGAGCATGGCAGCAGGATGCCCAAGATTCTCTTATGGAGAGAATGGAAATGGGACCCCCCCAATAGGGGAAACTTTAGAAATAGCATCAGGCTGCAGTGAAGCACAACTTGAAAATGATACAGTCAAGCAATCGTCTGCTGAGACACAGCAGCTACAGCAGAAGGTCCAAGCTGGCACGGAGCAATTAGAAATGGAATGGCAAGCACCAAACAGAGACAAGAGGAAGTCAACGAAGGGAGAAGAAAAAGTACAAAAGAAATAACATCACCTTCTTCACCTTGAGTCATCACTCATCTCAGTTTCTATATCTGTAAAATGGATTTCATTAGAATTCTCAATTTTTCTCTTTCTTGGACTCCTGTGGAAATCTGGTGAAGGCTCATGGACTCCTTGTCAAAATGTGGTTTACCTACATTCATAAGTTGAGGAAATGCTAAGTTTTAGTTGGAAATGAGTGAAAATAGAGGTTTTTTCTCATTAAATTCACAGATTCTCCAAAATGTATCAACTCCTTGGGAGCCCATGAATTTCAGGGTGAGAACCCCTAGATCTCCAAGTTTTCTCCCAGACCAAATTTCATTCAATAGTCAATGCCACAATCCATAAAAGATCATCTTTATGGGTCTATAGCATTGAAGGTAATGGAAAGAATACTGAAATCAAGACACTGAATTTGAATTTCAGTTTTGCTAGTGACAATCTCTGTGACTTTTGGCTAATCAATTTTCTTCTCCAAATGTTTCCTCATTCATAAAATAGGGGAAATGGTTGAAATGATCTCTATGGTTCTTTAATTATATAAAAACTTTGAAGTTAAGAAATGAGCAATGTTGGTGAACCAATGGATCAATGGATTAATGGCATTTATCAAGTATTTACGATGAGCTAAGCACAAATATGAAAGAACAAATACAAAATAGTCTCTTTTCTGAAGGAACTTATATTCCAAAATGGGAATTCTAAAAGGGAGCGATTTAATGTCTATAGGGAATAGTCTTAAAAGAGTCAGTGAAGGAAAGGGTGTTTAGCTCAGAGGAAGACTCAGGAGAACATTATAGTTGTCTTTAAAAGTATAACAGTTGTTATGAAAAAGACATGTAAAGCTTGTTCTATTGAGACTCTGAAGGTAGAATTAGAAGCAATGAGCAGAACTTCCCAAAGGGTTGATTTTAAGCTTGATGTAATAAAAAAAATTCCTAATAGAGCTTTTCAAAAGTAGAATGAGTTGCTTCAGGAGGTAGTAGTTTCTCCCTTGCTGAATAGAGATCTTCAAGCAAAAGCTGGATGCTTATTTTGTTGGGTATCTCATTGATACTGATGCTTGTTCATATGTGAGTTGCAATAGATGAGCTTGGAAATCCCTCCTAATCTGAAAACACTCTGATTCTTAACAATGTAAGAATTTTGCAGTAGTTCCATATTTGATATACTAGATAACAAAGCATTGAGCACAAAGCCCGGAACATCATAAATGTTGAATAAATGTATTTTTCTTCACTCACTTAGCATGCATGTTTTTTAAGAGCAAAAATTTTAAAGCATTTTAACTATTCATTGTAGTGTTCTTGGTTGGTTTTCTAGAAGTCTTGGGACCAACCTTTCTTTCAGTTGAGTAATCACCATGAGAATAGCCAGGTATTAAAGTCCAAATCCTTTATTATCTCCTTCACAGTCTAGTTTCCTTGCCTGGGGCCCAGCTAGCTTTCTTGAGTGCCTTTCAGACTGGCCTTGGTCTCAGTGTGGGGAGTAGGAGTACAGGACAGGCACCACAGTGGTGTGAGATGAAGGGCTTGTGCTTCAGTTTCCAGCCACTACAAAGGCGGACCATGGAATGAATCTGGCTGAGTTTGCCCTAGTTTATGTGCTCTATTCTAATCACATTATCATAGGTGTGAATCTTGTAGAATAGGTGTCAATCCTGTGGAACTATATTAAGTACTAAGTACATGTACAAGAGAACTATTATTCACCATGCTAAACTAGATCACCATTGTCTTTATCAATTCCATTGAGTTAGCACCTTTTTTGTTTGTTTGTTTGTTTTAAGTACAGAGTTCTGGCCCATAACAATTCATGAATGTTATTTTAATATTAGTAATCAGAACAACCAGTCATCCATGAATTTCAAATTGTGAAATAAATTTCCCTATAAAATTCTTCAAGTATATCATCTTATCAATCTGATGGCCTCAATGATCACTTGCTATAATGGCATCCTTCTTTTAAAAAAAAGCATTGAAAAAGAAGTAGCACAGTGGATCTTTGACAACTCTCTTGTTTAAAAAAAATCTGAATTTGAAGCCAGATTTATTTATATAATTATATTTATGTGACCTTGGGAAGTCAATGAATATTTCCAAATTGTTCAAATGTAAACTAAAGATTTCTTGTTATTTGTTATTGTTTGCCCTTCATTATCAAAGAAGAGGAGATGATCTGAGATATTCAAATGAACTGGATTTAAGTGAGGCAGGGCTGTGCAAAGTCACCAGCCTCACTTTCTCCTCCAGTGACATCTGGGTCCAGTGGCCAGATATAAATCAGGATGACTAGATGCAGTTGGAAACCTTGGGCTTCTTAAGCTAAGGTCTTTAACAAAACATGAGGCAGAAAATGGACTAAAATATAGGACTCACTATCTCTTTTCATCCAAGAAACTTTTCCGTGACTCCATGTATATAGGAACATAAACTAGATATACAAATCAATCATTTGCTGATAATAAATCATAATTTGCAACCCCCACATTCAGTTACAAGATCCCATATATGATGAACCACAATTTAAGAAGACAGAGATTAGATGACTTCTGAGGTCCCTCCCTATTCTAAACCTTTAGCCTTTCTAGAAGCTCCTAATATGAAATTTGAATTAAATTGAATTTGAATTCTAATATGAAAATTGAATTGAAATAGATTTGGATTTGAATCAATCAAATTTGAATTCAATAAGAAAACTGAATTGGCAAGCTCAGGTACCATACACCGAGATCCTTTCTCAAACTCAACTGCCAAGCACTAAAACTCTACTGCAGAGAGTACAACTTCACTGGGCTCAACATGCTATTCCAATGCCAAATACACACTTGACTAAAAGATTTTTCTCTGGGGAATTCACACAAGAGAAGTCTTCCCATGGTAGTCAGAAGCAGTGACACTAGGACACTCTCAAGGACTCTCTGAAGAATTTTGGAATTGATTGCATGACAAGGGAAATACTGGCATAGGATCACACAGACATACTCTCATCAGAGAAGGTGCTGTGCTTGCTGAGAAAATCACAGTTGAAGTAGTTCAAAAGAAATGAGATATGTGCAAATTTAGAGAATCCACCCCAAATGTTCACATTGATCAGGCACAGTAACTTGACTCTAAACTACTGATTTCATTTTGATCTTCTTCAAGAACTAAGTTTGACAATCTTAGATTTACATGGTGTTTTTACACCTAAATGGCATGTTTATATTACAGGATCTCATTTTATCTTCATAGGTATTTTTACAGATATGAAAACTGAAGCTCAGAGAATTATAGTGACTTTGCCACAGTCATATAGCTAGTGGGTAGAAGGATTAAATCCAAGTCCTCCTGAATCCATGTCCAGACCCCGTTCCACTAAACTGAGCTGCCTTCTGTTCCTCGTAATTGTTAAGAACTGTGAAATTGCTAAAAACAGTATTTTTATATGTAAAATGATAGTGTGGGACTAGAGAACATGTCCCTAGTTTTGACATTCTATTTCCTCAAGGTCCCTTCTAGCACTGCAAGTCTAAGTTCTATGTTCTCATGTCCCTTCTGGCTTTGATATTCTGCAGTTCAATGATAGATGGAGTAAATTCTACATCTTTATTCTTGCAGAACAAAGAATATTTGCATTTTTAGAACTTTCTCTAGCATTACACCCTGTTATTATCCTCTACGAGGAGGTTGGAAATAGTAAATCAGTGCCAACGCAACCAATTGAAAAGAAAAAAAATTATTCCCCCATCAGCAGATTATTTTTGTCTACACAATGCAAAGGGATCTATTTGCTTTATTTGGGCTTTTAATATTATCCAAAAGAATTTTGACCAAGTGTTTGAATATAATTTAGGCAAACTTAGAGCTTCAGCCAAAATAGCAATAGATTTTTTTTTAATATGACAAGGGTTTTTACTACTGATTAAGCTAAAACAATGAATCTGGAAGTTCTCAGATTCATTTATTACTATGTAAATTACTATTCATTTTGTGATCTTCAACAAATTGCCCATTCTCTTTGGGCTTCAATTGTCTCATCTCATCTATAAAATGGTGATAATGACAATTTCATCTGTCTAAATTCTATCTAAAAAAACTTTCTTAGACAAGATAATCATTTAAGATACAGTTCTGTTGTATACTATTTTATATACATTAAATAAAAGTATATATATATATATATATATATATATATATATATATATATATATATATATATATATCCATCCAATGTCTGAATAGATTTCAAGAAAAGATGGTTTCAAGAACTGGGTTCAGATCCTGGCTCTGATACATATTATCTATCTAGAAAGTCACTTAACCTCTTAATGCTAAAGGCAATTCTTTGAGAATACAAGTTTCAGAGGTGTCAAACCACATTTGTAAAAGGAGTTTCCTGTATCAATTAAATCCCAGCTCCAGTTCCCAGTCACCATCTTTATGTAGAAAGGAAACATAGCAGAGTGAAAAACATTAGAATCCATGTTGTCCAGCCACCTCATTTTGCAGATTAAGAAACTGAGGCTCAGAAAAGTCAAAGGACTTGTCCAAGATCATGATAGCAGGGAGCAAAGGTTAAATCCAGGTCCTTTGGGTCAAGATGCTTGCCTCCAGCATACCAAATTTACTCCTGAAAAAAGTAATTAGATTGATAGACTTAGAGTCAGAAAGAACTATGAAATAGATCTGGCTTTTAACACTTACTGTATGACCTGGACAAATCATTAATGAAATTTAGGCAAAGCACTAGGAAACAGGAGTTGGGTGGCAATGTGCCTGAGCAAAGGGAATTTCCAAAGTGGGAGATCCCTCATGCTGACAAACCCAGATATCTTTGATATATTCTTGTATGTGTATTTGGAGGTCTGGCGTGTCTATTATATGGGGATCAACCTAGCTAAGTTTAATGAGGCTCATAAGCTAAAGGCCTGCCATCCACTTCCAAGGACAATTCACTCAGGCAGAGAAGGTTTACTGTTTACGTGGGCAAAAGAAAAACCCACACTGATGAGATCCTTGAGGTATTGAAGTGGCTGTTTTTTATGAATTGGGTAAAGTGTCTCATATATACATGCTTGGGCAAGTTTATATGCATTATTAAAATATTTGAGGAAAGACTGTCCATCTTGTGGTACGGAAATGCAATAGAATATTCACACTCCTTAAAGAAATGACAGCTCTGGGGAACATCAAGAAATATAGAGAGAGAACAGCAATCATGCAAACTGAAGAAACCAAAGCTGGAAAACATGTACAGACAGTGATTGAATGATAATATTTTTAAAAGGCAACATTATATGTTGGGTAGTATCTGAACTTGAAGTCAAAAAGACCTGAGTTCAGATTTTGCCTCTAACTTTTACTAGTTACATGACCCCAGGCATAAGCCCCTTAACTTCTGGAAGCCTAAATTTCCTTAGCTATAATATGGGGATGATAATAGGGACCGCCTTAAAGGGATGTGGATACCAAGTAATCTGATGTATAAACAGTGCTTTGTTAACCTTAAAATACTACATAAAGATCAGTAATTATTTTTAATGCAAATAGTTGACCTGACCAAAAGGGACAGAAGAAACAGTGGGAAAGTTACCATTAGTTAACCTGTATTTTTCTCATAATGCCTCTAAATGTATTTTCATATCAGTGATTTTGTTGTTCTCCATTAAGTCTGTAAAGGAGCACATTAATAAAATTCTGACTTGAAGCCATATGGCCCCATTTATATAAAGTCAAAACAGCAGATTAGAAAGTTAATTAGTAAGGCAGTATGATGTGGTGGAAGAAATATTAGCTTTGGAGGCAAAGAATATGGGTTCAAGTCTCAGAATTTCCATCAATTTTTCAATGATTTCCTTCTCTGCCTTTCAGGATCTTTATCTGGAAAAGGAGCAGATAGGCTATTTGGTGATGACATGATAGATTACTTAGATAATTAGCAAAGAAAATTATACTTTTAGTTAAATATCAAGGTAGAAAATAATTAAACAGCAATAACAAAAAATTAATGTTATAAAACAATACATATATTATAAATATGTATGCTAGATCTAAAATATATTACAGAATATATTGTAAATATATTGTCTAAAACATGTAATATATTATAAACTATAACATATAAAATATAATTTAACATAATAAGATTTCATGTTATAAAGTAACATATTAAAGATAATAAATATAGCAATAACAAAAAAGCAATAAAATTAAATGGCAATAACAAAAAGATCTCTGTATTCGTCAAAACAAACGTATTTAGGATATAACTAGTTTCTTGCTAACAAGAAACTAGAAACAAAGTACATGTCCAGTTAAGAGAATGGATTTTTTTTTCCTTTTTGATCTGATCTTTCTTGTGCAGCATGATAAATGTGGAAATATGTTTAGAAGAATTGCTTCTTGGATTACTTGTTGTGTAGGGAAGGAGAAAAATTTGGATCACAAGGTTTTGCACAAGTGAATATTGGAAACTACCTTTGAATGTATTTTGAAAATAAAAGGCTATTATTTTTAAAAGATAAAGCTTAACCAATTGTAGTACAAGAATATAATGGAATATTACTGTGTTATAAGAAACAATAAACATGATGGCTACAAGATAATATTGGGTGATTTATATGAACAGATACATTGAAGTAAACAGAACCAGCAAAACAATGTGTACAACGACAATAACATTGTAAATGGAAAGAAAACAAAATGATAGAAACCAGATTTTATGAAAGTAACACAACTAAGCTAAATGGCAAAGAAGACATGAAAAAGTCTATGCTTTCTTACAGAGATAAGTGACCGTAAGCATGAAAATTTGCCTATGATGTCAGATTGTTGCAACATATTGCTAATTTTGATGATTTTTTTCTGTTTTGCTCTTAGTAATAAGGAATAATCCTCTAAAGAGGGGTAAGGAACAAATACATTGAAAAGTGTCATGTCAAAAAATATATCAATAATTAATTTTAATCAGAGGGGTCACAGCCAGTGAGTGTCAAGAGTTGACATTTGAACCCTGATATCCAGACCCTATTCCAGGGTTCTAATATATCATGGGTGTTAGACCCTATGTCAAGAGACAATACAAATATAAAAAACAAGAAAAGATAGATTGTGGTTAGGATTTGACCTCTACCCTCTCTCCTGCATAAATCCCCAGTCATGTCTTCAGTCTTAAGAACCACTAAGCTATTAAATCATCCAGAGAGCCTAGAATATAGAAGGGACTTTATGAAACTGGAGACCTGAATTAGGAAGAGAGTGAAAAGGGAGGAGAGAAACTGAACTGTGAGACTTGATAATGAGAGAGACCAACTACCCCAATGGACTGTCATGCCATAGGTTGTCAGCCTAAAAACTTGTATTGCCAGATTCGTGATTCCCTATATGATTGTCATTGTAAAGGTAGATGGGACCCCCCCACAGTCATCAATTCTGCCTCTTACTGTGCTACATATATGACCTTGATCAAATCACTTCACCAATCTATAGCTCAATTGCTCATCTTTCAAAAGAGATGGATTAGATAAAATTAGTTTACATGTCTCCTCCTATTCTAAATATATTCCTATGATTCATAGTTTTAGAGATGAAGAAACTGAGATGACAGAGTCAAGGCTGCAGAGTTAATAAATACATTTTTGAATCCAGGTCCTCTGACTCCAGAGTGATTTAGAGATATAGATCTTCCCTCCAACAGTGCCTGGTATATAAGTATTTAATTGGTGTTTATGGATTGATTATTCACTCCTAAAATGTGAATGATTCTTCAAAGCATCCTACAGTCTGCTCATGTTCTAAGCCCTTACCATGGTTTTTTTTAGATGGTTCTCTTGGGGCAGCTAGATGGCACAGTACATAGAGTACATGCCCTGAAGTAAGGAGGATCTTAGTTCAAATTTGACCTCAGACACTTAACACTTCCTGGCTGTGTGACCCTAGGCAAGTCATTTAGCCCCAATTGCCTCAGGGAAAAGAAAACAGTTCTCTTTCCATTGTCATTTGCACAGAGAAAGGAAGCTTTCAAAGAGCTGCCCTTTTGAGGGTGCTCACCCAACGACCTCCAGGTTCCTACTACCAGAAGAATCACATCTGGTGTAGCAGTTAACACCCATCATTGTTCCCCCTGATGCCAGATTTATATACCCCAAAAGAAGAAGTGACTGACAAGCAGTTTCTATCCCTCTTGTAATGATACAAAAAGGGGGGGGGAGCTAGAGTCATATTAGGGACCACAAATAAATGCTAGCTCAGTCTCAGCAGCAAGAGCAGGCCTCCCCTTGGTGCAGATGTGGGCAGCTAAGCACCAGGTGGGCGACAGAACCCCAGAGAACATAATGAACAGCTGCAGACTGATTACAGATTTCAGCTTTCCCTGCCTGTGTACAATGAGCGTGCCCTTTCTCTGCTAATGCATTTGCTGAATTTTCTGAAGAGATAGAAATTCTGGAGGCGTTCGCTGAAAAGTTTTGTACTCAGTACAGAGCATGAAGAATGGCATAGAGAGGGCTGGGAACCACCTCATTGTCTAAAGAGAATACCGGATTGAAAGAGATGGAGAAAGAGAGAGCAGGGACAACTCAGAGAAGAGGATTGTGTGAGGAGTCTAAATAAAGAAGATCAAAGGCTGAGAGAGAGAACTAAAGAGAAGGGGAATAAAAGAGAGCAGGAGGAAGGGAAGGCATAAAGGATGGGAGGAAGAGGAAAGGAAAGAAGGGATAGAGGGAAGGAAGGAAGGGAATAAGGAAGGAAGGAAGGAAGGAAGGGATGGAGGGAGGGAAGGGAAGGGCTAAAGGAAGGAAGAAGGAAGGAAGAAGGAAGAAAGGAAGAAAGGAAGGAAGGGAAGGAGGGAGGGAAGGAGGGAGGGAGGGAGGGAGGAAGGAAGGAAGGGAGGGAGGGAGGAAGGAAGGAAGGAAGGAAGGAAGGAAGGAAGGAAGGAAGGAAGGAAGGAAGGAAGGAAGGGAGGGAAGGAGGGAGAGAGGAGGGAGAAAAAGAACAGAGGGAAGGTGGGAGGGATGAAAATACTTTAGGGTAAAATATACACATATTTAGCAACCATCTGCATTCTGAAGAACAGCTGTTTTCAGAGAGAAGAAAATATTTCTCTGTGCTAGATTTAAATTTCTCTCCTACTAATAAATGACCAATGAAACAGCTAGTTGGCTGGTCCCCCAGTGCAGGCATGGAAATTATTTACTATCTAATCCTTTTCCTTTAAAACCCAGCTAGAAAAAAAATCCCCAATATTGGGCATTAAAGAGAGATGGTGGTAATCCAGGAACCAATTTACAGGGTCTCACTTCACTAGCTTTCTTTATTTTGGTCCTATTAGGCCTAATAATATATCCTGGCTATTAATCAGCCAGGAAAAGAAAAGGTAGAATCCATATGTTTATGCCCAGATGGGCTTGCCCTTCAGCAAGCTCAAAGTTTTCTCCAGAACTTGTAAGTTCTAGGCTTAAATTAGAATTCCCGGCTTTTATTTGGCACCAAAAGCCCCCAAATTCTTTGAAACCATGGAGGTTTCAAAGGGAGGATCACTAAGTATCATCTGGGATATTTCGAGAAGCTTGTCATCAGAGTCAGAGTTAAAACTGACAAGCTATGGAGACTAGGAGTGCCTCACTTACATTACCTCCAATTTCAGTCTCCTTGGGACCACGTGAAATCCTGAGGTTTCTCTCATTCAGGACAGAATATATCATGAGCACAGAGATAGAGCTAAAAGGGAGGCTAGAAGTCACTGAGAGATTAAAAATGAGTCAATGAGTTGTTCCTAGTCTTGCAAATAGAAAGAGCCAAGTTTATGATTCAAATCCATAGCTTCTGACTTCAAATAAGTCCTCTTGCCATTTCAACCCACTGACTTCTCCAGATATTGCAACAATGGTTTGCTATTCATGATGCTTTCCAAATGAAAGATGCTTTCACATATAATATCTCATCTGTTTTCTACTTCTTATGAGCAACCTTCCCATCTCCCATCTCTCTAACTTTTCCTAGGCCGTTTCTCCTCACATTCCTGGAATGTATTTTTTTTTATTTCTTCTCTTAGAATCATCACTAACTTCCTTCAGTTCTAGATCTATCTTCTATAAAAAGTATTCCGTGATCTTCCCAAATATTAATACCTTCCTCCCACATTGCCTCCTACTAAATCAATCCTACTAAATCCTACTAAACTAAAAAACTAAACTAAAAAAAACCACATATTCAGGTACCTCTGTACCTGTTACCTTCAGTCCAGCAGAATGTAAACTTTTGAAGGGAAGAAATTATTTTCTTTGTCATCTTTAGAATCAAACGAAACCCCCCTCAAAATTAAGAAGCTTCCTGAATCTTAAATATATCAAAGAAAAGCATCATGCTATATTTTAAGCCTCACTAGACCTGTAATCACTAAACATAAGTTTGAATTATAACTTAGACTTTCATTGGTTGTGGGTTGATGATTAAGTTACTTAATGTCATAGAGGATGAGTAACCTCATTTGTCAAACGGGGTGAATGATATAAGCAAGATGTGAATCCTGGGATGGGAATGGTCTTCTAGGATGAAGAGATTTATAAAGACATGGTGGAGAACCTCATGAGAAATGGAGCCAACGTTGCAGAGATATAAGAGAGAGCAGATCCATGCAAAACCTGAGATAGACTCACTTGGATAGGAGAGGGAGGATAAAGTTTCCGATTCTTCATACTTTCGCCAGATGTGGTCCTTGGAAATGTAAGGGGAAAGAGGATTTTTACTACTTATCAGATCTTAGAAGTGTCTTTAGAATGGCAATGATTAGCAGTAGTTTCAGCATTAAGAACCAAGAACAAATTAGAGACATCGAGGAATTACCATTTTGGAACCCTACAAGGAGCAATCAAACACAAGTATTATATCTCTAAGGAGAAGCCCCTCAAATAAAAGAAAAGGACTTAGAGCAACTGACTTCCAGAACTTGTGTTATCTCTTTCCTGCATCATATAATCTAAATTTGAGCCAACTTTCCCTGGACTTGTGAGACAGTGCACTCTAGTATAGGGGGAAGTTTGTGTATATCAATGATTCTTAGTAAATACTCATTTCTAGAGACTAATTAAGTCTGTGTGAGTAATATCAACTAAGAATCACAAAGGAAAGCACACTGGTGGTGTGCTATTATAATATAATATAATAGCTTGTCATCATAGAGCCAGACTTAAGACTGACAAGCTATGGAGGCTAGTAGTGTTTCACTTATATTACCTCAATAGCAACTCACTGGAACCAGGTGTATGATT
This sequence comes from Antechinus flavipes, assembly GCF_016432865.1. Lineage (NCBI taxonomy): Eukaryota > Metazoa > Chordata > Mammalia > Dasyuromorphia > Dasyuridae > Antechinus > Antechinus flavipes. Next base: position 236,881,591 of record NC_067403.1, read on the forward strand.
GTACTGAATGATTGTATTATTATTATACTATTATAAGTACTGAAATCATCTGCCAATACCTCTTGGTTACTTCTAGAATCCTAAGAAAAACAACAATGCTCTAGAATCCTAATCTTCCAGTATAAATGGGAATTTGAAATAGTAGCCAAGAGCTTGTGCCATGCATTATATTATTTCAAGGCTCATTTTCCATTCCAACTGCCTCTGGAAATCTTCTCATTTCTTTCTCCCTACTGAAAGTATTCTCTCATTTCTCAAATTTTCTTAGAATATTTCATCTAGATTTCTCTTATTATCTCAACCACATGTTTTCTTGAATTCTATCTATTTGTATCCCCCTTGATGGGTTTTTGAGCTCCTTAAGGATAGGGATTGTGTTGTTTTCCAGCTTTGTATCACCAGACTGTTGGAGGAACTTGTCAATTTGTTGAATTAATTACTCTTTAAAAGATAGTTATTAATAAGTATAATACAAAATATTATTTGGGGACCTTATACTTTTAGATCTTTGCTATACTATTAGCTTTTTTAAATGTGAGAATTGAGTGTGTTCCTTCTTACACAGGGTTTTTCACTCTACAGTTGCTTAATGAATATTTGTTGAATGAATGAACAAAATCACATCTGATTCAGAACTTGCAAAGGATATATGGAACTTGTCAGTTCTTGAGCTTTTGAGAAGAAACTTTTGGGAACAAGCACTTATTAAATACCTACTATTTGCACGCATTATGCTAAGCACCTCTAACCCAAATGATGATAGGAGACATTCAACCAGCATCCATGATAGCTAAAACAGCTGCCCAAGCAGACTGAATATCCATTTGAATCTTCTGAGACTATCTGCCCAGGCTCTCTCTCTACGGTCACTGAACAGCATATGTTACTCTGCTGTGCAAGGATATCAGTGTTCACATAAGTACACACAGCATCCCCTTTAATTAAAGCCCAATACGTTTCACACATTAGGCAAATATCACTGTTTCCCCTATGGAACGCCCAGGCATCTGGTAGTCTTCTAGCTCCTACAAGATTCTCTTTCTTTATTCAGCATTAAAAAGGCAAAAGGTGTGCTTTCTACAAGGGACCCCCAAATCAATATATTTTATCTGTCCCCAAACACTACCTTCTATTTCCATGTTCAGTATCTGAGGGAAAGATCTTCTAAAATATGTTACAATACTAGAAAATGGAAATGGAAAAAAAACAATTAAGAACCTACTATGTAGCAAGTACAATGCTTATATGTGGGGATACTAATGGAAAAGTGAGAAGGTGCCTGCTTTCAAGGCGCTCCTGTTCTAATTGGAAAACAGATAGAAGGGTCCAGCTGCGGAACAGATGGAAAAAACAGGTGGTGATTAGAACCCAGCAGGCAAAGCAGCACGACATATGGTAAGGATATGTTGACTTAAGGAGGAATGACAGCAATCCCAAAATGTGACTATGGGATTTTATATGGGACTCAGAACTAGGGACAGTGTGCCTGGAAAAGAGAAGAAAAGGGAAACAAGAAAACTGCCTTCGAGTATTTAAAGGACTGTTATATTTTGCTTGGTCAAGTAGAACAAAACAAATGCAATAGATAGATAGAAGGGAAGAAGGGAGAGGTGAAAACAGGAAGATCTTAGTTCAATCTTAAGGAAAAACTCCTTCACAATTAGATCATTTAAGATCTAAGTGGAATGAATGGACAGTCTGGCCAGATATAGTTTTCCCTCTCTGCAGAGAGAAGATTTAAAGCAAGGGTGAGATAACCACTAAGGCAAGAATGAGTAGTGAATAGGGTGGAGATATGTCCATTTAGGAATGGATATGAAGCCTCCAAGATTGCCTTTCTTCAAACTATACAGACTCCCTTTTCTTTTGAGATAAAATCAAGTACCCATACCTTAATATTAGTCTTCCCTCTTTCTATCATCAACAATTAATCCTGTATACTATCTATATATTATTTGCATGTTGTAACTCCATTAGATGAGCTCCTTGAGAGTAGAATCTGAGTATGTATGGATGCATACCTATAGACATGTGTGTGTGTATATATATATATATATACACACAAATACGTGCGCACATATATTAGCTATATACACCGACACATATTACATAGATATAGATTAACATTTATATATACATACCTATACACACTACACACATGTACACACATACACACACGTACACACACGCACACACACAGAGCGACACATGCATAGAAACAAAGAGAGAAACAGAAACAGAAAAATGAGAGAGAGAGAGAGAGAGAGTACACGTGCAAGTGAGTGAGCTTTGGGGGTGTTTTATCCTTGCCATTTTTTGTACCTTTACTGTACTTTGCACCTATAGTGTGCTAAGAACACTATCAAGGGTATAGAAACCACTTACAAATATTTTTTTTAGCTGATTGACCACAATTGACCAAAATTTCTTGCACCATAAAGGGACTTAGATCCTTTGCTACATTACCAAAATTACCTCTCAATCCTAGAAAATAATCAAGCAAATCAATTGTTTGACATCTTAATGATAATAATATTTAATATTTATATAGCTCTTTAATATTTGCAAAGCATATTACCTATATAATCTTACTTGACCCTAACATTAACCTGATGTGGTAGATATTACTGTTTCCACTGTAAAGATGAGGATATGTCTGAGACAGGATTCTAAATCGGGTCTTCCTAATTAACATCAAATCCAGGACTTTATGAAGGCAGTTAGGTAGCACAACGAATAAAGCATTAGACCCAAAATCAGGAAGATCTGAATCCAAATCTGCTCTCAGACACTTACTAGCTGTCTGACTCTGGGCAAGTTACTTAACCTCTGTGTGCCTCTGTTTCCCCAGTTTTAAAATTGGCAATGACAGCATTTACTCTTCCCCATCCCCTCCAAGATTGCTGTGAAGACCAAATGAAATAAGATTTTTTAAGTGTTTCACATCGTATCTGGCACATAGGAGATGCTTAATAACATCTTTTTTTCCCTTCACCTATGCAAAACTAATGAATTAACTGGGATTTTTTCATTTCTTCATTTGCATGTATCATGTAAATACAACCGCAAAGAACCCAGGTGTTCTTCCTTAACCCAGGTGTTAAGAGAGTCAGGCATCCATGAGGAAGGTGAAAATTTCAGGATCAATGGCATTTAGACAAGAACAAGAAAACAAACAAAAAAAAAGTGCCTGCTTAAAGCTGGAATTGGATGGTTCTGGAAATAGGTAAGGGAAGAGTCCATGGCTTCAGATCAAAACTTCACAAGAAGAATGAATTTTGTAGTGAAATTATCATGGCCTGTGTTGGGAATCAGTTTCATCATTGCCACACATGCCCAGTGTAAGTTCAAGCAAGTCATTTTCCTTCTCTGGACCTAATTTTTTTTCCATTTGTAAAATAAAGGGGTTAGGCTAGATGGTCTTTAAGATTTTATCCACCTCATTGTGAACACATCCAGCCATTCTGGAGCAATTTGGAACTATGCTTAAAAAGTTATCATACTGTGCATACCCTTTGATCCAGCAGTGTCTCTACTGGGCTTATACCCCAAAGAAATACTAAAGAAGGGAAAGGGACCTGTATGTGCCAAAATGTTTGTGGCAGCCCTGTTTGTAGTGGCTAGAAACTGGAAAACGAATGGATGCCCATCAATTGGAGAAAGGTTGAGTAAATTGTGGTATATGAACGTTATGGAATATTATTGTTCTGTAAGGAATGACCAGCAGGATGAATACAGAGAGGCTTGGAGAGACTTACATGAACTGATGCTAAGTGAAATGAGCAGAACCAGGAGATCATTATATACCTCAACAATGATAATGTTTGAGGATGTATTCTGATGGAAGTGGATCTCTTCGATAAAGAGAGCTAATTCAGTTTCAATTGATCAAAGATGGGCAGAAGCAGCTACACCCAAAGAAAGAACACTGGGAGATGAATATAAACTGCTTGCATTTTTGTTTTTCTTCCTGGATTATTTATACCTTCTGAATTCAATTCTCCCTGTGCAACAAGAAAACTGTTCGGTTCTGCACACATATATTGTATCCAGGATATACTGTAACCTATTCAACATGTAAAGGACTGCTTGCCATCTGGGGGAGGGGATGGAGGAAGGGAGGGGAAAAATCAGAACAGAAGTGAATGCAAGAGATAATGCTGTAAAAAATTACCCTGGCATGAGTTCTATCGATAAAAAGTTATTAAAAAAAAAAGATTTTCTCCACCTCAAAGTCTGGTCTCTGTCTAAAGATCTCTTCCAATGATGACAATATTTGCCACTAGTTTAAAAATCTCTCCCCTATGGGTTCTGACATTGGTTTCTATATTCTTAAGAAATCCTCCAACTCTGATATTCTGTGACTCTACTCTTAGTTCCATGACTACAAGGCTCTCCATCATTATATTTATTTTCATTCCTCAAGCTACCTGATACCAACTGCATATTTAAGTATTCTTACAATATCTCCAGACCGAACCTGAAACTTAAACAGAACTATTCTTACCTTTGTTCCTACATAAAACCTTTGGCCACTTCCCCAAAACAAAAGGCATGGTCACTGTCCATTACCTTTTATTAATAGCTCACTTTCTAGCCAATTTTTCAAGACAATCTAATTCCTTTTCTTGACAAGCTCATTTCAGCCAAATTTGCAAGTCAACATTTCAGGAGTGACTTTATTCGTTCTTTTTGTAACATCCAAAAATATAGCCTCTACATTTTAGAACTGCCACTAATTTCATGCCTTTCTCTATTTACTATTGAATCTATTTTTCAACTCTTTTGTGGCCATATAGACGTAAAATATCTTCCTTTCTTTAAACTCTTCCTCTATAACTTCTGTTCGTGTCCAGATCATGCTACTTGCTATGCTCACGTTGTTGTATATTTTTCAATTTGCTCTGATTCTTGAAGACAAACCACCAGATAAGGAGACTGGAAAACACCTAGTACTCGAAGAAGAGAAGAGATAGTATGTATTTTTCACCATTAGTCCACTGAAATCATAGTTGACATTAAATTCTTAAATCTCAAAGTTGCTTGTTTTTAAAATATTCCTTTTATTGTATATATTGTTTTCCTAGTTTTGTTCACTTTATTTTACATACAAGAATATAAAAGTCTTCCCAGGTATCTCTAAATCCACATTTTGTCATTTCTTATGGATATGGAATAATTCTATTCCATTAAATTCATAAAGCCTGATTTGTTCAATCTTTGCACTACGGATGGGCAATTCCCTTAGTTTCAAGGTCTTTATCCACCAAAAGAGCAGCACTGGTTTGTTTTACTCCTTCTTTGATTGCTTTAAAGTACCAGCCAAGCAGAGATAGTGCTGAGTCAAAGGACATGTGGTTTAGGGACTTCCAAAAATGTTCTATACAGGTATGATTTTAGAGCAAGGAACACACAGTGTTCAGCCACAGCAGGTGTGCAATTACCAATATACTCTCAGGGAGTTATCTGGGGCCCTAAGGGATGAAGTAACTTGCCCAGAGTCAAATAACCAGTTTGTGTCATGATAGGAATTGAATTCAGATCGGCCATGCTGCCAATTTCATATTCAGTCAGTCTGTCTGTCTCTCTCTCCCTTCCTCCCTCCTTTCTTCCCTCATTTTCTCCCTCTGTTTCTAGTCTATCTGTCTCCTCTTTTCTATTAACATATAATTCAGAAGAGGGATAGAAATGGCAATCAATATTTTACAATTAGTCCAGAAATTTTTCCTAGAGAAGAAATATTTAAGTTATATCCTAAAAAGAATAGAAAAGCTCGATATGGGCAAAAAATCTTGGCAAAAGTTTTCCTAAGCCACCATTGCATATTTCTTGCCCTCTGTAAAGATTGCTTTTCCAAGGGATTATTAGCATGTTTTAAAGTTGTGTTTTAATCTCCTTCCCGTCCTTAGATTTTAATAGGTTTTCTGCATACTCCACATTGTTATAAATTTGCATTCCTCAAGTCAATTACCCTTACACTGCCGTACTCATTGAACCCAAGAACCTATTTTCTTTTAAGTGGGAACTGAGGGAGCAGAGCTACCAATGCCTCTTCTTTTTAAATGGTGCATTCTTCTTTGTCTAGATCCACTGATGGATGCTCTGCTTCTTGATTATAGAGTGGGGGGGGCAGGGTGTATGTGTGTCTTTAGAGGTATATTTTGAAGATAAGGAGAGGCTGGCTAATGAGAAGGTGATAGATGGGTGGGAAGACCATGGGATCAAATGTAAACAAATGGTCTTGGATGTCAAGCCACATAGTTGTATTTTTTCTTTGTTCTGATTCCAGAAGAAGGCAAACCACTAGGAGAGAACACTGATTATCACCCAATAATTGGAACCAGAAGAAGAAAGGAAATGGACTGTATTTTTCATCATTAGTCCTCTTTATGTTTGTGGAAGAAAGATATAGGAAGGCAAGGGACGTATCTATGTATATGGAATTGTTGACTGAGTGACTTATGCAAAGGGGATTATGTTACAAGTCAAATGAAGATGAAGTTGACACACTTATGCTGCACCATGTTAAGTTGCCATGCTTTTTTGTATGTTAAGCTGACATTTGGGCTGCTTTATATCAATATCTAGTAGTACATCAAGCTAACGTATGTGCTTAATGTGAGAAAATTATGGTAACATTTTGGCCAGTAAAATATACTTTTCTGTCAGGGAAAAAAAAGCGATATTTATCAAAAGGCTAGAAAGTGAGCCATCCCGATCAAATTGTGGGAACAAGGATATGAGTGTTGGATTTGGATTCAATTCAAATCTTTCCTTCATTCACAACTCATAAGATCTTGGGAAAGCAACAGCCTTTCAGTGCCTCAGTTTCCTCATCTAAAAAAATAAGGAGTTGAATTATATATTATTTAAAGCAATAGTTTTCATTTTCCATTTTCCATCTGTAGCTATGCTTGGTTTGAACTCCATGGAACAAAAAGCCTTTCTCAGGATAAGCTGCTCATCTGAACTCTCATCATCACAGTGTTTAACTCAGCTTTGCATACTTAATAGCTTCCCCAGACTCTGAGTCTCTTCTTCTCTCTGACTGGCGGACCAGATGGTGGAGCGTTCCTTTCTGTCCTCATTCACTTTCTAGCCTCCTTTTATGTATTGCCTTTCTCCATTAGATTATAAACTCCTTGAGAGTTGGAACTCTGATTTTTCTTATTTGTATCTCCAGCAATTAGCATAATCCCTGGCACATAGTAGGTATTTAATAAATATTTATTGGATTAGATTGAATTGGAATCCTTAACCTTTTTCCATGTCATGGACTGCCTTGGCAAATTAGATCTACAGGGCCCTTCTCAGAGAATGTTTTTAAATGCATAAAATTAAGTATATAATATCACAAAGGAAACTAAATACATTGAAATATGGTTATAATTTTTTTAATAAACTTGTGGGCTCCTTGCTAAGAAATTCTCTTCTAAAGTATCTTCTATTTTTGAATCTATGATTCTATGATCCTCTATGTTGCATTTGAAATTTATCCATAATAAATTTCATCTCGTTAGATTTAGTTAATCATTCTAGACTCAAAATCGTCAAGGATTATAATTCTTTTATCAGTGTGCTAGTTCTAATCCTCAACTTTGTATTATTCACAAACTTAATAATTATTGTTATTCTTTTATACAAATCATTGTTGAAAATCTTGAACCTAACAAAACCATGGACATATCTCCCAAGACATTTTACTCTCAACTCCAATTGGATGTTAGCAGGAAAAAATAAATCTTCAACAGGTTCACCTACAGCAACTTCACTACAACTTACTCTTACACCTCTTAATCAGTTTCCATCATCCACAGACCATCAGATGATGATCTGACAGAAATGTGATTACTCCTCTCACCCAACCTATATAATTGCTATAAGCAACAGGTGGTATCAAGAAGAACAGGGGCTTCATCAATATAAATAAATGTGTCACACTTACTGGGAGTTATTTAGGCATATAGAATCTTTGTCATCATCTAGCCACATAATAAATGAGCTTCAACAGACTCTACATGCAGCTAGTACAAGGCTGATGCTTTATGAAACAATATATGTACAATCCCAAGTATCAGTAGATATTATAAACTTTTTATTGCTTGAAGTTCAACATGAGTCTCTAATGGAATATGACTTCTAAGAAAGCTGATGCAATCTTGGGCTCTATTTTTAGAGGAATAGTGTCCAGGAACTGGGATAGAATTGATAAACAATCGATCTGCTTGAACACCATATGAAATATTAGTATTATCCAAAATTAAACTGGGCTGCATTGGAAGATACCGAGTCCTTCTGCCTAAAGCACTTCAAGCAAAACCTCGAAGAGGACCTATTAGGTATGACAGATCTAGGATTCTTCTTGTTGTTTGAATAAACTGAATTGCCTCTGTAATTCCTTTTGAATCTGAGATCCTTTCATGTGCTCATCCTTGGGTATTCATTATACTACTTGCATACAACCTAACAAGTTGAGGAGGGATCTCTAATTAGTCTACATGCCTTTATAAAAATTAATCCTAAAATCACACAACCAAGAAAAGCCATATACCACTATCCACTAAATAAAGAAAATACTTTCCAACAATTTCTTGGGTTGACAGCCACACCCAGGGAAAGAACTCTGGGAGATGACTATGAACCACTACATAGAATTCCCAATCCCTCTATTTTTGTCCGCCTGCATTTTTGATTTCCTTCACAGGCTAATTGTACACTATCAAAATAACTTTTTGGACATGTTTACTTATATTGTATTTAACTTATACTTTAACATATTTAACATGTATCAGTCAACCTGCCATCTGGGAAAAGGGGTGAGGAGAAGGAGGGAAAAAGTTGGAACAAAAGGATTTGCAACTGTCAATGTAGAAAAATTACCCACGCATATATCTTGTAAATAAAAAGCTATAATAATAAAAAAGGAATAAAAAATTTCTTGGGTTAGGATGTTGTAATAGTCCTCATATTTCCTAGGTAAGATTCTATATTCATTTCTAAAGTAGGGACAGTGCCATGAAGACAGTACAAGAACTTGGAATCAGGGAACTTGAAATAAAATCCCAGTTTTGATGCTTATGAATCCATGAACATAGGCAAGCTACTGATAAATTTGAATCTATTTACTCATCTATAAAACATGAATGACAATATCTGTAATATCTACCTCACGAGGTGATACCTTGTAGAGTACATAAAGAAGATAGTGGTCTAAGTAAGGGTCTGGAGAGACAGCCTATGAGATTGCTTCCAAGTGTGCCATTCAGTAGCTATATAACTCTATGAATAAAAACTCCATCTCGTACCGATAACAGTTAATTAATAGCTAGTCTTAAGGTTTACAAAGCACTTTATAAATATTACTACATCTGATCTTTAAAAAAACCCTGGCAGATAAGTGCTAAGCGCTACTGGTGTTCTCATATTATGGAGTAAGAAGCTGAAGCAGGCAAAGTTTGAGTGGCTTTCTCAAAATTACAGAACTAATAAATGTCTGAAGCGAGATTAGAACTTAAGGTCTCATGACTACATATCCAGTGTTCTGACTACTATATACCTAAATAGTGGTGAATGGAACTCACTATTAGTCTCATTTTAAATAGAAGTAGATAGAACTTTTTTTTTTGGCTGAGGCAATTGGAGATAAATGACTCACCCAGGTCACACAGCTAGGAAGTCTTAAGCATCTGAGATCAAATTTGAATTCAGGTCCTCCTGACTTCAGGGCTAGTGCTCTATCCACTGCACTATCTAGCTGCCTCTTATTGCTATCTGTTTTACTGCTGCACCCCAGGGACTATGGGACTTTCTAAATTTATTGTTTCCTCCATTAGAATATGGACTTCTTGAAAACAGGAACTATCTCATTTTACTCTGTATTCCCAATACTTAGTGCACTGCTTTGCATATAGTAAGCATATCTTAAATGCTTCATTCATTCAGGGCAGCTAGTTGGTTCAGTGGATAGAGCACCAGCCCTGAAGTCAGGAGGACCTGAGTTCAAATCTAGTCTCAGACACTTAATACCTCCTTGCTGTGTGACTCACCTCAGCAAAAAAAGAAAAAGAAAGGAAGAAAAAGAAAACAAACAGCAATGTTTTTCCTTCACTGTCATTTTCATCGATAAAATCAGAGTTTCTGATGCTGATATTTGCCAGCGCCAAGAACTTTTTGCTTCCCAAAAAAGTTAAAGGAATAAGGTAGAAGTTTTGGCAGTACCTTTGTATCCAACTAAAACTTGTGATCTACTGTGAAGATACTCTCTTGCAGCCAGTACTTACTAAAAGTCTATTAAGACTCTGAAAAGCAGTATCAAAAACCAGAAAAAATCCTGAAAGACGCCCAAATTGAAAGGGAAGTCAGAAAGCAGAACATACATGCCTGCAGCCAAAATCCTTAGTTCTTTTCATCATCTCTGAAAACCCTGATGTTACTATTCAGATCATGTGCTGTTTAAAGACTGCTGAAGGGTTACGGGAATATGGCAGATAAAGGTGAAGGTGGAAATGTGGCCCAGTTCTTTTGAATAGCACGATTTCATTTCCAAGGCTGCGTGGCGTGGGTAGGGGTGGGGGGGATGCTGGGTTTGGAATCGGAAAGATTGTGTCGGAAATGACTCTGGCGGTCACAACTAGCTGGCCTTAGCTGAGTCATTTAATAGTTCTAGGCAATATTTTTTGAAAAGGGAAGGAAGGGAAGGGAAGGGAAGACAAAGAAAGAGGAGGGAAGGGGAAGGAAGGGGAGGGAAGAGAAAGGAAGGGGAAAGAAGGGAAGACAAAGGAAGAGGAAGGGGAGGGGAGGGAGGGGAAGTTAAAGGAAAGGAAGGGGAAAGAGGAGAAGGGGAGGGAAGGGGAAGAAATAGGAGAGGGGGAAGAGGAAGGGAGGAGAGAGGAGGAAAGTATAGAAGAAGAAAAGAAAGAAGCGGGGAAGAGAGAGGAAGGCAGGGGAGAAGAGAAAAATAAGAGAGGGAAGGGGAAGGAAGAAGAAAGAAGGGAAGGGGAGGGGAGAGAAGGGAAGGAGAGAGAAGAAAGAATGGTGGGAGGGAAAGAAGGGAGGAAGAGAAGAAGAGAGAAGTAAGAGAGGGAGACAGAGGGGAAGACAGAGAGAGAGACAGATACATACATACACACACACACACACACACACACACACAAAGTAGGGAGGGAGGGAAGGAGGAAAGGAGGGAGAATTTTGCGTCAATTATAATATAGGTCATTATAACATTTATAACAGGGGTTTTTTCATTGCTGTCTTTCCACTTGGGTGGGGAAAATCCTAAATCTTTATCCCTGATCTTTGAAAAGCACTGACTTTGGGAACAAAAGATTCTAATACTACATTAGGTCTTCTCTAATTATCATTGTAGTAATGTGCATATCCTACACTTGAAGCAGCTGGGGGTAGGGATAGCAGTATACTAGTGAGGGGAATTTAATCCCATCCTAGAATAAAAGATCATCCCGGGAAGTCTGCAAAGCAAATATATTGTCCTTCACTCATTCTAGTCATGTCCAACTCTCCCATGATGCTGTTTGAGGTGTTCTTGACAAAGATACTGCAGCATTTTACCATTTCCCTCTCCAGCTCATTTTACAAATGAGGAACTGAGGCAAACAAGGTGACTTGTCCCAAGTCTACGGCCAGTAAATATCTGAGCCAGATTTGAACTCAAGTTTTCCCGAGTCCAGGTTCAGGCTCTATCAATTGTAGAACCTAACTATCCCATGAAGTTAAAAGAGTTTATTCCCACTAGTGATGCCCACTAATGTCAGTATAAGGACCGAGGACATCAATGAGTGGTTAGTGAAAAACAATAAAGCTGAACACCAAGGTAAGGCTGGTTGCATGGAATACGATATGCATTTATTAAGTACCTATTATGGCTAATCACTGTACTAAGTATTTTATAAATTTTATCTCATTTGATCCACACAGAAACCCTGGGAGGTGAGTGCTTTTATTGTATCCATTTTATAACTGAGGAAACTGAGGCAGAGATTATGTGATTTGCCAGGGGCACACAATAAGTGTCTATGGTCCTATTTGAACTCATATCATCCTGATTTCAGGTCCTGTCCTCCATCCACTATACTACTTAGCTGCCTCTATTTAAAAAAATGAACCTCAAGTTAGAGCAAACTATACCTTGAGAATCATGCAGAAACACCAATTCAAACAGAGGGCAATCTGGAACCACTGACGAAATCCAAAGTTGGGACATCATTCATTAGGAAAAAAAACAACAAATGGAAACCTAGAAATTAGGTAGAAACTCAAAAATACACAAAAGCCAAAGAAAGAGTTTGGATGGACCAACTGTATCAGGAAAGCAATTTGAAGCATCACCAATGCTTCCTTATGTGGAAAATTTCTCCACTTGCCAAAATATCTTCTTGTCAAGAGATTGGGATGGATTGAGATGGAGAGAAGCAGGAAGATGCTGCTCTTCACCACATGAGAAAGTTTTCTCCATAGCTTTCTTGGTCTCAGATGCAACTGAGTAAGAAACAATTTATTATGATCCTCAGGAGGTATTTTAAATATCCTAGGACATATTTGAGAATAAAAGAGATCTTAGTTGCACCTGGAAACGAACGGGTTGCCGGTAGATGAATAAATGGATTGAGATCAGCCTTAGTACAAAGAGAGTGCAACATTAATATTGGGGGGAAGAAAACAGGGGATTGATAATATTATGAAACAATTGGTGTCGTAGTGTTTGTGCAAAGAAAAAGTGTTGATTAAAGAAACGGATGGGAATTATTATTGTTGTTTGTCTTTCGTTCTTGAAGAAAACCATATCATCAGAAAGGTGATGCAATGACATGCAGGTGAATTGGATTTAAGTGAGGGAAAGCTAATGCAAAGTCACCAGCATCATTTTCTCCTTCAGGGTCATCTGGAGCCAGTGTAAAGATATAGATCAGGACAAGTGAAGACAGTCCTAGATGCAGTAGGAGACCTTGACTTATTTTTAAGTTTTTTGTTTTGTTTTTTGTGTGTGTGTGTGATTGGGGGGGGGGTTGTTTTTGTTTTTGTTTTTTGTTTTGTTTTGTCTTGGGTAAGACAAGTTTATGACTTGCCCAGCTAGTGTTAAGTGTCTGAGTCTAGATTCTAATTCAGTTCCTCCTAACTCCAGAATTGGTGTTTTATCCAGTGAAATACCAAATTCTGGCAAGGAATATATGGTGGAAGAAGAAGGATAATACTCATTTTGAACACTATGTCTCTCCAATGCTTCTCAAGACCAAATCTGTCCTTGTTAGATTGCCAAATTTCCCATTGATCCTGCAGTATGGTAAAGGACAGAGATTTTGTCACATGACCTGTTATTTCTAGGAACATGGTTTGAGAGATGATAGGGATCTTGAAGCCCATCTCATCCAACACATTTGACAGATGAGAAAACTGAAACTCAGAGAAATAAAGGAATTATCTGGAGGAAAAGTGAGTCTTTCTGACTCCAAATCCAGTATTCTGTCCACAATGCTCACTTCTAGTGGAAAATTGATTAAACACAAGGAAGCCAGAGAATTAACAACTAGTACCACCAGAACCTTAACCATGCATTCTTCTCCCTGCCATTGTAGTGTGTAGGGAATGTACACAAGTAGCCAATCCAGATTGGGACAGTTAGATGGTACAGAAGATAGAGCACCAGATCTAAATTCAAGAGACTCGACTTCAAATCCCACCTTAGACATTAACTCTCAATTAATGCCACTCACCTCAGTTTCCTCATCTGTAAAATAAGCTGGAGAAGGAAATGGAAAATTATTTCAGCATCTTTGCCAAAAAAAAAAACCTCAAATTGGATCGTAAAGAGTCAGACATGACTGAAAAATGACTAAACAGATTTGTCTTGATCAGAATTTGCAAAATGGCTGCTAGAGTTCAGTGTCAATTGAAATAGAAGCAAGTGATGATAACTGTGAGAACAGATAAATCCATTTTATCTGATTTTGTTAGCTGGGTTTATTTCTAGCTCCTATTCTTGAAGAAAGCTGCCTTGTGTAAGGTCATCAAGCAATACTACTCCCTCTTGCTGGAAATTAATTAATAGTTAATAATTAGTTAACTGGAAGTTAATTACTAGCTAATCATCAGTTAGTTAACTGGAAGTTAATTAATAGTTAATCATCAGTTAGTTAACTGGAAGTTAATTAATAGTTAATAATTAGTTAATTAGTTACCTAGTTAGTAATTCATTTAAAGAGTTAATTGTAAATGTTAATTAATTAATTCTGAAGTATGGTCAACCTAACATCTATGGCTGGAAATTTTTAAGCAATTGCACCCAGCAAAAATGGAGAGATCCTAGAAAAGGCAGATCCTGGCAACAGATGTTGTCCTACGTAACCTTTGACTTCTCTGTCAAAATGGCCAGAAAAATGACTTTATTTTTTTTATGATCAGAGACACTATATGATGTAATGGGAAAAAGGGTAAGAAGCAAGACATTTACCCTCCTGTCCTTCCTCTATCCATAACTCCCAACATAATCTTAGGTAAATTCGTGTTTCTCTTTTATAGACACTTACTCTCTGGGTGACCCTGGGCAAGTCACTTAACCGCTATTTGTTTTAGTTTTTTCATCTGTAAATTGGGAATAATAACATCACCTATCTATCTCCTAGGATTATAATGAAAATATAATGACATGATATTTGTAAAGCCTTTTGCAAACATTTAGTTTTTGTGATGATTATTATTATCATGATCATGATCATTTGTATTACTTCAATTTCTCTAAAATAAGGAGGTTGGAACAGACATTCTCCAAGATCATGTACAGCTCAAAGTTTCTAAGTCTGTGCAGACTGACACAAAGAATCCAATCATTTTATCGACACTATACAGATGGACCTAGGAAACAATGAAAAGAGAGAAGAAAAAGGGCATCCATCAGACTGATGATCTCTAGGGATACCGTATTGATGGTACTGAGGTGATGGTAATAAGTTGCATGACTTCAACAACTCATTTAACTATACGGCTCTAATTGGACTGCATTTCTGCCGGTCAGGTAACAATAGATTCTGTTGTGTTCCTTTAATAGAAAATGTATTTAATTGTATTAGATACAATTATACTGTAGTTCTGCCTGAGTGATGCAGACAATGGAATTCATTATTACGTTTAACAGGAAATGTATTTAATTTTCTACTGAAGTGATCTCATTGAAATTGAAATGGACAACGTAAAATATTTTGCAAAAAAAATAAATTATGGAGCACTTAATTTTTAAAAATGAAGTAGCATGGTCTACATTCAATTCAATTCATTTGTTTCTGAGTCAAATTAATTAGTGCTGGAACAGTGGACAGGACTTCCCCTGACCAAAACTGGTTGTAGAGTGGGATAAAGGGAAGAGAGGTTGTAATCTAGAATTTTAATAGTATTGTGAATAATTTAGTTTCTGGTCTCAAGATGCCATTGCAGAAGAAGAAATGTTATTTCTGATGGAATATTTATATATCACTTTATAGTTACAAACAATGAACTTTGCTTAAATGGTAATGGGCTCTTTCTCAGTCTCTTGAAAGTGTTGAAATATCTGTGGAAATCATTTTAGAAAAGAATTCGTTTCCTGGAAGGGAGATTTGGGTAAATTATTGAATGTAGAGCTGAAAGGAACTTTGGGCAACAGCTAATCCAACCTCTTAATTTTAGAGAAGAAGAAAGTGAAGTTTGTGAAGGTAGCCTGATTTGCCCAAGCTTATCCACATGCCAACTATCAGAGTCAAAATTGAAACTTGGATTTTCTGACTTCAAATCCAATTTTTTTTTGCATTATTCATTCTTTAATATGACCTTTCCCTTCTAAGGTTCATTCCAACTCTGATTCTATAATTTCAGCCAATCAGTCAAAAATTATTTGACAAGCACCTAATATGGCCAGGTACTGAGCTAAGTGCTGAAAATACAAAGAAATCTCAACAATCCTTGCCCTCAAAGAGTTCACAGTCTAATGGGGAAGAGAGGCTTACAGATAAGTATATAAGAGATCTTTTTTTTTAACCCTCCCTTAGTAGTATTTTATTTTTTCCAATTATACGTAAAAATAGTTTTCAACATTCACTAACGTGACAAGTTACAGCCAATTAAATCCAATATAACTCTCACAGGGATGGTGTGACAGTTACTTCCAGGCTATGCTTGTCAAATAACACTCATTGAGAACTTTTGGCTTTATGCCTTTCCTGGACCATTTGTTCCTTTTAAACTGGGGATTCTTAACATGTTCATATTTCTCATACTGCAGCTGACTTAATGGTGGGGAGATAGGGAAGACAGAAGGAATCCTCCTTTCATTAGTCAGTCACTTGAAATCAACATTTAATCATCCTCGTGGAGCAAGCAAGTCTGGTACCATTTAATGGTTATGACAGATCCTGCAAAGGTTGGGCTTTTATTATCATTTCTATTAGCATCCTTCTCCCCCACTCCCATCCAGACACAGTCTAATAAATCCTTCCCCATAAGCTGGACTTAGAGCTGGAAGAAACCTTGAGACCATTTAAATGCCCTCATTTGACAGATGAGGAAACTGAGGCCCAAGGAGGCTACCATTTTACCAAGATCACAAAGGTAATAAGCATAAGAGTAAGTATTGAAATCAAGAACTTAGACTTCAGTGTGTTTTTTTTTCCATTGTTCCAACATGCTTCTCTACTATGCTTTGAAATAGTAATAATTCAGGGAGGTAACAAAAGTACTAGCTGATAGGAGGAAGAGGAGGGCAACTCAATCATAGGGCATGACAAAAACAACATTTAGAACCATAGAAGTTTAGAAAGTGGCAACCAATAGTGTTACAGTGATACCTGTTTTCTGAGCAAAAAAAAGTCATTAGCTGATGAATAAAATAAGCTTGTGCCTAAAACCTACAGAAATCTCTCATTTTATAAAATATCTGTGCATCATTTTTGGACATGGCCAAGATGTGACTCAAATTTGCTTGACTGTGTTATTTGTTACAAGGATTGTGCTCTCCTTTTTATAGGAAAGAGATAAGGAAGGGAGAAAATAAAGTTCTGATTATTAAAAAAGAAAATTAATTTTAAAGAGAGCAAAAATGAAATAGCTGTGTATTCAGGATTATATGAAAGAAATCTTATGTTGCCTTTGACTCAAGTTGTAATTACTGGTACGTTTGATCTCTAACCTTCAATTGGTGACCCCTAATGATATATTTCTCTTCCTAGAATCTTTACTTTGCTTTTAAATCAACACTTAGTCTAAAGGAGTTTAAGGTTTAAGCCAGAGACCTATCCACTGATTTAATTTTCACATAGATCTCTGCTGTACAGAAGACCTTTCATTTCAATGTAAATCATAATCATGGGTTGAAATCCTACTAAGATTGGGCTATTGTTATAAAAAGTCCACTTAGCATTCTTCCCCCTATGCCCATCAAGATAGAAACTAATAAATTTTCTTGAATAAGCTAGATTTAGAGCTAGAAAAGGATCTCAGAGACATTTACTTTGACTTCTTCGATTTGCAGAAACTGAGGCCCAGGAAGGTAACATCTCTTGCCCAAAGTCACACAGATAATAAGTCTTAGAGGCAAGATTTGAACCCAGGGACTCTGACTTGACAAGCAGTATGTTTTTCATTGTACCACATTTCTAATTATCCATACAGAAAGCATATCATGTCCTGGAGCCCTTTCCATTAATGATGTCAATGTTGCAGAATCCTGGGGATCTCCCGAGTTAAGGAAGACTGGATAACACAAATCCTTTGATAAATCTAATGGCCGTTGCCCTAATTCAGCTTTGGGCAGACCACTTTGGTGGGGAAGTAGGCAGGAAAATGTTGACATCTCGGTTTCTTAAGGGATTGCCATATCAATCAGATTCGGGATGTGTCTTCCCCTGAGGTTCAAATCCTGTCCCAATGCTCTATCCGCTATTCTATTTAGTTACCCATCTATTTTCCAAAATGTGTCTTCCCACTCCCAAAGAAAAGTCTGGTGTGGAGTGCAGCCTGAACAAATAAGCAGCACTTTGCTCCATAGTTTGTAGAAGTGGGGCCACAAATAAGGATTATATTGCCAGACATGGTTGATATCTTACTGTAATTGAACTGCTTTGATTTTTTCTTTTTTTTTCTTCTTTGTTATAAGGGATAGTTCTCTGGGTATGGGAGAAGGAAGGATATATTAGGAAATAAAAATGGTTAAAACTAAGCTATTAACAAAATATATTTCAGATTTTAAAATAATCAGCATTATTTTTATGTGTATGCTTGTGTGTTTTGTTTTCTTGTTTAAAAGATCTTACTTTTAGATAGATGACCTATATTCTAGCTGCTGCAGCATTTTCCCATTAGGTTAAAGCAAGAAGAAAGAAAAATTGGGGTATCTGTTATCATCAAAGTAAACAAATGTAATAATGGGATGATTGTTGTATTAAGTTACTAAGACTTGTGATGACCCCCTTTGGGGTTTTCTTGGCAAAGACATTGGAGTGGTTTCCCTCTCCAGCTCATTTTATAGTTGAGGAAACTGAGGCAAGCAGAATTAAGTGATTTTGCCCAAATTCCCACGGCTGCATCATCTGGCAGCAGATTGTCTTTTTCTGCTAAGTGTCAGATCTGTCTCCAGCAGCTAAGAAACTGATAGGGGTGTGGTTCTGGAGCTCCTTTATTATCTCTCTTCCTCCAAAGCTACTGATATCGCTGCTGCTGCTTTGGAGAAATATCATTGCTCTCTTGAAATGAAACGACCAAGGTACCCGATTCAGTGATTCACCCAACTTTCTTCAACCACTGCCAGAGCAAAGCTCAAAGCTACCAATTATAATACGGAAGGGGCAAATACATTTCAGCCTTTCCAAGCACTTTGAATTCACAACCTCCACTTTACTCCATCAAAATCCCAACAACTTCAATATATTATATTTGAGTGCATGTGATTACCTTATTATTAGTAGCAGCAGTAATAATTCTGAATGCTGGGAGCAGTGAAGCTTGCATTTCTTTAAATCTCTCTTCATTCTCCCTTCTAATTCAATACCTATTTCTCCATCCTACCATATCAAATGCGGCCCATCTCCAGTCATCCTGATCTATATCTCGCCACTGGACCCAGCTGGTTCCAGAGGAGAAAGTGAAACTGGTGACTTGGCACAGCTCTCCCTCATTTAAATGCAATTCATTTGCCTGCCATGAAAACACTTCCTGACATCATGGTCTTCAAGAAGAAGGACAAACAACAACATCTATATTTGACTCTCCAGCCACCATACTTACTACCCACCCATGCAAATTATCATTAAGCTTCAATAAAACTCACTGGAAAAACAGCAGAGGTAGGACAAAAAAAAAAACCTGGTGACTTCTGCTGATATAACAAAGTCACATCCCTTTACACAAAGAGAAATGTCCCTTTTATCATTTTTTTCTTCTGATCTCTTAGAGACCCATCAGATCTAAGTGAATAATACCTACTCAATGTACACAGAAATCCGTGGAAGAAATCTAAGTTATTTTAGCTAACATTTATATAGTGCTTACAATGTGCCAGATTGTGCTAAGTATATTACAATAGTTAACTTATTTGATCTTTAGAACAACCCTGGGAGGTTAGTGCCACTACCGTCCCCTTTTGCAAGTGAGGAAACTGAGGCAAACAGTAGTTAAGTAGCTTGACCAGAGTCACCATCTGAGGGTGGATTGGGCAGTAAGGTGGCACAGTGGATAGACGGCCAGGCCTGAAGTCAGGAAGACTCATCTTTCTCAGATCAAATTCCAGTATTAGACTCTGATTGGCTGTGTGACTCTCAACAAGTCACTTAACTCTGTTTGCCTCAGTTTTCTCATCTATAAAATAAGATGGAGAAGGAAATGGAAAACTATTTCAACACATTTACCAAGAAAACCCTAAATGGGGTCCCGAAGAATTGGACGCGACTGAATGACTAGACAACAACCATTTCATCACTTTACCAATCAATTGCCCTCTCATAGAATCTCAGAGTTGAAAGGGATGGTAGAGGTCCAGCTACGGTAGAAACCCTCTCTGTGATATAATATCAAACCTATTCCTGACTTTCTGGACTGCCAAGCTATGTCTCTACAGCCATCTCATCCTGAAACTTCCCTCACTGCCTGACGCCTCCTTAACTTGGAACTTATTACCAGCGTGGCTGCTCATTCCAGAATCCTTCCACGTGGCCCATCCCATTTCTCCCATCATGAACTCTCCATTTTGTAGAAGGGTCTAGATTAGCTTGACTTCATTCTTCCTAAAACCTGTTGCTGCCATTTACGGCATTTAAAATCATGCCCTTGCAACATATACCTTCAACCTTCGTGCTACTTTTAAGCATCCTTTGATATATTTCTTTCCCTGATTAGAATATATCTCTTGAGGACAAGAACAGTTATGTCTATTGCCCGTATTTAGCACAGTGCCTAACATATAGAAAGCATGTTCCTTCCTCTGTTATCTGATAGCTTTAGATGGTCAACTGCTAGAATACATAAATAACAGAGTTCCCTACTTCAATGAGAAATAAAATACTTTTTCAAATTGATCTAATTGATAGAAAATTGATTAGCTACTAGATAAATTGATAGCTACTACAATGGTTTGCCATTTTCTTCTCCCACTCATTTGACAAATGAAGAAACTGAGGCTAATAGGGCTAAGTGATTTACCCAGCATCACCCAGCTAGTAAGTATCTGAGGCCAGATTTGAATTCGGGTTCTCCTAACTCCAGTCCCAGTGTCCTATCCACTGTGTTATTTAGTGACCCATCTACTTTCCAGAATTCTTATGATCCCCAGGCCACATTAGTGAATGCCTCTAATTCAACCCCCTTCCATCTAGTTTCATCCATTATCTACTAATCTCTGTAATAGTTGTCATATAGGTTAATGACTCTAATCCTGGCATTTTCCATTCAGACTGCTGCTGTCAGCGATGTCAAGTATCATCATCATCATCATCATCATCATCATCATCATCAGATCTTGATTTAGCATTTACAATTTACAAAGTGCTTTATAGATCTGAAGAACACAAACTAGGGATTATAATCCTGGTTCTTCTACTTGTCTACCAATTATATGATCACAGATAGATCAGTTTCTCTAGGTCTCATTTTGCTGCAAAATGAAATGGATTCTTTTATATGACCTCCTGAGGTGCCTTACAAATATTAACCTATGGTTCTCTGGCTTCATTATCAACTATTATTGCTTTAAATCTTCACAATGATCCTGTGAATGGTGAGTCTGTGAATCAAGTAGAAGGCATGAGACAGCAGTCCTTCCATACATATGATGTTAGTTCTCATGTCAACTCCATGCTCTCAACCCCAAGTTAGCAAAGCCATTATTACCCTATTCTACAGATGAGGGCATTGTGGCTCAGTGTCTTTAAATGCTTGCTCGCCATTGCCCAGGGAGATGAGCATCAAAGCAGGATTTGAACCTGACCCTTTTTCCAATCACCCCCACATTCTTCCTTTCACTAGGATTGTTCTATAATAGCAGAAGAGAAAGACATTTCTCAAAGTGGATGGCAAGAAGTGCTACTTCAGCTCCGACTTCGTCTGCTCCAGTTTTCTAAATCAGCTAATAATAATTACCCACTGTAAATCAGTCCTCCATGAAGTTTGCTTCTTCTTTACAGTTGCAGGAAGCTTGCAGCTTTTCCTCATTACAGTTTTATAGCTCTGTTTTCTTTGCCTGGTCCCCTTTTATTCCTGCCATTGAAATTCTCCATGTGTCAGGAGATGCCAAATTTATGAGTAAGAAAATGTTTGTTTCAAGCAGCCCTTAATAAAAAAAATGTATTCTAATTACCAAAAAAGGGGAGGAAAAAAGTGCATGATGTGAATCTCTCTGCCAGACCTGATCTACTTGCAAATTCCAGCAAACAACCCATGAAGCAGCAAATTATTCTTTTTACATCCCATTTCCTGAGCATTCAGGGCCAGGCACAAGGAAAAGATGAAGAAAGTCGCATTTACAGTATAAATGAAGCAGTCTGGGAAGCCAAGGGCACAGGATGGCTGAGACTCCGTGCACAGGACTGTAACAGTTCCCTGGATCACTAGGTGACATCGCTATACGTGCTCCTCCCAAGGTAATGATGAGGAACTTGACCGATGGCCAACAGTGATAACTACAGTTCAAATTCAGGGCCAAACACACCTGACAAAATACATAAGGATAGAAAAATTCCAAGTTCAAAATCAAGAGCAAAGGCAGGGACATAGTAGAAATAGGACCCCTTTTTGCATCCCCATCCTCGATGTACCCCATCAAGTTTCCCAATCAGATCACCAGCTGCCTATTGCTGATCTTTTAAGGTTACTAATACTCGAAATATAACCTGGCCCTTTGGTTCTCCTCAGTTAAGGCAAGTCATGGTTGAGAAGTAATGGGTTCTATGACAAATGCTCATGGGACCATAAAAGTGAGTGAGCTCTTTACCCAAAGTCAATCTGCTCAGACAAGTCAGCATGCCTCCCTTGGAACCTACTTATTCTGGATTTCAGAAACAGTTAATGGTGTGTTTCCTCATCAAACACGAGGACATAAATATGGATCTTTTGGGCTCTTTATCCGAGGACAGCAGGAGAGGACTAAAGAACAAATATATATTCAGTCAAAATAGATGAGAGACTGCCACTAATGAAACTTTAGCCCAGAGTAAGCTGACTCAGCTAGAAGGAGCATATATCTACGTGAAGAGAGCAGGTCTTAACTTTAAGGCTGGGTAATTGCTGAGTTCTTTGATTTTGGTAACTGTATTTAAATATAATTGGTTTTCTTTTGAATACATCTCACTCCACATTTTAATTAATTTAATTAATCAGTCTAATGAAATTAATGAATAAATTTAAGTAAAATACACTTGTTATATTTTATTTTCTGCATTTAATAACATATTTCTGAGAAGGGTCTTATCAGCTTCACCTCAATCCAGTCAGAAAACCCCAGTATCAGGAATCCCTGAGTTCAAATGTAGCCTCATAATTTACTAGTTGTGTGCGTCATTTTGCCTCTGCCTCAGTTTCCTTATCTATAAAATAAAATAACAGCATTAACCTCAAAAGATTAAGATCAAATAAGATAATATTTGTGAAGTGCTTAGTACAATTGTTGACATATAGCAGGAACTATTTAAACACTTACTCCTTCCTGCCTTTCCTCCAATTCATTCTCCAATCAGGTTTATCAGTTTGATCTTCCTAAAACTCAAATCACTTCTCCAGTCAATAAACTCTTGTGGCTCCCTGTTACTTCAAGATCAAATATAAATTTCTCCACTTAGTATTCAAAGTCTTTCATGACCTGGACTTCTTCCTGCCTATTGAGTTTTCTTTTTTATTTTACTTTTAACTTATGGAATAAAATAAGCATTTTCATAATACAGTACAATAAAAAAAAGATGATTATATATGAAACTTCAAGTCTACTCTGCACAATTTGCCATTTCTTTCAAATATACAACAAAGTAATGTGTTTTTTTTTCCTTTTGAGTTTTCTTCAAACTTACTTTGCTTACTTTTTTAAAAAAAACTTGGGATCCATCGATACTGGCTGTTACTAAACCAAGATATTCCATCTCAAGACTGAAGGCATTTTCATTGACTGTGCTCCATGCCCGAAATTCTCTCTCATCATTTCTATCTCTTGTCCTCTCTAGTGTCCTTCAAGTCCCACCTACGATCTCACCTTTTTCAGGAAATCTTTTCTGATGCCCTTTAATATTAATGTTTTCCCTCTGTTGGTTTTCTCCATATGCTATATGGGCCTTGTTTGAAGGTTGTGTCCCCAGTAGATTATGAGTTCTTTGAGAGCAAGGACTGATTCGCTTATTTGTTTCTTGCCCTTTTTGCATCCTAATCACTTGCAATCCTGGCACACAGTAGGCACTTACCAAATGCCTGTTGATTGACATATCCATTCAAACTCCTCAGATCTCAAGCACTTCCTTCAAAAGCAATACAGTGCAGGTTGACCACCCAAAGCCCTATATAGTGAGAGAATGCAATAAAGGCAAGAATGGGGAGCCAAAGCTATGACTTCAGGAGGGGTGTCTGAAGACCATAAATAAAGCAAGAAGCAACTCTGTTGTTAGGTCCTAGGCACTTGGGGCAACTTAGAGAATAGGGGGTCTTGACACTACACTTCTAAAAAAAATATATTAAAAAGACCATGTGAGTATGGAGATCAAAAAAATAAGAAAGCAAAACAGTTTCTGGTGCCAGAGATGAAATTATAATTGTCGTCTTCAAAAAATGATGCTGGCTGGTAAATATTTCCTCAGTCATTGAAAACATGATCAGAATCCATGAGAAATAACAGCTCACCAAAATCATTTTTATCTAAGCAAATGAGCAGCAAAGCAAAAGGTATATCTTTCCTTGAAAGATAGCATCAGATCTCCCTTCCACATTCTATTAATCTTACCAAAGTCTTGTAAAATGACACCTCTCATCTGGACCTTTATTGATCTTTATGGCTTCAAGCCTTCCCCCTTTCCAATCCATTCACCACACAGAGGCCAAATGGATATGCCTAAATCACAGGCTTTTGACTTTTACAGAAATGTTTTGCATAATCTCACATGTGCCTTTTTAATAGGGGTTATGGATGGGGAGGAAGAGAGAGGGTCTGAAACTCAAAGTTTTAAAAACAAATATTTAAAAAATTATTTTAAATGTACCTGGAGAAAATAAAAGTATTGCACAACTAAAGCACACATTTCACCATGCCGCTATTCTACTCAAGAATATTCAATTGCTTCCTATTGCTCTGCAATAAAACACATTCTCCCCTAGCCCCGCAAATTCCCCCATAGTCTGGCTTCCTATTGTTTATATCTCATCACTAGCCTTTACATGCTTTCTCTTTAAGTTAAATAGGCCCATTAAGTGTGATCTGTATTTGACATATCATTTTCTCCTACCATGCTTTTGTACAAATTGTCCTTCCTTCTGAAATATGCTCCCTTGTTTAAACTCCAGCTTTCTTCAAGCATAGCCATCCACCACACAAAATCTTTGCTCCCTCAATTATTGGCCTCACGCTTTAAATTTCTTTCTATATACTTTAAATTTACTTGACTTTACAGGTAACCCCCATATACGACATAATTTTAATTTTAATTTGAGTTTTAATTTTGTCTCTGTATTCTCAGTTTCTAAGAAACAGACTTAGAGCTGAAGGAAATGGAGTCTAATCCATTTATTTTATAGCAGAGAAAACCAAGGCCCAGAAGAACTTGCCCAAAGTATGCAAGTGATAAATCACAGAGCTGGCATTTGAATCCAGATTCTCGGGCTCCAAACTGACTCTTTCCATAGAATTATGCTGGTTAAAAACACGCAAACAAACAAAAGATAGAATAGGTGAGCTGTAACTACATTATAATAGCTCTGAAGAAGATCTGAGGGTACAAGTAAACCTCAAATTCAAAGTATAATAAGACAGGCAAAAAAGCTGTCTATTCTAGACTTAGTAAGAAAGTTATAATGTCTAAACAAGGATGATTATAGTTCTAATGAACTCTGCTCTTTTCAGATTATATCAGGAGATTCATGTTGAGAAATATATTTTAGGGGAAATTTAATTAAGTTAGCATATATATACAGAGAGAGAGAGAGACAGAGAGAGACAGAGAGAGAGAGAGAGAGAGAGAGAGAGAGAGAGAGAGAGAGAGAGAGAGAGAGAGAGAGAAATAAAATTAATGGTAAGAAAACTGGAAAACCTATCATATGGGGATCAGTGAAAGAAACTCTATATGTTAAATGCAAAAAAAAAGAGAAACCCCAGAAGGAAAGAATAGTTTTCTTCAAGAATTTGATGAGCTCTCATGTGGAAGAGAAAACATTCATTCTCTTTGGCCCCAAAAGTCAGATCAAGTCATCATTAAAGTACAAAGAGGCAATTTGTAGCTTGATATCAGGAAAATTAGTAAGTTGTGGCCTCAAGTCAAGTGAACAAGCGTTAGTGAAGAGCTTACCCTGTGCCAATCCCTGTGCCTCATGGGGTTTCTCTTTACTAAGGGAACTTCAAAAATACTTACTACTTCCTTAGTAATCACAGCTTAGAGCAGGAAAGGTTCACAGAGAGCATGTAGTCTAGTCTTCTCCTTTTCCAGATGAAGAAACCAAGAATAAATGGTTTACTTAAAATCACACAGGAAACAGTCAATCAGAAACAGAATTTGAACTCAGGGACTCTGCTTCCCAAGTCATAATTTTTTTTTATTCTACCGCACTGTGTCTTCTGTGACAGGTGGGCATGTGGTAAGTATTCACATGTCACATAACATAATTAAGGTCATACAGTACATGAAATGTGGATTTATATCCCAACTACCTAAGAACTAAGGCAGAACATTATGCCAGAGAGTCCCATGCAAATCAAAGCAAAATGTCAAAAGAATAATAAACTGCCCATTGGACAATCATCTTATATTCTTAACAGGGAAAGGATTACTACATTGAACGCCTGTCATGTGGAAACTTAAGAGTGCATACAAAAAACATATTATATTTTACATTATGTATAATACATTCTATATTATATATGTGTGTGATATTATATAATATTGTGTTATATATCATATACATAGATATACAAATATAATTACATTCATATGCATGCATCCATACATACACACATATGGTAGCAGTTTGGCTAGAAAATGGTTAGCACCCAAAAAGTCCAAAAGTCAATCAAAAGATTGTTTTGAAAGGAAGATGGTAAATGAACCCAGTATGATTTGTGAGCAGACCAAGCCTCAGTAAAACATGGCATCAGGAAGTTTGTGTCAGGGCAGAAAACCAACCTCATCAGCTTAGGTGCAGGGCATGGTGCCATTCTGTGGAAATCCTGGAAGAAACAAAGCAGAATCCAAGATCCAGAGAACTAGAGTGAAATAGAAGAATTGAGACATGGAGAAATTAGTCTAGAACCTCAATACTGGAACCTCTGAGTTTCCTAGTCTAAAAGGTCTAAGTCACTTTTTTATATTTGAAACTACAACAGATCTATGCTCTCATCAAGGTGGCTACTACTCCTTGTGGCCCAGGCTCCAGCCTAGGCATGTAAATGCATCCTGAGTCACTCTTTTCCATTTCTTCCCATAAATTCACCTGAAAGGAGTTACGCACAATGCTGGGGGACTTCCTCTAATGCTTTTTAAAATCATTAATATTTTTACATTAAAAAAAACTTGAAGTGTACAATATGTACTCTTTTTTTGCTGAGATCATTTTTGTTGTCTGATTTAGCATAGAATTCACAAGATAATGTCTTTTTTACTTCTTCATAATAAAACCATACTTTTATCAAATTGAATTTTTAAAATACATTCAATTATGAAATTAATAGATAGCAAAAATGAACATTTCTATAAGTAGAACACAGAAAAGATTATGAAAATATGTATTACTATTCTATACTCTTTGCTGTGACACACATATTCATGTGTATATAATTCATACCACTTTCAAAACTATGTTTATCTGCATTTTCTTATGAATTTTCTTCATCTTTTTTTCTTCTGTATTCCCCTATACACTTTAAAAAATATTCCAATAGCCTTCCTCTTTGCTTTCTTTTTTTGACATCATCATCACCTTTCTCTGCCCTTTTACCTTTCCTTGAGTTCTTCTAACACTGCTCAAATCACTTCTAGACTACTCTAAGGACTTTTGAATGCTGAGGCTCAGAAACCGTTGCATCAAGCAGGAGAACAGAAATTTGGTTCTCTGGTTCTTTATCAGAGGACAGCAGCTGAAAGCTGAAAAACAAGTGTGTTTCAATGAAACCAGATTGGAGATTACCTTAATAAAACTCTTCCTCACAGCAGGCTGAATCAACTCAGGAACAAAGATGTAGACAAGGAGTTCTTAACCTGGGGTTTGGTCCTTATATTTTGGTAACCATAGCAAATTTAATTGCTTCTCTTTGTGATCCCTCGTGCATTTAAAAACATGATTCTAAAGTGGGGTTCATGGACTTCACCTGATTCCAGTGTGTTCCTCTTCTCTGAGACTAATTTCTCATCTGTAAAAAGAACATGCTAGACTAAATGACCTTAGGTTCTTTCCAGTTCTCGTTCTAAGATCCTATGACTCAGCCATGTCATGAAGCAGAAAATTCAGTTACCTATATCCTGAGATATTTAGAATCTTTCATTTTGGACTTTAAAAAATAGAGAGAAGCTATCACACTAAATTCAGTATTCAATTTTAAATTTCTCCTGTTTGTCACTCTTTTTTTTCTTGCCAGCACAGAATTCAGCTTTACTGATTCCCTATTGAACCACAGTCAAAGGCTCCTTTTCTACAATCTCCTCCTCAGCAATGGATTCAAAGCTGGTTGTCAAAAGAGAAGGCAAAAGCAGAGTGGGGACTATTTGGAAATAAGCAACCTGTCTTTCAGAGGGTGCTGCCCCCCTCCCCACCTTTCCCTCAGATACAGCAGTCGAGGTCCATCCACCTTAAGTACACTGAATGTCAGGTGACATCCTGCTGGAGCTCCCCCAGCCAAGAGACGCCATCAGGGGAGCTTCTTCACTGATTCAGTCACTGAGGAGTGATGACCCGAGATCTTCTTTACCACAGTTCAAAGGAGAGCGGCACAGGACACATAAACCCAAGTTGGTCAGAGGACAATAATAGAGAGCATCATATTGAAAACATATAGAGTGCGAGCCGTTTGCTCATTCATCTTGGGATGATGGGAGAAGGTCTGCCGTTAAGTGAAGAATGGGCCTGTTGTAATGAAGCTGTCTCAAGCAATAAGAGCCGCTCACGCATGGCACACGGCTCGGAATTGCTGTTGACGGCTTGGACATCAGCAATCATCAATCGTGCCAACTTCACCTGCGGGCCTGGGCTACGTGGACTCTGGGGGTAAAAAGATCATCATTCTCCCAGCTGAGAACCCTCTCTTGCCTCTTCATCATCATCTCACATCCCCTCCACCTGAGCTATCATTGATCAAGCTTCGTTGTTCCTCCAGGTACATAGCTGTGGAACGCCGAGTAACACCATTACTCTTCCCCGTGGCTCACTTTCACCTGTGAGTTATTTCTCACTCTTTCTCATGAATTATGGCCCAACACTCAAGATTTTTCCTTTTTTTGTGACATGACTACAGAGTGAGAATGATCAGAGACGGGACAGATTTCTGAACTCTATACAGCACTCCATCCAAACCTCCCAAGAGGCTAAGGTCTCTTTCCTTCCTTACCTTTGCATGAACAGGTCCAACTATTTTCCTCCTGTTTTTTTTAATTCAGAAGGACTGGAAAATCATCAGAGATCTCATTCACTGAGCTTTAGGGAAAAAAGTAATAAACGTTACTTTGAGACAGTTGTGGAGTTCTTCTCTGTGCAATAGGACATGTGCTCTGAGCTGAGGTGCTGGCTCTCCCATTTACTACCTGGGGGACTTCGGGTCACATCCCTTAATCTCTCTAAACCTCAGTTTCCTAATCTGTAAAATGATAGGGAGTTGAACTCCCAGTTCTAGAATTCGGATCCCATGACTTGGTGTGGATAACTAAGTCCACTTCAGATGCAGGTATTTTTTTTGCAGTGGATAGAGCACCCAGTCTGGAGTCAAGAAGACTTAAATCCAAATGTGAGCTCAAAAACTTATTAGATAATGTGACTTTGGATAAGTCACTGCACTTGTTTCTTTAACACTTACCTCCTACGGTTGTGATGATCAATGAAATATTAATAAAGCATACTTTACTTATATACTATGTAGGAGGCACTTAACAGTGTCTGGCACATCTTATTAATAATGTTATTGTTACTATCATCAATAATTTACATGGGACTTGAAGGTTTAAAAAATGTCTTCCTAGTTACACTGAGGTCACTTCGTCCACTCTCAAGCCCAGAAAAGCAATTCCTTTTGTAACAGTCCCCTTAAGTAGCGACTTAAGGTTGAACCCTTCTTGGGCTAAGTCCATTTCTTATGATTTCATTTATGTAGGAAAGTCCCTCTACAATGCATATCAGCAATTTAGAGAATTTTCTGGGATGTAAAGTGTCATGACCCAAATAATGGGTCTTGAATCAGAAAATGTTTATTTTCATCTTTTTCTTCTTTTCTTTTATTTAAACTTCTGTTTCTTCTCTACCATTGTTATTTCCAAGTGACTTGTCCACAGTCACAAAACTATTGTCAGAGGTAGGATTTTAATACATACATACATACATACATATATATATATATATAAATAGCTATATATATATATACACAAATAAATACATATATATACAAATAGATGATATATATATACAAATAAATACATATATACAAATAGATTATATACATACAAATAAATACATATATATACAAATAGATTATATATATACAAATAAATGCATATATACATAAATATATATATACAAATAGATATATAAATACATATATATATATACATAAATACATATGTGTGTGTTTATCATACTGCTATTAGAGTATTTAGCCATTTCCTTCTTCAGATCATTTTACAGATAAGGAAACTGAGATGTGAGACAAGATAAGGAAACGAGAAGTGTGGACCAGAGCCTAATTCATCAATATGTTGGTCATCCTTTCCTACTGCAGCCTGAGAAAGATGCTGAATTGAACTATATGAATGAAGCCAAAAGGATTAACCTCTTTTTTTCACAAATTATCTCAATAAACTTTACCGTGCTGCGTACTGAGCACACAAACATAAACACAAAACTCTATCCTTGAGAAGCTTTTATCGTACGGCTAGATGCAACTGCACCAAGCCAAAGTCATTATTCAAAAAAGTCTTTTGAAGGCAGTTTGATCTTTTAATGCTGAAGAAAAGTCAAATGCTTTGGGGTGGGAGGATAGACATAATTCCCAGCCATGTCATTATCTTGTCCTTTAAAGGAGGTAGCCAGGACAGGGCTTGAGTTATTATAATAGGCAACAGGAAGGAGATAAATTGATAGATTTCTTTGTCTTCCAAGATAATAATAATAATAATTATGATCATGTCCTAGATTCCATCTTACAGAATGGCAAATCTATTCCCAGGGACTGCTCAGAAGAATTAGAGGTTGGAACAGGCAAATTAAATATGGCACCAGCTGAATGATAACAAGAAAAAGATTGCCCAAGACAAAAGCTTTAGTACAGAGATCAATTTCATGGGCTGGTGTGTCCTGCCCCCCCCCCATAGGTTTCTAACCTGCTCCATAGTCTCATGAGAGCTCTAGTTCTGATTTATGACTTTTCAAGGTCCCAGTTCTCAAACTTTTTCACTGGACATTTTCCAGGCATTCCCTCTCTTCTGAAAAAGAAAATCGAGAGGGTCCTAGAGCTCCACTTGGTGGGCATCTCCACTTAGAACCATGAGACTCTAATTTGTAAGGTTCCTCTAGAAACTTATCTAAAAATGATAAGATTGGAGCTTAGGTTTTCTTAATTATTAACTCTTCCCCCTCAGTTTTGGTTCTATTGCCAAAAGGTTACTAAGCTATCCAGGATCACACAGCTAGGAAGTGTTAAGTGCCTGAGGTCCTCCTGATTTCAGCATTGGTGCTCTATCCACTGTACCACCTAGCTGTCTCTGTAAAGAAATATTTCTATATCTTGGCCTTTTTTTTTTTTTTTGCTGAGGCAATTGGGGTTAAGTGACTTAAGTAGGGTCACACAGCTAGGAAGTGTTAAGTGTCTGAGGTCAGATTTGACTTCTGACTTCAGAGCTGGTGCTCTATCCACTGCACCATCTAGCCATCAGAGTGACACAGAAGAATAAATGGCCAAATTCACCCTTTCCAGGGGAACACTTTATCTTGCTTCTTTACTAACACACATATGTGTTATATATAAATTGAAGGAAAGAAACAGAGAGAGAAAAACAGAGAAGGAGAGACAAAGAGGGGAGAGAGGAAGAAGAGAAAGAGGAAAAGGAGAGGGAAGAAGGAAGAAAAGGAGACAGAGACAGAGAGAGAAACAGAGAAGGAGGAGAGGTGAACGGAGTGGGAGATGGAGACAGAGAGATAGCCACAAACATACATACGCAACCAAAAAGAGCACTTGAAAGTTTACAGGGCATTCTGTGTACATAATCTCATTGGATCCTTAAAACAACCCTTTGAGACAAAATTTTACAAATGAAAAAGTATGACTCAGAGACATTATGTGAATTTCACAGGCTCACACAGCTATTAATTCCCAATCACAATTAAAATTCATGGATTTCTGGTTCCTTGCCCAATGCTGTATTCAATGCATTTTCCCCCATGTTCATAGGGTTTTGCCCGCCATGATGCTATAGACCAGCTGGCAGAAGAGGTGATGGTCAGCCCACCCCACTACTAATTGTCTTTGTGGCTTCCTTTCTTTTCTCTAGACCTAGTTTTTTCAATTTAGAATGAAAGCATTGGGTTACATTATCTCAAGAGTCTTTCCCTCAAAAACTTTTTGTGGCTGTTCTAATTTTTTTCCCTCTTCTCTATGTCCCTCTAATTTTAGGATCAATGTGATTGACAAGTGGAAGAAACCTTACAAGTCACTTTATCCAATTCCCTCATTTTATGTAGATGGAACCACATCGAGAGCAAGTCTCATCATTGATTTTGTATTCTCGGTGTCTAGCACACAGGAAGCGTTTAATAAATGCTTGCTGAATTCAACAGCCTTGTCACAAAGGTAATATGTGGCCCGGAGAAGAGTCAAAGAATCCTTTCTACAGAGCTTTAAGGACCCTCAGAACGCTCCTCTGTAAAATGTTTTCTGATTATGCATGGGGTGGAAATCGAACCCAGATTTTCTGATTCCAGAATCAAAAAATCTTTCCTTTAAAGCATATTGTTTCATTGTGACTACTCTCATCTTTCCTTCCTTTTGTTTTCTTTTACAATCTTAGGAAGAAGCACTGAACTGAGCCAAAATTTTCTTGGTCCTGCAATTAATGACACTTTGAAAGTCTCAGTGACAGATCACCAGCTTCAGTCCTGCTAGACAAAAGATCATTGCATTCATCCACTTGGGGCCAGACAAGACTCTCTTTAAAGTTCAATTACCAGAGAATCGGACAACTTCCTCCCCCTATCGAACGCCTCCATTAATATGGCAGTTGTTCTGTCATCCATCCTTCAAATCCAATTAATTTCCCCTCTTCTCCATGCTACCCTGGTGACTTCCCACTGCTCTTTCAAAAGTCTGTAGATTTCCCAATCAAGAATCAGACAGCTAGAGGGAGACAGTATTGTTGGTTCCATGTCACCAATGGGTCAAGGCCAAGATACTCTAGAGAATCAGTCACAGTATTTTCAGGGAAAGACAAACTAAGTAATCACCTGACTATCGATTTAGGAAAGACAGGTCAAATGAGAGTCATCGGGACTAGGAGCAGTCAAGAAGCTTCAGGAAACATCAACAGAAAGAGTTCATCCAGCCCAAGTTGAATTATATAATGTCAGCTTTAGAAATAAATGGGACCTTAGGAGTCATCTAGTATAATCCCTTCATTTTATATATGAACAGAGTCCCAGAGCTTAAGTGATGCTAGCAGTAAAATATAAACTCTTTGAAATCACACATTTTTCTTTTTGTCTTTGTATCTGCATTATGTCAATGACAACAGAGGACTGGCCTTGGGTTCGAGTATTTTCTCTGACATATATTAGGCATATGATTGTGAGCAAATCATGTAACCTCTCCATGTCCTGGACAACTGCCTATAAGTTACAGAGAAGATGATCATCTATATTCCTGGAGGGAATTTCCATGTTGAGAAATCTAACACTTAGCCCTAAAATTTATTGCAGTATTTTGCACATAATAGGATGTACCATAAAAAAAGCATTAAATCTGGGATCAGAGAATCTAATTTCAAATGCTGCTTCTGATATCTCTTACTTATATTACTCTGGAAAAGTCATTTGTGCCCTACAATTATCCTCTTAATCAACAAAGGGGGATATACCTTTAAAGGCTGCTGAAGTATTCCTATTAGAGAAAGAGATCTTTTCTTTGGTCCTCAGTTTCCTCACCTGTAAAAATAAGGGACTGGATTCCCTGACCTCTGAAATCTCTTCCACCCTAAATTTGTGATTCTATTGTTTGAATCCTATGCCCTGTACAGAATTTCTGGCACTCATGAACTTTCACAAACTCTTGCCCATACTTATTTCTACCTTTCCAGGACCATTATGTTCCATTTCCATCTTCTATTCCATTCTGTTCTTTTTTTTTTTTGTTTTCTGCCTCTCGGTAGACATACCCAATCTTAAAACCAACAGTAACTTTAAGTGACTCTGACTCTCTATAAATCCCCTCATCATTAACAAAGGAGATCTCCCCTTTGGATTAGGCTGCTGAATGACTCCTGTGGAAAGAAGAGAAAATGAATATGTGATAATGGATAAAGTGGTGATCTGGAAGCCAGGAAGATCCTGCCTCTGTCACAAATGGACTGTGTGATCCTCAGTAAATCATTTAACTTCTCAGCATTCTGGATAGTTCTCCAAAATTGTAAATTGTTGATGACAACGTGCTGACCTGACACCTGACCAGAGAGAATTTCCTGACCTGGGAAAGCCTAATATCAATGAAATCATGGTCTATCCCTATAAGATACTCTTCTCTTGACCTCTCCAACTGGAATATTATTCAGCATTTTTTTTCCATCAAGACACCTTTTGCAATCCAGTCCAATCCAATAGCCATTTGTTCACTGCATATCATGTATAAGCTTCCTTGCTAAACATCGGGATTAGCACTTTAAATAAAGACTTCTTTTTTTCCTCAAAGAGCTTACACTATCCTCGACAATGTAATGATGAGGGTACAATGAGGAAAGTATTACATTTGGGGGCAGACTATGCTCTCAACTCTTTGATTTTTATGCCCAATGCTTAACACATAAGAAGGCACTGAATAAATGGCTGGTGAATGAATGAATGAATATCACGCCACCTCTCTGGATTTGCCTATAAAATTAGCAGGTTGAACTAGCTCTCATGGTCTCTTCCAACCATAAATTCTGTGTTCCAGTGATCCAGGCTGCCCTGCTTTGAGAACCTGCCAGAGACTTAATCCAATCCCTTCCAGAACAACATACTTCAGTGGGATTGGGAACTGCCCTAGACTTCTTTGTGCATCACTATATTGTAATCAATTAATCAGCTTTTATTAAGCTTTTTATTCAGTTTTAATTTTAATTAAATTAAATTTTAAACTAATTTAATAATTAATTATTCATTAAGCTATCAATTAATTAATTAATTAAGCTATTGATTAATTTCTTCTTAAGCACTTACTATATGCATTAGGATGTTGAAAACAACAGACAGCATTTTACCCCCAGTGTATAGATCACTTGAGAACCTGTGTTCTACAATAAGAATTGGAAGAAGGAGAAGGAAGCCGGTGGGGATGATAATAGGGACTGATATGTGTAATGCTTAAAGGTTTGTAAAGCACTTTATCTCAATTATCAAATGAGATTGGTGATGATGTTGTTCAGTCACCTTTCAGCACTATCTGATTCTTCATAACCCCATCTTGGTCATGGTTTTCTTGGTAAAGATGTTGGAGTAGTTTGTCATTTCCTTCTCCAGATCAATTTACTGATAAGGAAACTGAGGCAAACTGGATAAAGTGGCTTGCCCAGAAACATAAAGTTAGTATCTGAGGTCAGATAGAAGCCAGACTTCCTGGCTCCAGACCTGGTGCTCTATACACTGTTGCCACCTACCTGAGACTAGCTACACCATATCATTTGGTTACTTCCTCCATTAGCTGGCAACCAGTCTATTACTTAGGAGGTGACTGCAATAGAATTTACTAAATGCTTTCAGAGAAATAGAGAGGGAGTGTGGCACAAAAGGTAGTGCACTGGCTAGGAGTCAGGCAGTCTTCCCTCTGGTGCATACTGACAGTGGGATTCTGGGCAAGTAACATCCACTCAGTGTTCTAGGAGGCTCTCTAAAACTAAGATAGAGAGGAGCTGCTTACCAGCATTGGTAGAGTAAGTTCCTCAACCAAAACTCATGACATAAGTGCTCCAGTCCCATCCCAACCCATATTCCAAACATGGTAGTCCTGGCCCTGAACCAATGTGCCAGCCATCATGGCCCTTGCCATGACCCAGTGTGCCAGCCATTATGGTCCTTGCCATGACCCAATGTGCCAGCCATTGTGGTCCTTGCCATAACCCAATGTGCCAGCCATCATAGTCCTTGCCATGATCCAATGTGCCAGCCATCGTGGTCCTTGCCATGACCCAATGTGCCAGCCATCGTGGTCCTTGCCATGACCCAATGTGCCAGCCATCATGGTTCTTGCCATGACCCAATGTGCCAGCCATCATGGTCCTTCCTTTCTATGACCCAATGTGCCAGACATTGTAGTTCTGATCCTGACCCAATGTACCAGCCATCATAGTACTTACCCTGACCCAATGTGCTGGGCATTGTGCTTTCTTCTGGGCACACAAATACAAGGTGGGTGATCTTCAGCAGTTGCTGTCAACCAAAAACCTGCATCATCCTGTGGCCAAACTGGTGATGAGCTTCTTCAATCTTAATTCATCTAGTCCAAAGGTAACACAGTCCATCCCTGGTCCCAAACTAAAAGTCTTTCCAGCTCAGTAGGACCCACTCAAGAATGGGATCCTCTGGCATGGATTCTGCAGACTCACTACCATCTCCATCTCAGCCATCAGTAAGTGTTTATTGAGTGCCTATCCTTCCCCAGGCTGGCAATCAGGAACACACATCTTTCCTCAATTAAGATCCATCAGATACTTACTAAGTGTGTGACTCTGAGCAAGTCACTTACCACTGTTTGCCTTGGTTTCCTTATCTGTAAAATGGAGATGACAACAGCATCCTCCTCTTAAGATTATTGTACAGCTAATGACAATGGTTGTAAAGTGCTTAGCACAGAGCCTGGCAGACAGAGGCAGCTACATAAATATTAACTATGATTATTAAAAGACTACAAATACAAAAACTGAGCAATCTTGACCCTCAAGGATCTTGCATTCTATTGGATGCTAAGAACTTTAATTCATTCCCACAGCATCTCTAGGACAAACTGTTCTTTCATATTGCTTCCCAGGTGCCACTTCAGAGGCAAAGAATAATTGGTTCTTCCTCAATGCCCCTCCCAGGAAAAGGAGCTCCTGTGCTCAATGGCTCCCAACAGCAGGTTATGCCCCAAGCTCAGAGCTCAAAGTCTGTTCCCTTAATGGGAAGTGAGCCTCTCCTTCTAAGTCCTGGCAACAAGTCAGTCAGTTCTAGTCTCTAACATGTCTCTGATTGGGGGAAAATGGAACAGAGCCAGGATGCCCTGCTTGGAGAAGCTGGCAGAGGCTAATCCAATCCTTTCCAGAACAGTGCAAGACAGTGGCGTCCGAAGGACTGCTCTAGGCTACCTTGTGGCTCCTGGGAGAGAAAACCAAGGTCCTGACCTCTTAGTGGTCACTAATGAGCTCCTGGCACTTTCTGAAGCAGTCGAGGAGTAAATTCAATGATTCTATTTCGATGGAGTAACTGCCTTCTGCCTTCCTCAGCAGCACTCCCTTTTATTCCAGTGGGAGAAATGATTATTTTCCTCTCTATTTGGACCAGCATTTAGAGAGCACTCTAAAGTTGACAGTGTATTTTAGGACCATAGATTTAGACCTGAAAGAGGCTGCAGAGGTCACCTCATGTAATCCTCTTTATTTACAAATGGAGAAACTGAGGCTCAAATAAATTAAATGACATTCCAATATCACACAAGCTATAAGTAGTGAGAGCTGAGATGTGAAACCAAATTCAGAAACATTATCTTGTGGACCTGATTATTTAAGGAACTTGTATTTAGTGGTCTGGGGAGAGGGAGGTAGTAAGGGGCTGTGTGTTGTTTTTTGGAGGGAGAGGATGGTCCAGTCCTGTAATTTCATCATCATATAGAACTCACAGCATGAAGAATACCCCCCTTCCATGATGCAAATCAGTTGCTGATTTCCAATTAATGACTTTTCCCTATTGGAAAAATTAGGAAATATCAGAAGCTGTTATTTGAATCTAAGACTCCCTAACTTCAGGAGCAGCTACGTAGCAGAGTTGATGGAACATTGGATCTGGAGTCAGGAAGACCTAAATTCAAACTCAATTAACTAGTTGCGTGACCCTGGGCAAGTCACTTAACCCTGTTTGCCTCAGTTTCCTCATCTGTAAAATGAATTGGAAGAAAAATAATGGCAAAATACTCCAGTATCTCTGCCCAAGAAAACTTCAAATGAGATCCAACAGAGTCAGACAATAAGAACTTCCTAACTCTGATTTCAATAGTACTCTCTCCACTACGTCAAAGGTGTTTAATTTTTTTTTGCATCACAGAAGCCTTTGGAAGTCAGTATAGATCCCCTTCTCAGAATAGGGGCCATTGAGTACATTCAAACTGAAACTGTTGGATGTAGAATGAGCTACCTCGGTTGGCACAAATCTTATGACATCTCTGGCAACTCATTGCACATGGTTCTGGACATTCTGAATTGATGTCAGTTACTCCCCAGCCTTCGGCTGTTTCCCAAAACTATTTAACCCTTCCTTGTTGCTGTGTCTCCTGAGCACGCTTCCATGTTGAAGTTTATTTAAACCTTGGCCCTTTTGCTCTTGTTGGGCATGTCCTTAATTTTCTTTAATTGAAACCCCTTGCCTCAATTAAAAACCTTGTTCTTCTATTCTGGTCCTCCTCTTTATTTCAGGTTGACAAAATAAACCCTATATTTCAGGTAGACCTTAGTAAAAACAAAGCTATAATGCTTTTTTTATCCAAGTTCACAAATTTGAAATCTACTCACATCTTCTGAACTGATCCAAGCCACAGAACAGAGAAGCTCAACTCTTTTAGTTGACTTGAAGTATCTAAAAATCAACTAGAAGTATCAGCCATGTCACATCAACTCCCATTTTCTAGCTTTTGGATCGAATTGAATAAAATTAGCTTACTGAAGACCTTGTAAAAACAAAGGAAAGAATGCTTGATTTGCAGAGCTCAAAAGGACTTCTACCTACATCTGGTATTACGACCTCATTTTACAGATGAGGAAACTGATAACTAAAGTCACATTGATAATGAGAGGTCAGCTGAGGTTTGAAGCAAGGTCATTTCATTCATAATGCAATGTCCTTCATCCAATGTGGTCCCATCTACCTTGGATGACAAAATATGCTTAAAGGAAGGGACACCAGGAATAACAAAACAAAACAAAAAAAAAAAATACTAATTCTTAAAAAAAATCAGGCTCTTGATCCCCAATTTGTTAAATAAAAACTCAAAAGCCTTGATTTTATAACTGTCTATTATATTTGTCATGTAACATTGTACATTATAGCTGTCACTATCGATATCATCCCTATACTAGACTATGAACAAAGACTA
This sequence comes from Antechinus flavipes, assembly GCF_016432865.1. Taxonomy (NCBI): domain Eukaryota; kingdom Metazoa; phylum Chordata; class Mammalia; order Dasyuromorphia; family Dasyuridae; genus Antechinus; species Antechinus flavipes. The sequence continues at coordinate 236,921,009 of NC_067403.1, forward strand.
CAGCTTTTCTAAACATTATCTCTATACCACAATTTATACACCCAGCAGATACTGGACATTAATTGTTTGTCATGTGATATATGACAAGTCCAAGAGACATAATGTCTGGATAATTAATCATTTTGTTAATTATGACTGGCAATAATAAAACTTTGGTCATCGCTTCCTCTATGAACCAAAAATGAATCATGAAGGCACGTGCCTAATTAATGCTTATATGCCCTTGGAAGAGTGGTGTTCATGACAGGTGGCAATCATTTCTTATTGGCTATTCTAATGAGGAACTGTGATTTTGTCACTCTCATCCCTCCTTACCCAGACCATGCCCAGCTTTGGGCAATCTAGACAAAGGGACCTACCCCCTACCCACCCACCCATACTTATCTAAATAGAATACTATGGGCTGGAATTTACAAATCAGAGCTAAGATCCCCCAGGTTGGTGGGATCTCCAACAAGATTGAGGAAAATGTTAAATCCAATCTCATCTTCAGTCCTGTTACTCAAAGGCTGATTTTCCCTAATAGAGAATGAGGAAATAGAAAGGAGAAAAACCCAGATCCCCATATTAATGAGTTATTAATATGTCAAAAATAACCATTTCTCTGTTGTAAAATTGATTATTAAATGTATACATACATATATACATATACATATATATATACACATATATATATATAACATGTTTATGAGATAGTGTGTGTCCACTGGGATGATAGAGGAGAAATGGAGGTTACTGCAGAGTTCATAATCATATAACAAAATAAAGACTTCTGAAAATGAGCAGTGAAAATAACAGGGGGGTTGTTTTTGTTTTTATTTTCGGTTGTTGGAAGTCTACATTATAAATCCTGCTTGGAGCAAGGTCCCACTTGGCTGAGGAAAAGCTGGTGAATAAGGATCAAGCCTGCAAGTCATAACTGCTGAGTGGAACAAAGCCAGGCACAAGGGGACAGCAGCAGGACAGAAGATAATTAGCTAGTCATAGGCTTAGTCCTTTCTTGAACTCACATCCAGGATGGGACCAGTCCAAAAATAGTCAATTCAGGCTACAATACTATTGCCCATATTTTTCCTACTGGAGTCATTAATTTTGGAGGAGTTTGCATTTCCAAACCACTCTACATGGAAGAGGAGCAAACAGGGAAAGAAATTATACTGATTCAGAAATGTGGACAATGGCATTTATTTCTCTGCTGTTCGATGTTTTCTTATTTTCTATTCAATTTTTTAACTTAAGTCTATTAGTAAGGTGACAACTGAAACCTAGACTTAAGGTAATTCCAGAAGATCCTGGTAAGAGTCTTTAGTCCTAAGGTACATTTCCAATTTTTAAAAGAGTCATGTGGGAAATTACCCAAGATGCCCAACCTCACTGCATGAACTGAACCCAAATGGCAATCATTACTGATTCACTGTCAGCCAGAAGGAACTCTCCAATGGAGTTCTACAGGGATCTGTCTTTAGCTCCATTCTATATGACATTTGTAACAAATTATTCTAATATAAGAATAGGTAACATGAGTAGTGAAAGGCTTTTCCAGCCTGGAGTCAAAAAGAGTCACATTTCCAAGTTCAAATCTGTCCTCACATTTACCATATGTGTGACTCTGGGCAGGTAACTCATCCCTGTTTGCCTGTTTCCTCATATGTAAGATGAGCTAAAGAAGAAAATGGCAAACCACTAAATTTCCCTTGCCAAGAAAACTCCAAATGAGGTCACAAAGACGTAGATATAACCAAAAAACTGAACAACTACAACAACAAAAGTGGCAAGTCTGTCCAATCTGTATATGATACAAAACTAGGAGGAATAACTATAACAGCAGCTTACAAAGTGAGATTCAGCAAAGTAGGATATTGAGCTAAACTAAATAAGATGAAAGTTCTTAAGCCTTAAATTTGGGTTCAATTTTTTTTTTTGCTATTAATAGACTCAGTTTGACTCAACAGCATACTCTGATGATCAAGAACCCCCAAAGACTCTCTTTCCCAAAGGGTGAAATACAAATGCTCTGTTTGTTACTTTAATCTTTTCTAAATTTGGTTCCAGCCTATCCTGCAAGATTATTGTCCAATTTTCTCCTTTATGTGCTCTCTATTTCAGCTGAACTCTTACTTGATTATGATTGGCCATGTCACATCAACTCTCACTTGTTAATCTTTGTATGGAATTGAATAAAGTTAGCGTATTGAAGATCTTGTAAAAACAAAGGAAAGAATGCTTGATTTTCAGAGCTGCAAAGGACTTCTACTTGTGTCTGGTATCACAACTTCATTTTATGGATGAGGAAATTGATAACTAGAGAGTCACACTGATAGTGAGTGTGGTCATTTGGTCAGGTGGGATTTGAAATAAAGATCCTTTCATTCATAATACAATGTCCTTCATCCTATCATTCCCACTTGATGCATTGGGTCAAGGATCCACAAGTTTTTTTTCCCCCTGATGATCTACTTTTGATAAATCTGAATTCTAATGAACAACACGAACAAGGAAAAAGAAGATAATTTTGTCACTGTTAAGGGGTGATATTGATGGTGCTTTCCATCAGTCAGATAGCATTTATTATATACTTAGTATGTAATAGCTTGTTGTTGCTATTTGTCCTTCATTCTAAAAGATGACCATAGCATCAGGGAGGTGATGTGAAGATTAAAGTTAAACTGCTCCTGCCCTCGGGAAACTTACATTCTATCATCACCGACAACATATACAGAAATAAGTATATGCAAAATTTGTAATACAGATGAGATAAAATTGGCAGATGGGGAATTGGAAAGGGTGATTGCTGATCCCATCACCCATGATGGGATATCCCCACAAAGCCACAATAAGAAAACATAGTGCCATCAAATGGTCAAGAGAAGAAAATAGGGTAAAATGATAAGAACACGACTCCAAGCCTGGGATCAAGATCGACTTCTGTACTTACCCACGTAACCTTGAGCAAAATATTTCCTCTCTGGATCTCAGTTTTTTTAGTAGTGAAAGTGAGGGCATTGGAGATGCCTCATATATAAAATGAGCTAAAGAAGAAAATGGCAACCACTCAATTTCCCTTGCCAAGAAAACTCCAAATGAGGTCACAAAGACGCAGATATAACCAAAAAACTGAACAAATGTTTTAAGATCCTTCCTATTTCTAATATTCTGTGTTGTTGATTCTTTGGTCCTTTCTGATGTTTACTTTCTATGATCTATCATCCCTTTTAGCTCTGTCTTTCTATGAGGCCATGGCAAAAAAATAGGGACATGGAATAAGGACATATCAATCAAGTAAGATTCCAAGCTTTAGTTCAACTTAATAAGTATTTATAAGTGTATTATATTCCAGATACCCTTAGGCATAGAGGATTAAAATTCAAAATTAAATGGCATTCTCCCCACCCTCAAGGAACTTCTTTTCAATTGAGAACATAAAATATAAAAAAGCAGGAAATAGTAGGCACAAAGAATCAATCCAAAATAGTCTAGAAATATTTTAATAAAGAGTGACCACTAATAGGTGAAGCTATCAAGGAAAGTTTTCTCAAAAAGCCAATATCTAAGCTGAACCTTGAAGTAAAAAAGGTTCTAAAAGGCAGAAATAAAAATGGATATGTATTTCAAGAAAAAAAAGTGATATGTGTTCTGTCCTCTGCCCTACTAAAATCAAATATGGTATATCAGTTAGTCATTCAGGCAGCTATAGCCCTTTATATCTAGCCACCTCTATATTCCAGACCATAGTCTTCATGTCCATTCTTATCATCAATCCTATTGACCATCTACTTGTCATATGTCCTCTGTATACCACTCATTCTTGTTCTGGGATTATTGGTCAAACAAGAAATGCCATTAGCTCTGGAAAGGTCTTGCTAACTTCTATGACTCTGTTTCCCTATGACTTCTCAAACAAAACTACTTTTCTTTATATTGCCACCACTTTCTTATATGTGCTGTTTTGCCTCCATTGGAATATAAGATTATTGAGAGTAGTAACTAACTTTCTCTCTCTCTCTCTCATTCTCTCTCTCTCTCATATTCTCTCTCTCTCTCTCTCTCTCTCTCTCTCTCTCTCTCTCTCTCTCTCTCTCTCGTATTTGTATCCAAAGTGCTTTGTATAGTGTTTGACAAATAGAAAGTGCTCAAATTTTAATAGTCACCCATTCAAATCTAAATGCTTTATTTTAGAAAGGACATTAATGAACTGGAACTTCCAGAAGAAAGTAACTAGAAGGATAAAAAGATCTTGATTTTATGTTGTGTGAAAATTGATTGAAGGAACTGGGAATATTTACCTGGAGAAAAGGTGGCTGTCTTCAGGTACACGTGCATCTATCATCTGAAAGGGAGATTAAATCTGCTCTGTTCTTGTCCCAAAAATCAGAACTAGGAAAGATGGATGGAAATTGCCAAAAAAAAATTCTTAATTACCTTCCCCAAGATGAGATGGAATAGACCCTTTGGGGAATTAGTGGATATCTCATTCTAGGAAATCTTCAAGCAGAGTCTCAATGACCTTTGTCAGGAATATCAAGGGGATTTTTCTATAGCTATAAGGTTAGACTTGCTGGCTTCTGAGTCTCTTCCAACTGAAATCTGGTGATTATGTGACTGTATTCTAGGTATCATAGGGATTGGCCTACTTCATGGTAGACATTAGGAAGCTATTACATGAAATAACTAGAAGCTTTCCAAGGTTCAGATTGCATCAGCACCCTGGCCAGGGGCAGCAGGAAAGAAGTGAGCCAAGTCAATGTTTTGCAAGGAAAAGCATTAAGCTACTGGCAGCAGGTCATTGTGCACCTTTCCCAGGTCACTCTTTCCAGGGAAGGCAGCCAAAAGTCGTCATAGAATCATAAATTTAGAGTTGGAAAGAACCTTAAGTGTCATGTAATGCCATCTTCTGCACAAAAACCTTTCCTGATCCTTCTAAATTCTAGTGCCCTCCCTCCCAAACTACCTTATATTTAACTACCCTTTATATAGAGAGTGTGTGTATATTCCTTTTATGTACTTCTGTTGCATATATTTTATGGGCAGCTAGACAGCATGGAAGATAGATTACTGGGCCTGGAGTTAAGAAGATTTGAGTCGGCTTTAAAAGTTTGAGTTCAAATCTGGCTTCAGATACTTACTAGCTGTGTCACCCTAGGCATGTCACTTAAATCTGTTTATCTGAGTTTCCTCATCTATAAAATGAGCTAGAGAAGGAAACAGCAAATCATTCCAATAACCTTGCCAAGAAAACCCAAAACACAGATCTCAAAAAGCTGGATACAAGTGAAACATCTAAACAACCACAATATATTTTATATATACTTGTCTCTCCCATAGAAAGCAAATTCCTTGAGAGAAGAGATCATTTCATTTTTTTTGTAATTCTATCTCCAGAGCCCAGCAGAGTGCCTGGTATACAGTAGGAATTTAATTAATGCTTAACAATTCATCTAATACAATCCTTTCATTCTAGAGAGGGACCAAGTAGGGTAGAGTTAGGAAGTAACTTGTCCAAAGTCATTACCAAACAGGTCAAGCTTGAAAGTAAAACCTTTAGCTCCAAACCTAGTACTTTTTTAAAATATCGTACATGAAATACAGAGCTAGAAGAGCTCCAATCTAAGGTTTTCCCATTGTTTTCAGTAAGTTAAAGAGCCAGCCTGTTGATCTATGGCCCTCTTGGCTACAGTTTTAGCAATGAGTCCCACCTTCATCCCCCATCACCATGTTTAGGACCTCTTTAAGTTGTTCCAAAAGAATGTGTGTACATCACACTCTCCGTCTTCATACATGTACATTGGATAACACAATACAATGGTTTCCTCTGAGGCTCCAAGGACCACAAGAAATACATAGCTTGCTGTAATTTAAGCTTATCTGTTGTCACTGAGCAACCAGAGTGGCCCAGCAGCCTTTCCCGTCTTATTGGTCTGTTTCATTTTTTCTGAGGGTGGGAATGGGAAAGGGACGAGAAGTTCTACTTTTGTTTTCTTCAGTCAATTCAAGGTAGAAGAGGAGCGAGGGACAAAAGAGGAAACTGGGAAATAGGGCAAGAGAAAAAATTTGAATGCTAAGAAAAGGTTTCCATAGTAATCAAGCAAACCTACTTTCAAACCTGAAGCTAAAGCATACATTTTTTTAAAAGTGAGTAGTTTCAGCTCTTTGCTTTGGAGATAAGAACAACTTGTGATAGTTCTCCCCTGGAAAAAAAAAAAGCTTTATTGGTGCTCAAACCTAGTGCCAGGTTCTAGAAGAAACACAATCCTACTCAACAGCAATGGTTCTAAATTTGCCAGATGACACAGTGGAAAGAAGCCTGAGCTTAAAGTCAGAGGATCGAAATCTCAACTTTGCTACTTAGTACCTGAACAACCTGGGACAAGTCATTTCAATTCTTCAAGCCTCAGTTTCTTTATTTATAAAATGAGATAAGAAGACACAACTAAAGTCCTGTCAATCTAAGATTCTACAATCCATTCAAAATGTTCACATCTCAAATGATATCTCATCTTTGGGGATTTTTTCTCCAAGGATAAAAATTTCAATCCGTCCATGACTCCTTAGATTCGAAGTTGAAAAGGAACTTAGAGTTAATCTGAAACCCCCCAGTTCCTTTATTTTATTTTTAATTTACAAAATAATACAAGAACTTCCATAATATAGTTAAATAAAAAGGTAATTTTACATGAATTGCAAATCTACTACACACAATTTGCTATTCCTTTCAAATATACATGAAAATTCTTGTATAAATATCTTTTTTTCTTCCTTCCACCTCCCATTCAGTTCAACACAAGTAGATACAAACCTCCAATTCTACAAATTGGTAAAGCAAGGAGGAGCAATTTGACCACTGCCACAAAGATAGTGGCAAAACAAGGAGTTTCAACTATAAAACCAATGCTTTCTGTTTTATCACATTGCCAAGTCATGGCTCAAACCAGCAAAGGGAATGTGAAGGACACACAGTGGAAGTTTTCTGATCATTCATCATGTCAAAGCCATGGTTTAATTGTGAAGGCTGGAAAAGTGGACATAGGAAGAAAAGTGACCAAAAGTTGGAAGTCAGTAGTTTTGCAGTCTGATTTCCCAGCCTCAGTATATTGAAAATGCCTGTCCAATGGATAAGGAAAAAACCTTCTGGGCACAAATTGTTCTTTTTTTTTCATCTACACTCAAACACATCCATTGAAAATTTGAGGGTTTAATATATAACCATCACCATTAGCAGAACCTTCTTGCAACCCAAAAGACAAAAATAGAGAGAGCAAAGGGGCAGCTAGGTGGCGTGGTGAATAGAGTACCAGCTCTGGAGACAGCACGACCTGAGTTCAAATCCAATCTCAGATATTTGACACTTACTAGTTGTGTGAATCTAGGCAAGTCACTTTACTCTGATTGCCTCACCAAATAATAATAATAATAATAGAGGGGGCAGATACAGGTCCATATCTATGCCTATATCTGTGTTTTTCTATATTTAAGTAGGCACATGAGCCATAGTTTCCATACAAGAGAACTAATCATAAAAGTTGTGAAAAAATTCTTAGCAAATTACATAGATTCTAACTTCTTCAGTGATTTCAGTGATTTCAATCATGTCTGATTCTTCATGATTCTATTTGAGGTTTTCTTAACAAAGATTCTAGAGTAGTTTACCATTTCCTTCTCCATTTGACAGATGAGGAAAATGAGGCAAAGATGGTTAAGTGACTTGCCCAGGATCACACAGATAATGTCTAAGACCAGATTTGAGTCTTCTTGATTCTAGGGCCAGTACTCTTGTCACTGCACCATCTAGCTGTCCCAGGATAGCTATTATTACTAATAAAAATTCAGTTTAGCTTATTTTAATAGTAATAGTAGATACCTGCTACTATTATCATTAAAAATTATTATGTCTTATGGCCCTTTTAGTCTATTGGCTTCTTGAAGCCAAGTTTCTAAATCAAATGGCATCATGACATCAGTCCTTACTTTAATTTGTATTTATGGCAGCACAGAATAGTCCCAAATAAAGGGTCAACCTTAAAGATCTAGATTCAAAACCTTTCTCTAACATGACCAGATTGTATAAATCTGAGCAAATCTTTAACCTCTCAGTGCCCCCAGGCCTTTAAAAGACTATTCCAGAAAAAAATGATCTACTTTCATAGGAGAATGTTTCCATAGGAGGATTCCTCCCACATGAATGAAATCACATATCCAAATTAAAACTTCAATGCATTTTAGGCTCATAGATCAAGAAAGAAACTCAGAGGCCACCTGTTCTTAGCCTGTCATTTTTCAGATGAGGAAACTAAGGTCCAGGGTCCCATTGGTAACAAATATCAGAAGCAAGGCAGTATATTTCTTATTATACCATACCAGCTTTCTTAAATAGTCCATTCCTATTCCTTTGCGAGAGTTCTGCTCATTAGTTATCCCTTTCCCTAAGCAGAGGCCATTTTTAGCCATCATATCAAAAAAATTAATTTACTTTTTTCAAAGGGCCAGGTGACTTCTCACGTATAGCAAGAGCTCAGCGATGGGGTAGAGGGTCCAACTTGTGAGTTTTGTATCTAGGACAAAAGTTTTCAGAAATTTATTAATCTTCACCACCCAGGTGTCCCACACAGACCCACCAGGCAGGCATTTGGGCATTCTCAATTAAACATTTTCATGCAGGTTGGGTGTGGTTTCTTTTCCTCTTTCTCTTTTTCAATATCTTTCCTTTCTCATGAATCCCTTTCAAAGCCCTGCCACCTTTGATACTTCCTGGAGTGCTATGTGGTAATAAAAGCATTTGCCAATGGACAGTGGGAATAAAGCGGAGAACTAATTGGAACCTACCCAGAGCTTAGCTTAAGAAAAAAATAAGATCTCTACAGGTTCTGCTTTTATGTTTTCCCTGTTCTCAAATAAGCTTTCTTATATTCTTAGGGAAATGGAGGGCATTAAAAAAACCACAAGCATCCAATTTTACTTCATGTCCCACATTGCAATTCAATTCAACAACTATCTATTAAGTTTGGACTAGGCACTGTATTAGGCACAAAAAAAAATGGAGATACCAAAGTGAAAGATTTGGACCCAGAAGTTCTGGGTTTGAAATCCAGTTCAGCCACTTACTACCAATGACTTTGAACGAGTCATTTAATTTCTCTAGATCTGCATCTGCATGATGGGAGCATTGAACTAGATGACTCCTAAGGTCCCAACTTGTTTAAGATCATTGACACCTGAAATGGCCCTGCCTTCGAGGAGTTTTCATTTAATTCAACTCTAAGTCTTGCTGAAATATAAAAAAACTTGCCTCTAAAATCAACTATGAGTTTAAACAACTCTTTAAAGGAGTTAACAAATGACCCTCAGGAAGAATCATGGAAGAAAGTCTCACACACACACACACACACACACACACACACACACAAAGAATCACAAGTGCTTCCTCTCTTGCTTGTTGAATTTCCACTGGAATCATGAGGATACAATGAGAGCTGTATTCAAGTCCCAATTCTGACCCTTTATCATGGAGAGTCTGATCTAAATTGGTGATTTTATCTTGGTGAGCCTCGGGTTTTTATTGTTGTTCTTTTTTTTTTCAGTCATATCCAACTCTTCATGACCCTGTTTGGAGTTTTCTTGGCAGAAATACTAGAGACCATTATCATTTCTTTCACCAGCTCTTTTTACAGATAAGAAAACTGAGGTAAGCAGGGTTAAAGGATGTGTTCAGAGTCATACAGTTAGATAGTGTCTGAGGCTGAATCCGAACTCCAAAAGATGAGTCTTGCTGATGATAAGAACAGCATTCTATCCACTGCTCTATTTAGCTGCCCAGAGCCTCATTTTACTGATCTGTGAAATGAAAAGAATGGACAGGAGTGCCTCTGAGGTTCTTTTCAGTCCTGGCATTCAATAATGTCATGAAATACATTTGCTGCAGCTGGCCCCTTGGCCAAGTGACAGAGGAATCTGGAGAATAAAGGGTGGTAGAGAGAGAAATACTAGAGGGAAGACCACTGCTAAAGAGCTAAGTTGACATTGGCTAGAGTAAGATCTATCTGGGTATCAATGTCCAAAGAGGCAACATAGAATAATAGAAAAGAAAACAGAATTGGGCATTAGAAGTCCTGGGCTCTAGGACTGCGAAGTGACTTGGTTAATATTTTGTCAAATGAAGTGTTTTCTGGTAAAGATCTACACCCATGTTAACGAGAAGCACCATGAAATGGAATTAGAGGATCTGGCAGAAAACTCCATCTCTGCTGCTTACTGTCTGTGTAACAATGAGCCTATCATCTGAGAGATGTATGACCAGAATAAAAGGGACCAGGGGCTTAAAAGATCAAGTGATTTTCCCCAAGGTCACATAAGTCTTAGTGGTAAATCTTGGCCTAATACCCTCATCCTTTAGCTCAAGAATTTTTTCACTTAATAATTTGCCCTCTCTCAGAAAATAGGCATCTTGTTTTCTCTGAGCTTTCTCTTCTCCTCACGAGTAGGAAGGAAGCACACACATTCAGAGCTGGAAGGGATTTGAGAGGCCACTGAAATCAGAGGTATCAAATCAAATGGAAATAGGACTATTCAACTGTATGTCAGGATCTGTAGGGGACTACTTGTTGATTTCAAAAACCATGGATCAGCTTGTTAAATATTTCCCAATTACATTTTCACCTGGTTCTGGAAGCATAAGAGGGGCCACTTAAACCAAATTTCCTATTTTCCAAATGGGGAAACTGAAGAATCAGAAAAGCATGTGACTTGGATAGCCAGTAAGTGGCAGGACCAGAGTTGAACCCAAGATCTTTGACCACAAGGCCTTTGACCACAAAGACAATATTCTTTCCACTATGTCAGGGTTAATTAAGTTCTAAGGTCATAGAATGATGGATTGAAAACTAATAAGAGAATAAAACTAAGATCCATCCAAGTGCCCCCAAAGCACACAGTAGATGGAAGAGCCAAGAATAGAACTCAGATCCCTATTAATTAACACCATTTAGGAGAAAATTATAGCACTCTGATAAAATGTGAGAAACAGGTAACAACGGGTGATAAATATGAATGGGACTTAGGTTGTTTTTATACTCGGCATAAAAGCTTAAAGGTCCAAAGGAGAAAATGATAGCTTAGTGGAATAGGACACCTTGAGCAGAAAAGTACCTTAAAGTCTAACAAATCCCTTCTTAAGTGCTAGTCAGCAGGAGAAGCTTCAATCTCTTTAGTGGCTCATATTGGGGCAATCCCTAAACAAAAAAAAAAAAAAAAAAAAAAAAAAAAAAACAACTAATCCACCTTTCTCTTCAGTGCCTCCTATTTCTCTGCCCTTTTCCCCATTCCCATCCTTCTTTCAACTCCAATGCCCTCTCCTGCATCCACACTATCAAAAATCTGCTTTCAGGCAAGTATCCAAATCAGTTACTTGCATGTGGGCACAGAATGAAATTGGTGCTTTCTGTCCCCAGATAGTGTATGTATTGTTAAGTCTCAATTCTCCCTTGGGAAAGAGTTTGTCCCTTATTAAAGAAAGGTCTGTTAGCAATGGAAAGATAGAAAGGATCTTTGGTCAGATTTGGGGGGGAAAGGTCAGGGAAGGCAGAGGAGGTGAGAAGATTGTCCTGGGAGGAGGATAAATGGATGAAACTTCCAAGAGTCCTTGAAATCATACTATGCCATTTTTAATTTCAACTTTACATAAGCCTGTCCCGGTTTCAGGTTCTGTTCTTCAGAATCACATGATCTCAGAGCATAAGGGTCTGGAGAGGTTGTATAATTCATTGTAAAAATTAGATAGACCTATAGAAAAAGAGATTCTGTATATGTACAAAAATACATACACACACATATATATACATATGTGTGTATAGATAAATAGATGGATAGATAGATACACATTGTAAATGTCACTCTTATCAAAGGGGCATCCAGCCTTTGTATAAAGACATCCAGTCGTTGGGAACTCACCATCTCCTGAAGCAATGCATTCCATTTGGGAATAGCTCTAATTGTTAGGCAGATTTGCCTATACCAACTTTAAATCTCCTTTCTGGAACTTGCACCTGGTCCTCTAAAGCCAAACAGAAAAAAGGCTAAAAATTGTAGGATCAGAGCTCTACAACTGGAATGAATCTCAGAAGACATTTGGTTCAACCCCCTAATTTTCCTAATGATAGAATTGAGGAATAAGGAAACTAAAATGACTTTAATCAAGGTTACCTATATATTATTAGAGGTGGATTCTTATGTGTCTTTTGTATGGCAGTCCTTAAAAATAATAACAGGAACCTATAATATTGCCTCTAGGTCCTGTCTTCCCCAGGTTAAAGATTCTCAGTTCTTTCAAGCAATCAATACATGCCGTGATCTTTAGACCTTCTAACACCTTCATTTTGTATCTCTGGAAACTTTCCATCTGATCAATATTCCTTATAAAATGGAACAGAGATATTTCAATGTTTTCTGGCCCAGACAGAGTACAATGGAATCATCAAACACTAATACACCCTGAGGAATGGAGGCAGCATGAGCTGAGCCCATCAAACTACTACCACCACTCTCAGCCATCATCTCCCCTCAGACTCTAGGATACCCCAGGGCCCTGAGCCTAAGAATCCTGGGAATGACAATGACCCCCAAGCCATTAAACCTACTTCCAACCAGCCCCTGCATTCATTATTGATGGGAAAAAAGTCATTGTCAAGAAAGGGCCCATCTTCCTCATCACCACCAGCAATAATTGTCAACCATCTGCCACCACTAAGCAAACACATATAAAAGCCCTGGGAATGGCAGCATCCCCTTCAGACCAAACAACCCTATTTCTAAGCCAACTCTCATAGCCATTTTTCTGAAAACAGCTCCTATGGAGAAGGACCAGCAATCCCTTTTACCTATCAATTTATTCAACTGTTATTCAAAGGGCAGGAATGCCAGCCTAGCTAAAGCAGCAAAGCACTTTGAGGGAAATATAGGGATCCAGCTGCACCAGACAGTACAAACCATGATGACCCCCTTCACTACCATCTCCCCTCAAATCCTGATGGAGACAGCTCAGGAGCCTGAAAGGAAAAATCAGTTTCTAATATTGAACCATGTGATAGTGCTTTAATAGACTTTGATAAGAACTTTCTCTTGGAGGTCTTCAGTAGCTATGGGTATTTTTTTCAGTTGCAGCATTTTTATTAGATGTAAAAAAGTCAGGTCTAACTTTGAGCCCTTTTCCCCTTCCAAAGAGCTCATCTGATTCCAACTCCATAGAAAAGCAAGAACTATAGAGTAAGGTTCTTTCAAGTAATGTAGGTTGGGGAAAAGAGGGAAGCAAGAGCATATATCAGTCACATCTACCTTATCCCAAACTTCCAAAGAATAGTAGAAAACTTATCAAGCTTCATTTCCATAGGACACCAGGCTCAAACCCAATATTAGAAACTGACTTTATTGGTCAAAATGCTGTGTTATAGCAGATATTACCGTCAATTTTGCTGCTGCACTCTAAGGACCAGGAGACCTTTCCATCTGTGATATGGTGGATAGAGCACCACATCTTCCTGAGTTCAAATCTGGCCTCCTACACTTATTAACTACAAGATCTTGGGCAAGTCATTTAATTCTATTTGCCTCAGTTTCCTCACACAGTAAGTGTGTCTCCATTCATCTCTCTGGTCCAGTTTTTTGTAATGCAGCCCAAGGTCAAATTTGTTCTTGAGCCATCGTATCATATTGCCATCCATTTTAAGCTGATAACTCATTAAAAAAATTTTACATCTTTTTCAGACAAACTGCTCTGCAGCTACATTCTCCTTATCCTAATTTGTGAAGCTGGGTTTTTGAACCCAAGGATAATATTCTACTTTGATTTTATTAAATTCCATTTTATTAGATTTAGCCCAATATTCTAGCCCAGTGGGATCTTTTTGAATGCTCAATCTGTCTTCCTATATTATAAATATCCCTCACAGCTTACTCCTAGGAATGAGCTTATGCAGATAGACAAGACACAAGGGAACATGGCTGAAGCAATGACTAAAGCATGCATATGTAAATGAAAGAGAGAAGGGATGAACTCATTTGATGGCACAAACAACACTGCAAGTAGACATCATTAAAGCAAATAACAAACTATTTAAAATTTCTTTGACCCAGATCCTTGTTAAGAGTAATGGTTTTACAGAAGAATTCTCACCTTTAAAAAGTCATCAAAAATATAAATTTTGTACTTTGACACATCTATGAGCTTTTCAGTGTGCATGGCCCTACCAGGGATACAGATTATACCCATCCATGCCTACCTCTCTGAAGGGCCTCTTGTCATTATCATCTTAGAAATGTTCCATGAGAAGAAAACCCAAACTTCTTATGGCCTTCTTGAAATGATGTGGGTACTAACTGAACATACAAGTTGACCATCTGTTTTCCCTTACTCTAGCCACATGATTGATCCACCTCCTTCCTTGAGAATACATCATTCTGATGATGTCTTTAATACAAATTCCAATTTGTAATTAGTCATTAAAAATATGGTCTTACCCCCTCAATATGTCTCTCTATTTCTTTTTAAACGATCCAAAGATGAAATTTGTTATAGAAGTGGTATTCCATAACTCAAAGCCACTTTGCGTCACTGAAAGAATATTGATGTTTAACAGAAAGTTCTTTAGTTGTAAGAAAAAAATTCATTATTCTTCAAGTTCAGTCCCCTCCACTCCCTTCCTACAGCTTTTCGAGAATATGCTTTGTTTGTAAAATTAAATTTCCTTTTTAGCTTAAATGAAAAGGAGAGCATTACTATTATAGTAAACTGGTGAAACTTGGGAATTCTATGGAATTTTGAGGACTTTTTTTGTCAAATCAATTATTTGATTTATAAATTTTATAAATGTTAAGTTTTGGTTTGTGATTTTTTTTTAATATGAGCTATATCCGTTATGGTTGGTGTCAGAACAATGGATAATAATTTCTTAGTTTACTATTATCTTTTAAGACTTCCAAAGTACTTTTTATCAAAATCTTCCTTATGGATAGCTTGTGAAAGTACTGTTATCTTGATTTCACAGATGAGGAAACTGAGGCACAGAAAAACTAAATGACTGAATCCAGAATCAGAGTCACAACTCAACTCCAATTTCCTGACTCACAGGCCAAAGCTGTGTGAACAATATCAAATTGTTCCATATGTATCTAAGTCCCATAACATTTGAATCATAGCAGGTGGGAGGTAGCTAGGTGAGAATTACAAAAGAATTTCTCACAATGCCCTTTATTAAAAGTAACCATGATTAACATTTCTAGTAGTTAGGTACATGAAACAATTTGAAAGATAATTTTTAAATAAATCACCCCTGATGAAGTTTCCAAAGACTCCATTTACTAAACTGGATCAACCCCAGAAACCATATGCTAAAAGATAAAAAATCTCCAGATCACCTCATGTGGCCCAGGCACCCCAATGGAGAAAGCCATCTTGGGGGATACACCAGCCTCTTTGGGTTTCTAAGTGTCTGAATCATCTGCTGTTTGTTCTCACATCTCAGCAAGGCATGTGTGGACAATAAATTGGGACTGAAAGATACCTGCCAGTACAAAGAAGAGAAGCAGTTTGCTGGAGTTCTGGAAACCAGCTTTCCTAGACATCTGGAGTTGGTGATTAATCATCTCCCAAGTGGACAGTTGTTTACATCATTCTAATAAGCCCAAGATTCTCTGTGCAGTTTTACTGTGCTATCTTTCCTTTAAGCATTGTAAACATCCCAAGAATTGATCAATATATCATTTCAAATTTCTAGTGGATTTCTAATCTCACTAAGATGGACATTACCTTCAACAGGTACTGATACATCCACACCTGCCATCCTATGTCTCTCATTCTCATCCTCCCATAATATTTCTGAGGGGAATAAAGGATCCATTCAGTGCACTGGAGCTCTTTTTTGAGTTCTTTTCTATCATAGGAACACTAGTAGATACCAGACTATTTTGTCTCTCATTCTCATATGAGAAAGTTTTATTTTGGTTAAATATATAGAAAGATGACAGAGATAGAGATATATAGATAGATGATAGAGACATATAAAGAAATACTTTGATTATATACTTTTTGGTAATGCTTATCCAGTATCATTCTATATTTTTAATATGTAATAGCCTATTTATGAACACCATGAGCCTCTGATTTTCCCTTTAGGGGTAACCCTCAACACCTAATCTTTGGAGACTGTAGTATTGTCTAACTGCTAGCCAATAAGTATCACCAGGAGAATGTGGTTGTTAAAAATATAAAGAATATCCACTACAATAACATACAATTGTTAAGGCAGCATATAGAGCTGCTAAATCAGCGCATCGTTTTAACATAATATCATTTTCTTCCCTATTTCTACCACCACATAGTTCTAAAATGGTTTTCCTGTAATCCTGTAAGACTAAGAATGGAGTTAATACTGGGACGTGCAGAGCTGTATAAATACAAACCAGAAAGGAAGGTATTCTAAGGAATAGACAAGAGGTGAGACCAGGTGAATCAAATTGCCACCATTGCCCTCCTATAGAGCTGAGTAGAAATACCTCAAGACTTCTAGCTAAAGAAAGAGCATTGTAAATAGAAATGACCCTTTCCTCCCACCCAGACAGCTGGCCCAATTTACAGCAAGGTCCCCATAGTCCTCATCAAGGGCTGTGGAGAAGGGGTTGTATATCTTAGCTACCACCAACACCAACCATTCACTGACTATTCCTGAAAAGCGGGTATGTAAGTCCAAGGTCTCATAGTAGGAGTTTCCCCAGTTTACCAGTATCGTTTCTAGCCCAGCATCCATGATTGTCATTCAAAGACTCAACACTTGAGAAAAAGCACCCTAGTAACTCCCTCTGCAAGGTCTGAAGGCCTTACCTCCTCAGCCACCACGACTCCTGAAGACTATGGGGGAGAGGGGAAAGTTCTCTACACCAAAGTCAGAAACCAATATGATTTGATTTGTGAAAATTATATGAAAAGATATCTGATTTCCTATTGTACCTTAAGGATCATGGGACCTATCCTGCCAACATCTTCTTATATTTACAATCTGCTCTTTATTAAAATGAGTTCCTTAAGAGCAAAGACTATCTCTATCTAATCCCATTTGTATTGATCCCTAGAATTTAGTACTTTGTGCTTTACCAATAATAAATACTTAATAGATGCTCTTTCATTAACTCTCATTCATTCATTCATTCATTCATCTAGCATAATGAGGCAGGTTCGGAGAAGAGAATAGGGAAAAAATTTGAGCAATAAAAAACAGAACTTTTAGAGAAGGAGTTCTCTATTCCTAGATAGCCTGACTCCCTGAAAATACATTATGCTCATAAAGTACTACTGGTATGCTTTGCTATGCCCTATGTCTCATTTCCATTTATCAACATTTCCAGGCTGAGAGGTGCCCAGTGAAAGATATCTAAACTCAGGGTAACACACAGACACAACTTTTTTTCCTTCAAAACCTCAAAAGTTCTAAAGGCAAGCACGGGTAATCAAGGTTGGAGAGACAATGATCCCCATTTCCTTTTTAATTCATATCTCCATATCAAAGTTTGGCTAGAGATTTTAAGTGCTGCTACTGCCAAGAATCCCAGATTTTTTAAATGCTCTAATAATGAACAGAGGCAATGTGCCATAGTGTATGGTCAGGAAAACCAACATCCAATCTCCATCTGTTCCATTCAGAGCCTCACCTAGGACAAGGCAAATGGAGCTTCATCCAGGAAACTGACACAGATATGAGGGTATATTTCCTCTTTGCAGTCACCAATTGTAGAAACAACTGGATTTCAAAGTGAATAGAGTGTAGGACTTAGAATCAAGAAGATATGAGTTCAAATCTTTGTCACATATTTGCTTGTGTGTGACCCTAAGCAAGTCATCTCTCTAAGTCTCAGTTTCTGCATCTATAAAATGGAGATAAATAGCACTTATCTAGCAGCACTGGTATGAGGATACAATAAGATAATATGTAAGGCAATTTGCAAACCTTAAAGTAGTGTATAAATAAGAGTAATAATTATGATGACGATAGCCACCATTACCTCTGAATCTTTTCTCAGAGTCATACAGCACATTCATTACCAGAGTGTCCCATAACCTGGGTATCCTTCTCCCAATTCATCTTCCCCCTTTTCCAACAAAAGTGAAAGCTGAATGGCCCACTGTCCTAGCATGATTGCTTCCAAGATCTGATTGAATTCTGAGCCAAATTGCCATTCTTCCTGCCCCTTCAACCATTTTGCCCCAGCTTTTGAAAGGTTTGGGCGTTACAGATGTAGTTTTGTAATGGGAGTAGGGGGTGCTTTATTATATCATGATATTGAAAGTTTCCTAAATAATAAAATCAGAAATCAAAAAAGAAAAAAAGGTATAGTTACCATGACATCTACATAGTAACCTTATGGCTCTAGGCAGGTTAATTTCTTTGCATTTCAAGTAATTCCCTTAGACTTAAGTGCTAAATCATGGGTGCTTTGATGGAGGAAGTTCCCATGTTAGGTGTTCCTTAAAGACAAAAATCACAAAGCCTTCATAGATTCCTATCTCATGTACCCCATCTCTATATCTTGACTAAATTTTTCCTAGTAATACAGCAGAGTTCAATTGTAAGTGCAGAAGGAGCCCTGAACTCCCTGCCACCCCAATTCCTGTCATAACAGTTACTGCAGATCCAATTATCATTTCTAACACTCCTGCAGAACAAAGGAACATTGAAAGCAAGCCTCTGGTTTGAATCAATAGGTACTCAGAGGGCAAGATTATAATTCAAATGTATTAGGATCAGAAATATTTGTAAAGCATTTTGCAAACTTTAAAGTATTGTATAAAGGCTATCTATACTGGGTGTTAATAATAATGGGGATAACCCCAAACCACCTAAGTCTTACTCCAATGATTCATGGTGACACAAAGGTAACTCTTGGTTCTCAAACATATCAAGAGAGTACAAACCACATTTCCCTTCTTTACTGCCTGCCTTCCTTCCTTTCATACTGGAAAATTTCTAATTATGGAGTCTCACCTCCACTTTGTAGAATCCCTACCTCCCTATAAGACTCGTCTCTAAGACTACCTTTTGTAGGAGATTGATCCCAGTCTTCTCATTTGCTAGTACCTTCTTTGAAATTACCTTCCATCTACCCTATGTATATCTATTTATTTATGTATGGTCTATCCTATTGGTATACACCCTTTGGAGACAGGGACTAGTTTTGCTGGTACTTTGGATCCACAGTGGCTGCCATATAGTGACCATTGAATAAGTGTTAGTTGATTAATTAATTGATATTCCCAAGGCCATACAGTGATGGGATTGGAAATCAAGTCTTCTGGTTCCAAGGACAGAATTCCTTTCATTATATTCAATATGCCATCCTACTTCCCATCTCCTTGGTGAGACATTTTTTATACCTCTTTCAGTGTACATGTCTTTATTGAGAATATGCAATAAATAATTAATGCTTCCTTAGAACACAGACTCAGAAGGGATCTCAAAGGGTCTTTAGTCCAACCTCATCATCATAGAGATGAGAAAATGGAGACTGATGGAGGTGAAAAGTCTTGCCCAAGATCACAAAGAGAAAATATATCCAAGACAGAATTTGAACCTGATTTTCTAATTGCCTTGTTCCTCTCTGCCTTTCTCAGAGATATTATGTATCTCTGTACTGTCCTCAAGGCAACCCAAAATATTCATATATAGGATCACAGATTTAGAGCTAAAAGAGACCTCAGAGTTCATCAAGTTCAAGCTTTTCATTTTACAGGTTTGGAAATTGAGAACCACAGAAGTGACATAATTTGTCTCAGGACACATAAGGAGAGAATGACCGAGCTAGAGTCAGAACCCTATCTATCACTCTGCTATACCATTGCTTCCTTTCCTTCAAACACAAGATTTATATGACCCCATGTCTCAAGTCAAAGCATGTTTACTCATTGAATACAAATGATTCATTTAATGACTGACGATGTTCTAAAAAAAAAAAAAAAAAAAAAAAAAGCCTGAGACTCTTAGCATCTTCTGCCCCCTTTTATTCCATCCTGCCAGCAGAACTGCCTAAGTGGTTGAGGACCCATACAATTGTTGAGAATAAGCAACAGGAATGGAGAAGCCATCTTCCTTCTCAACTCCCCATCCTGAGAGCTCAACAATACCTCTGAGCCTAAGGAAGAACTGAAAAGGTCATTCCTTTTCTTTGCCCATCAAAAAATGGACCTTTTTTTAGCTCCTACTGTAGATGAAAATGTAATATTTCTGTTTGCAATTCCAATTTCACAGCTGACTAGCATCTGCAGAGACAGAGAATTCTAATAAAATTGCAGAAACATTTAATACAATGACTGGCAGATGGGCCAAGCATTTGTAGCAACTTCATTTTCCCGATTATGTTAACAGAACACGGCATGTGCTTTTCTGAGGCACTAACATGGGTTCATTTACAATTGAAATCGGGTGACTAAAACACTGATTGGGACTTTGGAGGGGCATCTCTGCTTACCACCTGAACGGTCTCATAATATATATATAGACTCATTTCTCTCTCCCCTTGAATTATTAACATTTAGGGTTTCCTGTTTTAATAAAGTTATTGGAGACAATTTTTTTAAAATTGTTTAAGTGCAAAAGAAGCCTCTATGAATTATGTATGCATACTTGATTTATAAATTAAGGAAAACCAAGTGTTTTTAGTCATAATAGAAAACACTTTTTTTAAAAAAGTGCACTGAAGCCTTGTACCACTGAAAAGATATAATTGGGAGAATGGCTTGGGGAAGGGGAGGGCTATAAGATTGCCATTCCAGATAGAGAAGATGTTCAGATGAGCAAGACAGATGAGATATCTCATTTTGACTGTAATCAGTGCTATCCTATTAGAAAAAGCAAATAAGAAGAAATAGATATGTGATGTTGACCAGGTTGAATATAAATTGTTGTTTAACAATCAACAATATAGTAGAATGTCAGCTTCTTGAGGCAGACTCAAGTCAGCAAGCATATATTAAGTAACCATTGTGTAGCTGACATATTGTTAAAAAGGTGATAAGTGGCGGGGAATTACCAAAAAAAAAAAAAAAAAAAAAAAAAAAAAAGCAAAAAATAGTTCCTGCTCTCAGGAAGCTTACATTCTAATAGGGAGACCCCATATGCAAACAACTATTAACAAACAGGATATGTAATGGGAAAATTTATAGAAAATCTTAGAGGAAAGTCACTAGAAATAAGACGGATCAGGAAAGACTTCTATTTTTATTTTTTTTATTTATTATTTATTTATTTATTTTATTTATATTTATTTATATATTATTATATTATTTTACTGGGACCTGAAGGTTTCCAGGGAAGCTAAGAGACAAAGGGGAAGAGGGTAAGCATTTCAGGTAGTCAGTGAAAATGGACATTTGGGAAGTGGAGTGTCTTGTGTGAGGAACAGCAAAGAATCCAGAGTCACGTTAGTAAAGTATATGGAGAAAATAAAATATGAGACCAGAAAGATAGGAAAGAATAAGGGCTGTAAAAGCCAGAGTAATAGGGAACCAATGGAGTTTAACCAAAAAGGGTCTTGATAAGGTCAGACCTAGACTTTAGAAAGATTAATTTGTCAGATGAATAAAGGAGTTACTGGAATAAGAAAAGATTTCAAACAAGGGAAGCAACTAGAAAGCAATTACAATAGTCTAGTGATAAAAGGAAAAATCTTCATTTGGGTTTTCACCTAGACTAACAAGGCAAAACTAAGGGCAAAGAGAATTAAAAGGAGTTTATTAAAAATTCATCAAGATAGTAACATGTTGATGATCTAGTCACTGAATATCAGTCATTGTTTCAAAGTGGATACAGCTTTTCTTTTCTTTTCTTTTTTCTTCCCCGCTAAAGCCTTTCCCAACACTGGTTGACAACCAAGTCTGGAAACAATGGGTAATTGAGTCAACATAATTTCCAACATTAAGCATTCATTAATAAAAGTTCACCAGGCTGTTGATTTTGTCAGAGGGGCACATATATAAGAGATTGGAATAGAGTGGGAGAGCATAGTTTGGTAGAAAATAATAGAATGGGAAAGCATAATTTTAATTTGTTAGAATAGTAGAACTGTGTTTCAAGAGATGTGAAGAAATGACTCTGAAGGTGTTTGTTACAGGTCAGAAATACAGAAATATTACAGAATATAATATTTAATATATTAACAGTAATACAGAATGTAATCATTACAGAAATGTTACAGAAATAGCTCATGAGCTCAACCAAATATGACCAAGCAAGGCAAAATCATAGAGGATTAAGAAATGTGATTCCCTATTGGGGGATACACTCATTTTGCAGATGAGGAGACTGAGGCTCAGAGAGGATAAGTTTGCTGCCCACATTCACACAGCTGCGAGTAGCTGAGTCAAACCCAGATCCTCGGAAAGCAAATCCAGAGTTCTTTTGGCTCATGAGAAATCACTCTATGTGCTTCTCTTCAGCCAACTCACAAGTGGATCCAGTTTCCCCTCCTTCCCACTTGGGAAAGCTGAAATGATGAGGGTGGCTGCTTGTGGCACTTTTGTCTAGCACCAGGGCCATTTCCCATGTCGCCATTCCTCACACCTTCTTTAGCTCAGCCAGTTTCTAATCTCAGGCAGTTGCCATGGATGCACCTCCTTATCAGAATAACATTTTGGTCAACATTTGCCCTCCAGCAACCTCTGGCAAGGAGCTGCAGCTCTCTCGGAGCATTTTGAAATAACTCAGGAGGTAGCTTTATTATTGTTGTTGTTACTCCAGCATCTTATATTTCAGCTCCCACAAAGTTTATATCTTCTGTTAAGGGGGGGAAAGATTCATACACGATATTAAAATGCCTTAATTAGATTGGATACTGAAAACCCACAGTGTTCTTTATTGATGGCATCCTGAATTGCTATGTTAACATTATTACGCTATTGTTGTTCAGTCATTTTTCAGTTGTGTCTGATTTCTTGACCCCATTTAGGATTTTATTGAAAAAGATCTTGGAATATTTGCCATTTCCTATTTTAGCTCATTTTATAAATGAGGAAACCAAGGCAATCATGGCTAAGTGACTTATCCAAGGTTACATAGATAGTAACTGTCTGATTACAGTTTTGAACTCAAGAAAATGAGTTTTCCTGATTTTTTAGCCCTGTATTATATCCACTGTACCACCTAGCTGCCTTTATATACTGCTTACATTTAAATAATAACCTATATTTCCACTGGATTTCAGTTTCCTCATTGATAAAACGAGGAGGCAAGATTTAAAATAATGGCCCATTTATAGATGGACTACCATGTTCCACCAACTATATTCCAAATACTGTATTAAGTGCTTTACATTTTATCCTCATAACAAACCTGGAAACTCACTAATAGTTTATGCAATCGAGGAAACTGAGAGAAACTCAGGATTTCCTGACTTCAAGCCCAGAACATGCCTCTTGATTAAATGGCCTCTGAAATCTAGAACTAGGACATTATGCTTCCAGCATTTTCCAATATACCTTCTCATTGGATCCCTTGGCCATGGATTATTGTCCCCATTTTACAAATGAGAAAGCTTAAGTTCAGATGGGTGCCACTAATAAGTGTCAGAGTGTAGATTTTATCCTATTATTTCTGATGTCAAGTCCTTTGTTCTTTCTCTGATTTCATACTATGTTCTCCTTAAAATTCAAACGTATTCAGCTAATACTTTTTCCAAACTATACCTTTGGGGGATCTACCGATTGCAATGGAGACTTTCCTCTAGATCAATAGTTCTTATCCTGGAATACATTGACCCCCCCAAAAGAATGAAAAGAATTTCAGGGAGTCCATGAACTTGTATGGGAAAGAAAATTATATCTTTATTTCAATGTAATTGATTTTCTTTGTCAAATATACATATATTACTATTTTAGTAATTAGTAATTTATTATTACTAATAATACATCATCACTATATTTACTATATACAGCTTGTCAACAGATGAGTATATATCAATCAATTGTTCAGCAACTGTGCTATTCCCTATTCCACTAGTTTCAATGGAAGATAATATTAAGATGGCCTTCATTTCCAGGAGACTGGAATCATTCAAAACACTATACCCTCCTTTGCTTTATCAAAAAAGTGGGAGACTAAAGGTATAGGAAATTGCTTGTGCATTCAGATTCCATTAATGTGGTAGTTTTGCTGAACTACTTTTTCCCCTTTTTCTTTTTATCTTTTGTGATAGAAGGGATACCTGAGTGGGTATGGGAGGAAGAAGGGATACATTTGTAGATGAAAGGGAAGTAAAACCAAAAGACAGCATTAAAATTTTTAAACATTTTAAAGCATTGCATAATTCTCCAAAAAAGTGCTATCTAACCTTCTTTTCTCTTTCTAATCAATACTTTTTTAACCTTTCTGATAAATAGCTCACCTCCAGTGGAATGAGCCATTTTGGAAAATGGGTATTTCACTTTTAGTAGAAATATATATCAAAACGAGTGCTGGATAGGACTTAGGCATCAGGTAGCTTGAAGTTGTAACTGTTTGATTGGAGAGAGACAGAGACCGAGAAAGAGAGACAGAGACAGACATACAGAGAGAGAGAAGAGAAGAAGGAGGAGGAGGAGGAGGAGAAAGAGGATTGGGGAGAGGGAGAGGGAAAAGGAGATGGAAAGGGAAAGAGAGGGGAAGAGAAAGAGGGAGAGGGAGAGGGAGAGGGAGAGGGAGAAGGAGAGGAAGAGAGAAAGAGAGGGGAAGAGAAAGAGGGAGAGGGAGAGAGAGAGGGAGAGGGAAAGGGAAAGGGAAAAGGAGAGTGAGAGGGAGAAGGAGAGGGAGAGGGAAAGGGAAAGGGAGAGAACACGAACGAGAACTGATGTCAGCAACTGTTCTGGGACAGAAGAAGAGCTCAATATGTTGTAGAAGAGCTCCAAGTGGATATCATAAAGAAAGTATCATAAAGAAAGATCCCTGCCCAAGGAAACAGAAAACTGAACCCATGAGGTGGATAGTGCCTCAAAACCTCCAGAAATAATCTGAGTAGATGCTAACAGTGGAGGACAATAGTCCCAGGGAGCAGAAATGTGTCTATGTCATATAAGCACATTATATTACATAACTTTCAGAAACATAAACTTGAGCTAAGACAAAGGATCCTAAACTGACATCAGTAGAGTCAAAAGAATTCATTTATAACTTAGAAAGTTTTTGTTGCATCTTCCCCCAATCCCATCAATTCCTTAAATGAGTATTTCTGGGATAGAATCCATTGCACCAGGGCAGGAGAGATAGGGAATAAATCCCGGGGCTGCCATTGCAATAATTCATGCCCAATCTGCCTGGAGAAGTCGGAGCAGCACAGTACAAAGGCCAACCCTTCAAGTTAATAGCTCTGTAATCTCAGACTTAAGCTCCTGTGGCCTCAGTTTCCCCACCTGTAAAATGAAGGAAAGGGCATCTGGGATCCTCTCCAGCTTTCAATCTATGATCAACAAAAGCCTAAGTTCTTCTGGGGCTGTGTCCATCCTTAAATCTCTTATGACACTGTACCCACTTCCTAAAGAAAGAAACAGATTTGCCGCCCAGTGGCCCTCCCCCAAGCCTCCTTCAGAAGCCTGATCAGCAAAGAGAAGCCTACACCAAGTCCCACATTAGGTTTCCAACCTCCCACTTTCCCCCAGCCCTCAGAAATACTTGAGAAAGAAAGATGAAAGGAGAGAACCTGCTGCATGATGGAAAGCTCCCAGATTTCCCTCCCACACAGAAATTCATCAAGGGCCCAGCAGCTGTGCTCCCTCTCTGTGTAGCCGCCTAGCCTCACCTGAGAGAGCATCTGCTCAGCTCACTCCTTGTGCTTTGTCCAAAGGCACATGAAAAGCATTTAAGCTGCTTTAAGGAAAGAATTTTAAATAGCTTGGAAAGCACCAGCCGGCTTCTGAGGGCTGGAACCACACATTGGGCAAAAACGTTCCCCCATCAGTCCAAACAGTAAGTGAACCAGGGGAAGAATCGGCCTTTAGAAGGCTGGGGCTTCTCTCTCCAACACTGGAGGAACATCTCCAAGTCTTCACCAAGGGCTCAGATCCCATCTCTAGAGCTGGAAGGAAAATCCAAGAACTTGTAGTCCAACTACCTTTTCCGGTTTTGAAGATGAGGGAACAGAGGCCCTAAAATCAGAAAGAACTTGCCCAAATTCACATGAGAAGTCGGATTTCAACCCAGGTCATGGGATTCAAAAATCAGTGGTCTTTCCATTTTATCACACTAGGAGGAAGGGTCTCCTGCTTAATGAGAGAGCCAGAGACAGAGAGACAGACACAGAGACAGAGACAGACAAACAGACCGAGGATGAGGTTAATTATTTTTCTCTCATTTTACCCAGAACTTAATGATTAGAAACCAATAGTACTATATGTGTGTATTCACACACATACACACACAAACAAACATACATATATCCTATGTGCATGAATGTGTATATGTGTATAGATATACACCATCAATGAACTAAAAGTTTGTATTATTACTGAGTGCCAAGCCTTATGCTAAGCATTAAGGATTCAAATCCCAAAAAGTGAGACAGATGCTGCTCTCAAGGAGCCCAAACTCTGATTACAGAAAACATCATATAAGCCAAAAATCAGCTACCGGGAAAATGGAAAAATCCAGGAGTCTTAAGGGTGCAACATTGGGGCACATAGGGCTTTTGGGTAATAGGGCAGATGGCAATGTTGGGGCACTATAGGCCAGATGATAGCCTAGAGGACCCATGAGACATTATCAGATGGAAAGGCCTTCCTGGTGGTCTTCCATCTAGTCAGAAGGAAAGGAAGTGGAACAAAAGAAATAACTCTCAAAGCCAATTTCCAAAGATCCTTCAAATTCCAGCTTCTTTTTAAAAAAAAGATGGAAGTGTGTTCAATACTCCTCAACCAGAAGGGGAAGCCTGATAGGATACAGTGAGCCTGCCCAGGTTTCTTTCATTAACAATTCTCAATTCATAGCTTGTTCTGGTTTCCCAAGCTTTCCCAGTCTCTGGCTGCTTCTGACCTTACATCTTTATCCCATCTCCTCTTCTGGTCCACTCACTATTGGGTCTCTCTGAGTTCCATGACAGCCACTTCTACTGACCCTGTTGGCATGACAACACCCACTCTCTGGCTCCCTGGATCTGAACCTTGTCTTTATCCTTCCCAGACTGTCTAGTTTAATTTCTGCTCCTTGTTCTAAAGCTCAACTCTAACCCCATGCAACAAAACAGCTGCCCTGGACAGCCACCAAAAGTCTAGTCATTAACTCTTACATTTGCATGACAACTTGAAGTGGTTTGCAAACAAAGAAAAACAAATGCTGGAGAAGACTGGGTCAATGAATTGCAAAAAATGGTTATACTCCCAGATCCCTTTGCAGTAGATTTGTTTAAAATTCCCCTTGAATGGCAAAATCCCTTAATAAAGCATTGTACCAGAAGTAGGTAGAGAAAAGCCTTCAATCAGGACATTTTCAAACTCCAACAAGATCATAGTTTGGTAAGGCTAGTGCTTGGAAAGGGGCTTTGTAGGGGCAAGAATCGGGAGCTGTCCATGGTTATGATACAAATGAGGTTATGATATAAAAACAGAGCACTGCATGTAGAGTTAAACTTGAATTTGAACCTCACTTCAATACTTACTAACAATGTAATGAGTAGTCAGTTGCAGAACCTCTTAGTGCCTCGATTTCTTCATCTATAAAATGGGTATAATATTGATATTTGCATTGGTTGCCTATTAGGGTTGTTTTTGAGGAGTAGGCAGGATACAAAAATATGGACGTAAGATTCCATATATCAGGAAAAGTTTCTCTTTTAATGCAAATTGGTGCCTTCTTTGAAATATAATCTTAGAGTTGTCTGGAAACAGACAACCAATTGAAACTGACCTGACCAAAATCACACAGCCGGTATGTGTCAGAGCTAGATTTGAACCCAGTTGTTCCTGGCCCAGATAAACTCTGCATCCACTATGCCAGGAATGAAATTATGATGATAAAGTGCTTTGAAAATGTGAAAAAGTTATGTAAATGTATTTGTGAGAGATAGAGATAGAAACACAGAGAAGGGAAGTGGAGTGGTGACAATGGTAATGTGTGGATGAAAACAACAATGATGGTAAGAGAGGGAAAGATAGGTAGATAATAGAGAGATACTAGAGGTAAGTGGATGATAAGACAGAGAGAAACAG
Source organism: Antechinus flavipes (assembly GCF_016432865.1). Lineage (NCBI taxonomy): Eukaryota > Metazoa > Chordata > Mammalia > Dasyuromorphia > Dasyuridae > Antechinus > Antechinus flavipes. The sequence continues at coordinate 236,949,198 of NC_067403.1, forward strand.
AAGGGAAAGGGAAGAAAAGAGAGAGGGAAGGAGGGAGGAAAGGAAGGAAGAAAGGAAAGAAAGAAGGAAGGAAGGGAGTTTAAAATATTAAGAGGATTCTGTGGAATTTGAAACAATAATTTGTGAAATATAAAAATGAGAAAGTACTAAGAAAGAAAAACAGAGACAGAGAAAGAAAAAGACATAGAAAAACCAAGAGAGTAAAGAAAGATTGGAAATACTGCATGGATTGTGTATAAACCTTGTACTTCAGTGTTTTAACATCATGTGATTTCACTATTATAGGCAGGTCCTACAGCAATGACCTCTCATGTTACTGATAAAGAAACAGATCCAGTGACTACCTAAGACCACTTTTTCAAATGTATCACAAATCCAACGCAGTGATGAGCTTTTCCATATATGGCTAGGCCAGTCTTTGAATGACAGAGTCAATTTTCTTGGCTTGACCAGACCTACCAGAACTCCACTAATATGTACAGGCTTTGGCTCCATCTCCACAAGGAGGTATCTGAGAAGAATTTTTGGAGTTGGAACTACTCATTATAATATTGTAATACCAGAGAAACTGAGGCAAGCAGTGATTGGTTTTTAATCTTTAATGTGGAGTTTAAGCTAGCTGACCAGATGGGACTCTTGTCCAAAGCATTCAGTACAGATAAACTAAGGCAGGGAACTTATACAGGGTTTTAGCTAACTAGGGTTTGCAAACAGAATACATAACTTGAGTATACTTATATCTTGTAGGGGAAATAAAAGCAAATAAGGGAGGCAAGGTCACTGGGAGGATGGACAAGCCATAATTCCAGAAGAGGATCATAACGAATCCTGACAGGATAGAGGTCAAGTTAAGAAGGCTGGAGACAGGTGAGGAGATGGGAATTATCCTAGCAAGGATCAAGATAATGAATCTGAAATTTATGACACAATGGATATGTAAAGGTGATCAGGGCTTCAAGGTTTTTCCTGGGCTCCATTTCCAGTCCTAATGGTAAGGAAGGGGGAGGTGGCTCAACAAAATCACAGAATCAGGAAGACTCTGTTTGGAAGGTCATACCTCTTTAAACCATTTACCATATCTGGAAATATCGTTTTCTTTTGAACTTTCACAATTAGCACCCCAAGTAACCTAGATGGCCAACTAACCAGTCAGAAAGGACAACAACAATAGATCACCCCACCCCAACTCCCATCCTTAACACCAAACCAAAAATATCAAGGCTATTCAATGAATTCAGGAAATGGAAAATTCATTTCTCTTTATACTAAAAGAGATTTAGGGAAAATAAAAGGAAATTTAAGGCTCTGATTCCTCTAATTTTGGGTTTCAGGGACAGAAGTCAAAGAAGGTGGTCAGTTCTCTCGAAAAAAAGCTGATACATCAGGTGTTTTTAATCTGGGGTCTATAAACCATTTTTTTAAATTGATAATTGCATTTCAATGTAATCAGTTTTCTTTGTAATACTATGAATTTTTTTTTATTTTTGGCATTTAACAACATGATTCTGAGCAGTTCTATAAGCCTCACAAAACTGCCAAAGCAATCCAAAAATACACACAAACCAAAAAGGGTATCAATAGAAATAAGCCTCAAGCACCATTCTCTTCCTTCTCAATTCTTGATCACTCACAGATCCATAGATGGTAGTAGCTGAAAAAAACCCACTCATATCCCCACTTCCCACCACCAAACATTTTCTCTGTATTTGAAAAAAAAAAAAAAAAAAAGAACTGTTCACCTTTCACTCAATATCTCATTTAAAAAACAAAAGGAGTCCCAATTGTCATACATCTCCTGCCTTTGATTTTTAAATAATTCACGTAGGCTGTTATTAACACCCACATTTTCACATATACCACTCGCACACACATGCAGGAACACACTCCGCCCAAAATCCTTTGACCCTTTGTTAATACAAATCATCTGCCCTTACTCAGAAAAAAAAGGATGTCACATTCCTTCCCAATCTTGTTTGTGGAACTTTGGCTCCACTGTCTGGTAGTAATTTAAACAAAATATACATTAGACAAACATACTCTCACCCACAGTCATCATATCTGCTCTGGGATCATAGATTTTCAGCTAGTAAGTACTTTGGATTATTAAAATAACAATAGCTCACAGTTACATCTGATTTTAAGACAGAATCACAAAGCATTTACATATGTGGCAGGCTCTTGCGATACATATGTTATCTCATTTTACCTTAAAGATCTCTAAAATGAGATTAGCCAAAATCAATTTATCAAGGAGCATTTATTAAGTGCTAACTATGTTCCAGGCACTTTGCTAACTGATGTGGAATAGGAAAAGGAGACTTCCAAGATCCCTTTAGTCCTAAGATCCTGTAATATTGAGCCCAAGTACCTTATTTTAAAAGTCAACTTGTTAAGTACCTACAATGTGCTAAGCACTGTGCTAAGTGTTGGGGATACCAAGAAAAGTTATAGTCCCAGTTCTCAAGGAGCTCACATTCTAACAGCAGAAAACATGCAAGCAATGCTGTACAAACAAGATACAGACCAACTAAATTGGAGATTATCAACAGAAGGAAGACAGTAGAATTAAAGTATAGGGTATGACTTCTTTTAGAACGTGGGGTTTTAGCTAAGATTTACAAAAAGCAAGTTGTAGAGGGCCAGAACTCTGGAGAAGTACACTTGAAACAAAAATACTTACAACACGGTGTTAACTCAGTGGAATTGATGAGATGATAGTTCTTTAATATAGATATATTTAGTACTTAGTATGGTGAGGTAATGGTTCTCTAGTTCACACATACACAGTGTGCTGTAATGATGTAATCATACCAAGGTATGAGGGCTGAAAGGACTGGAAATGAGACATTGCATTTTTGACCATTTTCCTGGTGGCTCTCCTGCCTCCTTCACTCCTCCACTAAGACTAAGGACTCTGGCTGATCTCCAAGTCCTCTAGAAAGCTAACCCAAACATGAAAGCAAGTGAGAGCAGAAGATGAAGATGAGGAGACAGAGTATTCCAGGCATGGGGTTGGAAAGGAGCAGCATAACAGAGTACATAGGGATGAGAAAGGCAAATTGTGACCAGTAAGACTAAGAATGGAGATGGGGGCAAATTATGAAGGACTTCGAATACCTGATCCTGGAAGCAACAGGAAACCATTGGAATTTGTTGACTAGGGGGATGACATGATCCAACTGGAACCCTAGGAAAAATTTCAGCAGGTGGGTGGAGGACAAAAAACAAATGATACAGCTGAGCTACCTAACTATTATACAACTTGTCCAAAGAAATAAAGCCAGGTTTTGGGGCTTGGTATTCTAACTCCTAATTTGATGATCTTTCCATTATGCCACAGATAAAATGTGTATATCTGAATATGGTTTTTCTGTTCTTTACAATGGTTTACATCAGAATATATAAATGTACATACACATAAGCATGCAGGGAAAATTCAGCTCAACCCAACAAATATTTATTAAGCATCTACTTTTTACAAGTCCCTAAGCTAGAAACTGGCAATATAAAGACATTAAAAAAAGGGGGAACAATCCTTACCCTCAAGGAGTTTACACCTTGAAAGAGAACAGAGAAAATCCAATTATCAGGAAATCTGAAGAAGTCATATGAAAACAGAAAAAGTCGCCAGGGAGATCAGCTAATTCAAGGAAAAGGTAAGCTCTGAATTAGCCCAGAAGGAGCTAAGGTTTGCTAAAAGTTTTAGGTGACAAGTGAGTTTTTCTATGTGAAGGCCCAAAGATGGAAGATTACAAGGCCGGGAGCCAAGTACAGTAAACTAGAAATCCAATTTGGCTAGAACAAAACACAATATACAATTTTCTCATAATATTTTGTTCTAGAGCTACAAGGGACTTTAAAGTCCAACTGACTTATTTTACCAGAGTTGGAACTGAGCCCAAATGAGATCCAACAACTTCCCATGGCCACACAAGTAAATGGTAGAGGTGGGATTTGAACACGGGTAGATCCTTTGACTCCAAATATTCTATTTCCTCCATTCCATGTCACCTATTTGAATAAGCACCTTCTATATAGAACATCTGTTTAGCCACATCTGTTCCATTCTGTACCTCACTTAACTCCTTCAAATTATTCTTTAACTCTTCATGGAAACCACAGGTCAATCCCAATCCCCCACAAGCGCTATACAATGATGATTTTCAATGAATTTGTTAATGTCCCCACAAGATCCCCATATTCTAGTTCCCAAAGAAAGAATCTCAGTTTTCAAACAACCCGTAGACCAGATAAAGTACAGTTACACAAACTCCCTTTTCTCAATTAGTTGGTTCAGTTGAAAAGCCTCTCCCAGACCTTCCCTGACATACTCTCTCTCCTTTTTAGTTGGCTTTTCCTCTAGCCCCAAGCCACTGTTTTTTCTTCCAAGTTCACCTTGCAGCTATTCTCCAGATCAAATCTGTTTCCTTTAGCTCTCATTTTGTGCCTAGAGGAGCAAAATTATTTTTATCATTGGACAAGGAACCCCTAGCTCCTTTATAGAATTTCACTGATCTCCTAGTGACCATGTGAGCTTCTGCCAGTTTCCCTTGGATTCTATGCCCAGAAATTGCCCACTGGTCTTCCTTTGTTCTTGGCACATGGCACCTTCCTCAGGCCCACCAACTCAAGCCTGATAATCTCTTTTTTCTCTTTTTTTTCAAGCTCATAAATCTAAAAATAAAAATCTCCATTTCTTTCACAACTCCATCTTTAAGCTCCAGCACAATCCATTTACCTAAGTGGCACAAAACTTCCATTGTCCAAGTAAATTAGTTTGACAAACCTTCATCTAATATATACCTCATCCCCTTCCATAGTGTTGACATACAGAACTCCTCATCTGTTTTACCAATCTTAGACCTTCCATCAAATACTAAGAACATGAGAGTAAAATATTTTGTTATCTAGATTTGGATCTGGAATGAATCATAAATTTCATCTTCTTCAACCCCCTCTTTTATTATAGATAAGGAAACTGAGACCCAGAAATTGGAAGAGAGTTGCTAAAATTACACAGCTAGTAAGAGAGAGAATTTGGAGTCTAACTGTTTATAGAATAAATAATGGGAAAAGTGCTGGATTATATAAATCCAGTACTAAATCCTGGACATATAAATATAAGCAATCAAAATAAACTTCTGTCCACAAGTTTACACTCTAATGGATCATAGATTCAGAACTAGACTTCACTTTGAAGTTATTAAATTCAACCTCCTCTCATTTTCCAGATGCAAGAAACTTAAGAAGTATAGAATCTGAGTGACTTACCTACCCAGTCACACATATATCAGACCTAAGATTTGAACCTAGGTCCCTGACTCCAAATTCAGTTCTATCACTATACTGTCTTCATTTGTGGTCAAAATGTCTTTATTAATAAGGGCAGATGAGAAAATTTTGATGTTTAAGACATAATTTGGTTTTTGTTTAGTCATTTTTTTCAGTCATATCTGATTCCTTTTGACCCATTTTGGAGTATTCTTGAAAAAGATAAAAGAAGGAAATTGCCATTTCCTTCTGCAGCTCTTTTTTCAGGTGAGAAAGCTGAAGCAAATAGCATTAAGTGCTCACACAGCTAGCCAATGTCTAAGGTCAGATTTGAACTCAAGAAGAAGGGCCTTCCTGACTTCAGGCCCAGGACTTTATCCACTGCACCACCTTGCTGCTCTATAATTTCTTTACAAAAACCCTAAAACCAATAACTAGAGAGCCTCCAGTCAATGAAATTAAATTCCAGTGAATGGAAAGAACCACTGAGTCAGAAAATCAAGAGGTAGCATTGCCTTCAAATAGAAACTAGACTCTATGAAGTCATTGAGACTTCCAAGAAGATTCCTGTACAAAGCGATGAGCAAGTGGGCCAAAATGCATCTCTGAGGGATGGATGGCCACAGTTAATGGAAAGAAGAACAAAGGACAAATAAAACCCAGAGACAGGGAAACCAAAGAATAATGTACAAGTTGTGGAAATTAATGGGAGGAGGAACATTAAAGAAAAATCACTTTCAATTCTCTCCTTTTACAAATAGGTAAGTAAAACCTCAGAGGTAAATCCATTTTCCCAAGATTTTGAAGAGATTTGGGGGCAAGTTCTAGACTAGGAGCGTTCCAGTGCTGCACACTCTGATATCCCTAATTCCAAAGCTAAAACAGTTGACGTCAAAGAGTTTTTGAAACACCAGCCCTCAAAACCCCAAACTTTGACAAGGGAACACCTAGCTATCACTTTTGCAAAATAAAATCTTATGGTAACAGATGTTCTTTTTTTTTTGCTGAGGCAATTGGGATTAAGTGACTTGCCCAGGGTCACACAGCCAGGAAGTGTTAAGTGTCTGGGGTCAAATTTGAACTCAGATCCTCCTGACTTCAGGGCTGGTACTCTATCTACTACATAAACTAGTTGCCCCCAGGTATTCTTTAACAATTAATTCTAGTGTAGAAGTAAAAATGTGTTTAATTCTAGTACCACAAAAAAGTATATATTAAGGTCATAAATATTAAACCTGGAAAACATATTAATGGTCATCAAATCTAGCTCCCTTATTTGATAAGGAAACTAATGGGAAATGACATCCTAGAATATTATAAGGTATCCTCCTTAATGATGTCAATTAATTTCTGATATAACACTTTGCTGTGAGCAATGGTGTAACAGAAACTGTCACTTCCTCACCTTGTATTGCAAGGTAGAAAGAGCAGGGCTCTTGAATCAGAACACCTGGGTTGAAATCTCACCTCCTATTTATTACTACCTGTATGACCTTGGAAAAGTCACTTAAATTTCTAAGCCTTCATTTCCTTATCTGTAAAATATGGAAAGAGAGGGGGAGATAGACAAGATGGCCTCTTAAATCTTTTAGTTCTAAACCAATGACTTTCTAATTATTATACAAGAATGTTCACCAAATAGTTCATGGGATTGAGGACATAACTTTTAATTGTCAAATGAAGTAAGACCCCCCCTTAATCCAGAAATTTGGCCCCATGAGAATGTTTGGATAGGATATAGGGAGATACTTTTCTGTTCCTTTAACAGGGGCCAGAATTTCTTTATTCCAGACAGACTTCTTCATTGGCATAGCTTCCTACAGGATGTCACATTACTCTTGGGAGTTAGAGCTGAGCCACAGCCGTGGGTCTTAGTACAAAGACACTAACAAATTACCTGGTTTGACTATAAACAATAGATGGAGCTTCTGAAGTTTTTACTTTTAGCCTTGTTGTCTCATTTTCTTGTAAACCAGTAGATGACAACAGTCTAAAATGACTTTCTGCTTTGTGTTGTCTCTTCTGAAAGATGGAGTAGTAGAGAAGACCTGAAGATTCTCAATTTCTCTGAGGGTAGACATGGACAGGAGGGTATTTTTTTGCCATGTGGCAAAGTAATCAAAAGTCTTTCTCTTTCTGTCTTTGTCCCTCTATATCTATCTCCCTCCGACTCTCTGTATCTCTGCCTTTGTCTCTCTATTTCTGTCTCTCTGTGTCTCTATCTCTGTCCATGTTTCTGTCTCTGTGCCATTATTTCTGTCTCTCTCTCTCTCTCTCTCTCTCTCTGTGGATATGGACCTCTCTTTCTCTGTCTGTATTCCTCCGTCTCTTTCTCTCCCCTAAGATTTAGAAAGTTCATATGGCCTCATGTTCCAGAAAAATAGAAGTATAAATCTATTTTAAAACACTTTATAAGAATAATTTTCTCTCTATTTTAGGAAATATTTTAAAACATTATACAGATACTATATGTATAAATAAGTTGGTATGGTATAATTTATATAATCATTGATAGTTTTTTTCTTTTCATGGTGAATAAAGACCTGGCTTCAAAGCCAAGAAGACTTGGATTCAAGATGTACTTCTTATACGAACGGACTATGTGAACTTGAAGAAGTCATTCAACTCATGGCCAAAGCTTCTTGAATTGTAGTGCCAATCCCATATCAGGTCATGTAACTGAATATGGAGGTCATAAAAAATTGGGCAGGTTTCTTAACACAATGAGCAAAAATTAATTCAGAATCAAATATGTAATGAATCAGGTGTTTCTGGCAACACTTTCCCATGTTGCATTTCAAGACTTCACTGAAGCCTTGGTTCTAAACACACAGCACATACGCTTTGCACTGAACATACACAAATGCTCCCAGAAGCACCTTGGCTCAGATTCAAGATGGGGGTTACATAAAAATTTCTCTGGAACAGGGGTCACAAGTAGGAAAAGTTTAAGAAGCCCTGTGCTGAGCAACTTGAAGATTATATATTCCAGAGAATATACCGGCTGTATTAGTAATAGTTCCCTTATCAATGGAATCACAGATATAGTCCCTATCCCTATCCTTATTGTGTGTGCATGTGTATATATTTATGTGTAAGCTAAGTAATTCATTTAATGATCCAGATATTTGATAGCTCTGCTCGTACTACATTTATTACTATTTTAATGTTTTTAAGTGTCTGATATTACATTCATTATCAAGGTAGGAACTCTTCAATATTATACAGTCACTCTCTTTAAAGAAAAACTGTATAATTATTCTGTGGGATTCCGACTGGCAAATGCATGTACCCAGTATCTAAATAGCCCAAGATTTCTGATCTCTAGAAAATTTGCAGCACATCAGGCTCAACAAATGGTAGAAATTGGAGGTTCTCATTCCTCTAGGAGGCTATTTGACATAACAAAACTAGATTAGACTAGAATTCGGGTCACTTGACTGTCATTTTAACGCTTTCCACACTTGTCTAGGCCAGCATTCGGTTTGTTTCCAATAACTATCTATTCTTTGACAAAATCACACTAACCCAGTCCAGTGACTTTGGGCAGGATCAAGGTCAAGGTAATAATAAAGCTATCTAGCCCAAATCCCAGAGTTCATAAATTTTCTCTTGAATATCTCATATTTCTCCATCTGTAAGACATATTTTTGCTTTTTGCAGTTAAAAGCTAGTGACTGCCGCATGTTAGAAGGGAAATACATCTTTCTGGGTTCCAAATGACTCATAAAACACTCTTCTTTTTAAACACATCCACCAGGGAGCCAATGAAGCTTCATGAGAGGAAAAGATACTGGTCTAACTTCATACTCTTTGGAATATGAAAAATGCACTCACATTTATGATTCCTCTTGAATGCTTTATAGATTATCTTAAATATTTCCCATTATTCTTAATAGAAATGCAAATTCTTATGTTCAATTCAAGTAGAGAAAGAATTCACAAGGAGGACAATTAATTATTACTACTTCAATAAGCTAATAGCCCTTTTGTTTTACGATCACTTTCCAAACTTATCATCTTCCTTCTTTGCCAGCATGATCTTCCCCTAACTTTTCTATTTCTATCCATTGCTCCAACCTCCTTCCCATAACCAGGCTCATAATCTTGGCAACAACCTCTGAATATTCCTTCTCTCCAAATCTATCCATTCATATGTCTCATCCACCTAGCCTTTCATTTCTTCTTGCCTAGCTAATTTGTAAATATATAATAATAAATAATATTTTGTTATAGTATTATATTATATATAATAATTGCTATATATTTTATATATAATATTATAAATAATAAAAATAAAATAGGCTAATTTGTATCATAGTGGGCCCTCTTCACTAGAAGTCTTTAAAATACCATTTGGGGTGTATGTTATAGAAGGGATTCTTATTAATGTAGTGTCTGGATTGATTGGACTAGAGTGTCCTTCCAACTCTGAGATGCTTTAGTTCTGTGGCTATTATAAAAATTTTAGATGGTATTCTTATTTCCATTCTTCTCTGCAAACTATCCTCCACAATGACCTAAGTCCTCTTAAAGATGTAATGCAGACAGCACATCATTCCTCTATTCAAAAATCTTGAATGACTGAGTTTTTACTCATTAAAATTTAAATTTTTGTTCTTGGCACTTAAATCTCTCAATAATATGAATCCAACCTAGCTGCCGATCTGTTTCCCTCTTATTCCCTTTGATATAATCTATGTTTCATCCAAACTGAATGATTTTCCTTTCCCATTCTCTCCTCTATATCTACTCTATATTTTTTGTTCATGACATTGCCATGCTTGAAATAATCCCTATTTCTTTATCATCTCTAATCATTGAAATTTTTCCCTTTAAGACCCAATACAGATGTGTCTCTATGAAGCCTTCCCTGACTCTTTCAAATAAGGGTGATCTGTCCCCCTTCAAATCTCTCCAATCCTTATTCTGGTAATCTCCTATCATAGCCTATCATGAAGCACACATTGTGTGAATGTCCTAACCTTCCCCCAATTCCATCCCATGATTAGATTGTAAGCTTCATTATTAGGTCAGGGATTACCATGTTTTCATTTTCATATTTGTAATCAGTTAGTAAGAATTTAGTGGTAGCGGTAAGGTATTGGACTTTTTTCAGTTACGTCCAACTCTTTTTGACTTTTCTTGTCAAACATATTGGAAGGTTTGCCATTTCCTTCTTCAGGTCATTTTACAGATGTGGAAAATGAGACAAATAGAGTGAAGTGACTTGTCCAGGATCACATATAGATAGTAAGTGTCTGAGGTCAAATTTGAACTCAGGTATATAAATCTGACTCTGGGACCATTGCTATATGCATTATGGCACCACCTAATGTCCCCAAGAATTTAGTACATTCCTACTATAGTATAGAGCCAGCCAGGTGGTACAATGGATAGAGAAAGGGGCATGGAGTCAGGAAATCCTGAGTTCAAATCCCAATTGAGAGACTTACTAGCCATATATGACTCTGGGCAAGTCACTTAATGAGGATTATAATAGCACCTGTTTCCAGGGATTTTTGTGAGGCTTAGTCAGATACAATTTGTAAAGCACAATTCCTGGAACATATTAGGTGCTATATAAATGCTTGTTTCTTCTTTCTAGGCACTGTGGCAGGCACTGAAAATACAATGGCAAAAGTGAAAACATTATCTGCCCTCAAAAAGGTGATAGCCAAACATAAGAATAGGAGATGGAGGAGAGGGGAAACAAAGGAGGTGATTAGATAGATAAAATAATTTGGAGAAAAAGCATAATAGTGGGGAGGGGTCAGGAAAGGCTTCATAGAGAAGATTTTACTTGATTTGCTTTTGAAAGGAATAGAGAAACTTTATGAGGCAAATGCAAGATGGGTATATATTTTAGGCACGATGGACAGCCAGGGCAAATTCACAGATGTAAGAAATAGAATTCAGTGTCTGAAAAAGAATAGCTGAGAGACCAGATTGGCTAGACCAAAGTGTAGATGGACAGGAGCAATATACAATAAGATTTGAATGCTAGGCTGGGGACAGAGTCTAAAAGGCTTTAAATGGCCAATAGAGAAATTTACATTTAACCTTTACATGCAGTAGACATTGAATAAATGTCTCATTTCTCATAACTCTTTCTCCATCCCTATTACAAAAGCCTGTGGTATATTTATATAGGGAAAGCACTACAAGTCAGTGCCTTCTTTCCAACCTAGAGTCTTACAGTCACCTAAAGCACTGAGGTTAGATGTGGCAAGGCTTCTATAGCCCATCTACATCCAAGGTAGAACTGGAATTCAGGTCTCCCTGGTTCTAAGGCCCTCTCTCCATTTGCTATGCCATACTGCTTTATAAAATGAAAAATCAAAGTTAAATGAGGGAACCAATATTTATTTGACAATCACTATCTCTGTGTAAGGTGTGTGTTTTGCCCATGTTTGTCATGTGCATATCCACATAAGTTTATCTAAATTTAGCTATGGAGAAGCAGGAATGGGTATTTCTGGGTATTTATCCATATATCTTTAAGGAAAATTTGTATTTTTCCTTTGAGGAGAGCAAGAGAAATGAGCACAAGCCTGACTACTCTGCTTTCCTGAGAAGGGGGTATCAGCAAAAAAATATATCTATTTTTCCCACTTAGATATTGTTAGTCTAGAGGAAATGATTTTTTAGGTTTAAGATGCTTTCCTAGTCACTATTCTTTAAAGATGAATGCTATAGTTATACAAATGACAAATAAATTCATTCATTACAGTGGAAAACAATAGAAATCAAAGAAGTTATGCAGATATAAATGTATCAGATAATACCCAGAACAAGAAGCAAGATAAGAGAGAGAGAGAGAGAGAGAGAGAGAGAGAGAGAGAGAACAAGAACTCCCAAGGACAATTACCCCAAAGTCTCTAGGGAGACAAGCTAGAAATCAGGATATACTAAAGAGCCAACTCCTCTTCTATATGACTGCTACCTTCAAAAGTCTTCTCTTTCCTCTCCTCTTCTCTTGTCTAGTTTCACATGCATTCTTTCTTGAGGTAGAATAAAAAAGGAAGAAAGAATAAGGGCTTTCATTCTCTATCTGAATCTCTTGTATCCAATCTTCCTTTCACACATGCACAAAACATAAAGTAATCCTGCATTTTACCAATGAGAAGAGAATTATGTAAATGCAATAAACTTGAATTCCAGGTTACATCAAAGTAAGAGCTCACATTTTTATAACATTTTACAATTTAGAAAAGTTTTCCTCAAAATAATTTGAATTGTTTGACCCAGTGAATATTATTAATGATTCAGTGTCAGGTTGCAAGATCATGTCCAGTGTCACGTTACATGGATATGTGCTTTATACTTGGTACTTGATAATTTTATTTTTCAATGTCTAAAGAAAGGAATGAATGGCAGTTTCTCAGACTTGCAGATGACAAAAAGCTAGAAGCAATAGTTCACACTTTACGGGAGTCAAAATTCTAAAAAGGTCTTGAGAAGGAAGTATAGTGAACTAAATTGAATAAGATATGGAATAAATGTAAATTCTTATTTTGAGGTCCAAAAAAAATCAGTTTTCTAAGTACAGATCTGAGGAGTCATGGCTAGACAGTCTCTTGTATGGTAAAGATTTGGGGGTTCAAATTAATTAGAAATGCTGTATGGCAGTCAAAAATTAATGCAATCTAAGCTTCATTAAAAGAAACAAAGTCTCTAGAAATAAGGTGATAATCCTATTATAGGAGTAGGTGGATGGCATAGTAGATAGAGTGTTGGGCCTGGAATCAGGAAAACCTGAGTCATTTAACCCTATTTGCCTCAGTTTCCTCATCTGTAAAGTGAACTAAAAAAGAAAATGACAAATTACTCCAGTATCTTTGCAAAAAAATAAAAATATAAAACAAATGGGGTTACAATAACAAAGTCTTACTCTATCCGGCCTTGGTCAGAACACCACATTTGTATCATTGTTTTCATTCATTGTTTCCACATTTTAAGGAAACTATTAGAAAGAGAGAATATGGTGGCAAAGAACCTCAATGTTGTGCCATATGATAATTAATGGAAGGAACTGTAGATGTTTATCCTGGGGAAGAAAAGACTTAGGGAGATGGTAGTAGAGCAAAAGAACTGGTTTCAAATATTATAAGATCCATCAACCCAAAAAGGGTTCCAAGTTATTCTGCTTGATCATAGGGACCAGAACTAAGCTTCTTGAGCAGAAATTGCAAAGAGGCAAATTTCAGCTTGATACAAGGATAGTCTTCAGAATTGTCCCCAAGTGAAATGGACTGTGTTGAGAGTAAATGGTCTCCTGAGTTTCAATTGATAAATGACGGACAAAAGCAGCTACACCCAAAGAAAGAAAACTGGGAAACGAATGTGAACTATCTGCATTTTTGTTTTTATTCCTGGGTTATTTATACCTTCTGAATCCAATTCTCCCTATGCAACAAGAGAACTGTTCGGTTCTGCAAACATATATTGTATCTAGGATATACTGCAACATATCCAACATATAAAGGACTTCTTGCCATCTAGGGGAGGGGGTGGAGGGAGGGAGGGAAAAAAAATCGGAACAGAAATGAGTGTCAATATAAAGTAATTATTAAATAAAAATTTAAAAAAAGAGAGAGTAAATGGTCTCCTATCACTGTAGGATTTTTAAAAAAAAGGAAAGATGAACTATTTGGCAGATATTCAACAAGCATTCTAGATTTCAGAATCAGTACAAGGTCCTAGGGATGCAAAATCCCAAACTTAAACCATTCCTTATTTTTAAGGGTTCTTTGTTCCACTGGGCCACCAGATTTGAGATTGGAATCCATATCTGAGTACAGTTCTAATGCCCCTTTAGAACTGTGCTTCTCATGTAACAATAAGGAAACATTTCCCATGTCTCCTTTCTCTTCCCAATCAACTAGACTTGGCCCTCAAGAGAATAGCTTTAACATCACAGAAACAATTTACAAGGAACACTTATAAAAGCACTAAAGAAGAAATTGTCAGGATAAATATTCCACTTAAAAACCTGCACCCAGGGAGATAATCAGGAGACTTCAGCCTCATTGACTTTGTCACTATGGGAGTTAAAAACACATTGACAGGTACTCAGTGCTAGAGACTTACTCTTGTGCCCATCTCAGGTGCATCCTTTCTAAGATCTCATTTTCCCCATTTGGGTCAGAGGTCACTGATTCTTAGAAATATTGTCCATATTAAGCTGAAATTTCCCTCTGAGGTTTCCATTCATTGGTTTTATTTCTATCCCCTAAGACCAAAAAGAATGAGCCCAATCCCTTAAGGTGATAAGCCTTCAAATACTTAAATCAAGCTCTCTTACTCTCCCCCTCCCCAAGTCTTCTCTTTTCCAGGAGAAACACCCTCAATTCTTTCATCCTTCTATTCCTCCCATTCATTTTGATGTAGAGGAATATGGGCCCAGCATGAACAGAAGAACTTTTATAAGATATACACCATATTTGGTCAGCTCATACTCCTAGCTTCCCAAATCTGATGGAGATTGCCAAATGCTGTGGAACAGTATAGGATCCCATCTCCATATAAACCTCAAAACCATATTTTTTTAGGAGGATGGGGCTCTATTCACATTTATGAAGTATTTACTATATAGCAGGTATCATGCTAGGAATTGGAGGTTCAAGTGGAAAAGGTAACAAGGGTGTATGTTTATGTGTGCACACACAAAAATATATATACACATGGATATTTATAATCATATGTAGACATGTGTATAAATATATGCAAACATATAATGAAGTAGCTATGTACAAGAAGGTGCTAATAAACAGCTAAATTGCCATTTGTAGGAAAAATCTCAATCATACTTCAGCTCACTCTTCCCTCAACTCTCTTCAGACTCTTTTCCATTATCCTGCCGCATTTCAGTCACCCCTGCTTGCTGCCCACTCTCTATTTTCCAGCATCCTGGTGCAATATGTATTGCTTACTTCGATAGATTAAGCTCCTCAATCTCTCCTTGTCTGTATTAGTATCCCCAGCACTTAGTACAGTGCCAGGTATACAGTTAACAGTTGATAAATGTCCTATCTATCTTGCCATGATTCACAAGTGTTTCACTTCCATGCCAATGAGCTCCCAGAATCCCTTTATCTGACTATAATATTTGAGTATTTTACTTTCCTCTATGCCTTATGACTCTTAACTATTTTTATTCCTCACACTGACTTCCAATCCCTCCACTCATCAACTTTTTCCCCAGGCAACTGCCCATGGATTGGCTACAATCTTCTCTTTTCCCTATCCTGATCTTTTTAGTGAATCAATCCACCTCCATATCATATTCTACCATCGGTTCCCTTGTTTCCTTGTCCTATAAATGATCACACGTCCCCAAAGTACAATCTAGGATTACTTCCATAATCCACTTCTTTTGCTCCAATTTGCATGCTGTTTAATGGAGCTGAATTTAATGAGAAAAACATACTAATTGGGCCCATTACAAATTTATATTATATGATCTCCATTGGCCCATCAATGCAGCAAGGTAATCCTTTTATACTCTCTAATCAATTTCTTACAGTAACTATTCCAATCTCTTCATCACTCCATACTCTACTATCAATTTTATCTCCATGACTATTCTCATAACTTTCTATTTGCCCCATCACCAACCCAACCTTCAACTATCTATTCCAATCCACCCTCCATTCAGTATCTGATCACTTTACCCTTATTATTCAATAGACTTTAATGATTCTTTATTGGTTCCAGGACCAAATACAAAATCCTCTAGCACTGAAGCCCTTCATGATCTAGACTTTCCTACCTTTTTAGTCTTTTGGTACTTTATTCCCCTTCATAAACTATTTTATGTTCTTCAGATATAATACCTTTTCCTAACTCCATGCCTTTTCAATAACTATCTCAGGCTTAAAATGTTCTTTATTTCTATCACCACCTCCTAGTTTTTCTGACTTTTTTGAAAATTCAACTCAAGTCAAACCTTCTACAGGAAGCTTTTTCAAATCCCTTTACCAACTCCCACCTACTCTAGCAATTGCTTTCCTTTGAGATTACTTTCCATGAGAGACTTACCTGAACTGATGCTAAGTGAAGTAAGTAGAACCATGAGATCATTGTACAGAGCAACAAGAAGATAATGTGATGATCAACTTGGCTCTTTTCAACAATGATGTGATTCAAGCCAATTCCAATAGACTTGTGAGGGAGAAAGCCATCTGCATTTATATAGAGGATTGGGGACTGAGTATAGATCACAACATAATATTTTCACCTTTTATCTTGTTTTTGCTTGCATGTTTTTTTTTTCTTTCTCATTTTTTCCATTTTGATCTGATTTTTCTTGTGCAGCATGATTAATGTGGAAATATGTTTAGAAAAAAAGAAAGAAAACTGACAATTAATTGAAAAAAGTCCACATCAAAAGTGGAAACTTTATGAAATATTTTTATTATACTAAGATTAATTTTCATGGAACAATTTTAAGATGAATTAAAAGTTGTTGAAAGAGAAAGAGAAAGGGAGAGAGAGAAAAAAAGAGAGAGAGAGAGAGAAAGGGAGAGAGAGAGAGATTACCTTCCATACTGACATAGATGGATAAATAAATAGACTGACAAACATCTTGTATGTATGTAATTATTTAAATACTATTTTCTCTATTAGAATCCTCTTTATGGACAGGAATTATGTTTTTTTCTATATCATCAGCTTTTAACACAGTGTCTGGCACACAGTGAGTACTTAATAAATGCAAGGGTTTTTGGCTGCCTAGTGCCAACAAGAAACTTATAATATAAACTATCAATTGCAGAGAATGTATAGATCTTTATTGAGTAAGTTATCTTACTCAAACATCCCTATATTAATGAAATCAAAGATCAAATACAAAACAAAATATATTTCCTATTCCCAGGTATAATTTTTTTTTGAAAAACAAAGTCCTAATCACATGGTTATGTATTGGCCACAAAGCCCAATGAGAAGTATAAGCTTGGCATCATCAACACTGCCCCACTTCTCTCACTAGTCACTGGTGACTGTTATACATCTGTTAATCATGGACAATCTTTGATGAATCCAAATTATACATAAATCAAAAGGCAATGGAAAGATACCAGATGGATAATACCAGAAGGGTAATGCATAATATCAATTACAAACTGTGGAAAAGGAGTACAAAAGATCATCAAAATTATATGAAGACAGCGGCAGATAAGTGGCATAGTGGATAAAGCACCAGCCCTGAAGTCAGGAGGATCTGAGTTCAAATCTGGCCTCAGACACTTAACACTTCCTTGGGCAAGTCACTTAACCCCAATTGCCTCAGCAAAAAAGCAAAAAAAAATTATATGGAGACAACACTCTTTTCACTGTGTCACCTAGTTCAGTATCTTATAAACATCATTAGGGAGAAGGACGTATATATAAAGAAAGACCATAGTGGGACAGTCATGTAGATAGAGAAGAGATAGCAAATGGATAACCCAAATGTTTCATAGGACTTTATAGAATGTAAATCAAAATCTAAAACAAAAATTCCAACATATTGGATAGATCGTAGCATATAATTACTTAAAGGAAAATTTTTCAAATTTGATAAATCAATAAACAGCAAAGCTATAATAAAGACCTTGATGTCCTTCTCTCTGAACTAGACAAATGAAACAAATAAACAAAAAAAAAGATAACTAGAAAATAAGTAAAGGATCTGAGAACTCTAGAAAAATTAAGTATGATAGATTTGTGATAATTTTACTAAGTGAGAATAGACATGAACATGTATATTTATCATTTATGCATGGAATCTTTGTGAAAAGTGGTCTAATGAAAAAGTGGGGTATAAAAACCTCATAAATAAATTCAGAAAAGTAGAAATACTAAAAAAACTTTTGCTGAACAGAATGAACTAAAAATGTAAGAGCTTCTTATCTATTTTGTGGGTTTAAGACAAATTCCTAGTTTTAATTTTCAATTAACTAATTAATTAATTAATTCTTTGCTTTCAATTTTATTACTATCTCATTTGACTTTTTTAGGATTTCTAAATTTTTAAATATCTAGTCATTTAAATATGGTTGCTATCCTCAGTTTTTTTAGTTGTATGCCTAGTTTATTGATTTCCCTCCCCCCCCCATTCTTTTGCTGATGAAATTATTTAGTGGTTTGCAATTTCCCCTAAAAACTACTTTGGATGCTGTCTCATTGTTGTTCTCTTCTTTTATGAAATTACCAACTACTTCTATGATTTGTTCTTTCAATTTTATTGAAGATTAAGCTATTTAAGTTAAATTTAAGTTTATATATTTTTTCAGATGCTCTTACATTTTCAAATGAAATGCTAATTATAAAAATAAGAAAAGAAAAGGAAACTGAGGAAATAAGCATAGACAAAGGAGAAGTAAAATCATTTAATAAATGATGTACTAAGAGAACCCTAGTGATTCAACTAAAAATTTAATTGAAACACTAACCAGCAAAATAGTATGATATAAAACCATGCAAATGATTAGCCTTCTTTCTATTTACAACCAAGAAAGTCCAGCAGAGATATATAAAATCTATTTAAAATAACTACATAATATATAAAATAGTTGAAAGTTCATCTACCTAGATATGTAGAGGAGTTAAATTAAAACAATTACAAAAAAAATTGCAAGAAATAAAAAAAAAAAACAGACTTAAATAAAGCCATATTAAATATTCATGTTTGGGCTGTGCAAATAGAAGGATAACAATGTACTTTTACTTAGCTATTCAATGACCTATTAATAAAACTGCCAAAATGTTTTTTTAAGAAGCAGAAAAAAAAAATTTATCTGACAGAAAAGTATGAGAACCTCCAGAAAAATGATAAAAAAGAAGGGGAAAGGAAAGAGACCTAGAACTACCAAATTCAAATTATACTACAAAGCCATAATTGTCGAAATTATTTTTGTCATTATTCAGCAGTTTCAGTCATGTTCAACTCTTTGTGACCCATTTGGAGTTTTCTTAGCATAGACACTAGAACAGGTTGCCCCAAACACTCTATCCACTGTGCTTCCTACCTGCCCCAAAACTATTTGGTACTAGATAAAAAATTAGAAGAGTTAATCAGTGAGACAAATTTGGAATTCATGACCCAAAGCAAGTAAACATACTGGTATCATGATCAATAAACCAAAAGACCCATAAGCATTGGAGTAAGGATTCACTATTCAACAAAAACTCCTGAGAAAACAGAAAAGCAATCTGATAGAAATTAGGTTTAGATAAGCAACTCACACCAATTTCCCCAAAAAGCTTATTGGAAGATAGCTCAGAAATTATTTCATCTATACCCATCAAACTCTGATGAGTAGACTCATCAAACATTGCTAAGTGCTGAAATACTCTTTGAGATTTCAATGAATGAATGAATGAAGCTCCCAAACTATGGTGCCTGCTCACACTCACATTGATGAGTCATATCCTCTCTGGGTTGGTACACTCTGGGTCTTCTTCAGAATCTGAGGGGGTAACACAGAGAGATTAGGCTCTATAGCTCATGAGCTCTCAAAGGTGTGCTTTCCCCATTGATTTTCAGGAATATCTGTTAGCATGTCAATTAACTTTTAGAAAGAGGGATTTTACTAACTGTGATAAATATATCTGGGCCAAGAGAGGTGAAATGGTTTTGATCCCACCTTTACAATAGAATGGAATGGATGGACTCTATCTAAATGATTTAGAATCACTGCCTGGAATGCTTTGGCTTTATTCAAGGTCCAGCTCAATAACTAGTTTCTCCATGAAACCTTTCTTGATCTTCTCAAATGCTAGGGCCTTCTTTCCCAAATTAAATTATTCTGTATTTATTTTGTGTGTATATATACAGTGTACATGCATTGTATATTTATATACATGTATCTATTTACCTGCATGCAGATGTACATGAATATACATATATGTGTGTGTGTATATATATAAAGAGAGAGAGAGAGAGAGAGAGATTGATTGAACATAGGGTAGTCAGATAGCACAGTGGATAAAGCACGGCCTGGAGTCAGGGAGAACTGAGTTCAAATCCAGCCTGTTATTTACTAGCTGTGTGACCCTGGGCAAGTCACTTAACCCTCAGTTTACCTCAGTTTCTTCATCTATAAAATTAGCTGGAAAAAATGGCAATATACTCCAATATTTTTGCCACAAAAAACCCAAATGGGGTCTCAAAGAATCAGCCATGACTGAAATGACTTAACAACAACAATAGCAACATACATCCACATGTGTAAATGTGTTGACTTCCATGACTAGATTTTTAAACTCCTTGATAACAACAACAATATCATTATTTTCTTCATATCCCCAAAGATTAATATAGTGCCTGGAATATGGCAGAGTTTAATAAATTATCATTAATTGTTTTATATTTTCTATCAGAAAATTTTTCTTTCTTCCTTATGTAACTTCTCCTGCTTCCACTGATGCTGATTTCCTTTTGTTCCATTCTCTGAACCAATGGAAAGAGACAAGAAAAGGGCACATTTTATGGATCAGTTTAGCATGAGTTATTCCCTAAGATCCACATAGCTCAAACTGAGTTTGGAGCCAGTCTGGTCTGGAATTTTAATAAGCATCATTAATCCATGGTCTTATCTGTGAGAAATTCCAATGTGGACATTTAATTGTTGGGATGTGAAACACATGAGGCTTCTGGGATTTGGGCAAACCAACAGACTATAAACTTTTGTGTCTTAGATACAGTCTTTTCTCTACACAAAATTCAGGCAACAATAGAATTAGCAGTTGATCATAAATAATAACATGGAGGACTTGAGGTCTTTTCTCAAAATGTAGATCAAAGGCATTTTTAAGCACATTAGCTCAAACTTCTTGGAATTGGTTTTTCTCACCTATGTATTGGTGAGTATTCATATCAGTTGGACCAGAGAGCAATAAGAATAATAATAGCTAACATTTATCTAGCATTTGAACATTTTCAAAATGAGTTACATCCTTGATCCAGAGAACAACCCTGTGAGGTAGCTTTTATAAGTATCTTCATTTTTTAGATGAAGAAACTAAGGGTCAGAATCTCTTCTGACTCAAGGTCTAACACTCATCAATGCCTATCATTTTGCTGGACAAAATTCCCCAATTAGTCACTAGTGTAATGGTTAAAAGCAGTGACATTAATATTATATAAATAATACTTTAGCATTTTATTTCTTTTTTTAAAAAAATTATTTCTTATTATTCTGAATTTAGCAAATGTCCATAAACATGAATGGTTCCACATACAAAGAAGATCAGAAAAAGAAGACTGATTAAAAAGCAGTGTATTTACTCTACCCAAGAAAAAAATTAAAAATCTTTATTCTGCATTCAAATTCCTCTTTAACCTGGACGCTATAAACTTTTATAATCTCCACTCATGATTTGTTCCAGTAAATTGACCTAATGGCTATCCCCCGTACATAACATCTATCTCTGTTCTTCAGGCATGGCCAGAGCAGAGAGATCTCAGAAGCAAGAAAACCATATTGCAGAAGAATCAGCATCTAAATTAACATAGCCATTCATGCAGCTATTTTAAATAAAAGTACCTCTTGCTACCCTTAAAAAAAATCCCTTGAGGAAGACTCAAACAAGTCTCTAGACATCACTAGTTCCCTCAGATAATTAGAAAATGGCCTTATTGGAAACCATGAGTAGAATAGTATCAAAGAATTTTTGCTTGCTCCTAGTGGGAATGGATGATGTTAAAACTGAGCCTTAGCAATTCCTACATTGGAAACACACAAGTAGATTGTTTAAGGACTTCTCAAGTCCAGGAGATATGTCTATAGTCCCCAAGGAAGGGAGTCATTTATTTTTTTTATTCCTATCTATTTTATGTGGATCAAAATTCTGAGCTCACTCTTTCAGAATAAATCTGGCCGCATTGTCCTTTCAGTTGTCTGGCAAGGATTCTTAACTTGGGAGTCATGAGCTTATTTTTTCTAATATTAAAACTATATTTCAGTATAATTGATTTCCTTTATAATTTTATATATGTGTATAATGTATGTGTGTGTAATATGTTGTATTTACAAAGATTATTCTAAAAAGAAACCCATAGACTTCAAGTAATCCAAGATACCAAA
Source organism: Antechinus flavipes (assembly GCF_016432865.1). Taxonomy (NCBI): domain Eukaryota; kingdom Metazoa; phylum Chordata; class Mammalia; order Dasyuromorphia; family Dasyuridae; genus Antechinus; species Antechinus flavipes. Next base: position 236,971,544 of record NC_067403.1, read on the forward strand.
AAAACCGTTAAGAATTCCTGTTCTTAGTTACCTCTTAAAGGACAAATATTCACATGATGGTCAAAAAAAAATTGATACAAAGACACTCTCAAGGTCTCTCTTAAAAACTTTAGAAATGATTGTATGACATGGGAGACACTGGCACAGGACCACCCATCATGGTGTACCCTCATCAGAGAAGATGCTCTATGAGCAAAGCAGAATTGTAGCAATTCCAAAGAAACATGAGATGGACAAATTTAGAAAATTCAGCCCAAATGGTCATCCAGATTATTTATGCTCAATCTGTGGCAGAGCGTTCTGAGGTCCCACTGCTCCGATCGGTCATAGTTGGACACAACATAACTTGACTCTAACATGGTGATGTCATTTGGCCCTCTTTTAGAATGAAAGACAACAACCAACTTAGCCCACACTAAGTAGTTTAAAATGGCTGTGGAATGCTTGATTTAAGATCACCAAATCTAAAGCTGGTAGCCCTCTTACACATCATCCAGTCCAACCTCCTTGCAGACTAAAGATTTGAATACAGGTCTTTATAGTTCGTATCCAATGTTTTAATCATAAACATCATATTCATAAGAAAATGTTATAACACAAAACCAAATAAAATAACTGCATGGGAGAAACAAATACAGTTCCTGAGGAGCCTCAAGGAGAGAAAGCTGATTGCCAATCAGAAGAAATCAAGGAAATCTTTATGGACTAAGCAGTACTCATGGACCATGAAGGACAAGTAGGAAGACAAGCCAGAGAAATGATGGGCCATTTTATGATCCTCATTTTAATATATAAGAAAGCTTCGGACTCATTGGGAATTTAAATTCCTACATCCTATTTACACCTCTGGTTACTAATACAGGAAGAAATAAAATGAAGAAAAAAACTTGTTTATGTCCTTTTGCTTTGGATTACTTATTCTATCTCCCTCCCAGGCATACTGAGCCTTAATTAACATTTGGGATGAAAGGTGATACAGAAACACAAAGTGTCATGGAAACAAATGGAGAATATTTTCCTTAGGACACAGAGCAATTTTCATCTCTAAACTCCCAACCTTACCATTAGAAAGAGTTTTTAGAATCATTTTAATTTCCATCATTCTCCATGACAAGTAAGTGGGTAGAGTGTCCTTTAAATATTTAATAATTGCTCTAGACATTTTTTCCCTTTATTGTAATTCTATGACTAAAATCCCCAAGCCCTTCCATCAGTCTCAGGGTCACAAAGCAAACAGAGACAGTTAATTTCCAGGCAAACAGCTGTTCACGTGATCCTTCTTCTGAGCTCCTGAAGGTCATAGGAAGCACTAGTGGGAAAAGGGTTTTCAGTCCTGAGCCTTCTGCCTCTCTGCCCATCATTCACCAAACTTTCATCCCTACCTTCTCTACATCTTCCCCCTTCCCTCAACCTTCCCAATCAAGCTAAGCCCACCTTGTCTTAATCATCATTGGGAAGACAAAAAGTTACGGCTTCAGAACAGTGGGCCACAATTTCACACTCCATTTGGCCCAGAACTCGGAAGGCCGCTAATGTGCTGTTTGCTTTTTAGCAGGCATCTCGGCAGTCATCAGTGAAATGCAATCTGGCGCTGCTCCTGGGGCAGTGTGGCTATTTATGACAGCTTGTCTTAAGATGCCTTCGTGGAACACTGAAACGTCCACTACAATCTGCAGGTTGATCTGTCCTCCCAAGGTTTGGTGTTGGATGGAAAGCGGAGGGAAGTGAAGACGAATGGCTTTTTGATCATTTCCTTAATTCCTCCTCTCGCCATCCCAGGATCCAGTAACAAAGCCAAAAATCACAATTAGCCATTTTTGTATCCGTAGCAAACAACATAAAATATGTTTTCAAAATTATTTTTTTGGGAAAATTTTACTTAGGGGAATTAAAGACACAACAGGATATTATTCTATAAGGAGAGGGGAGGGATCCCTAGATCCAGTCACCATAGGCAGAAACCCTTAGATACTAGAGTTACATTGGTGAGGATAGGATATGGAAGGAGCATACTACTTGCTAACTTCCTTTTCAACTATTTTTTTCTTACCAATTAATAACTAAACTCGGGTTTATCTATGCTATTGAAAAATATAAGTGCTGTCAGCATCCTCTGAATTTTAGGACCCTAGGGCAAAGACCTGTTGCTTTGCCTTAGTTACAGCTTTGATTTAGCATCTCAGACCCACCTTCTAGGCTATATGTGTCAAATTCTAAAACTCTCTAGTACTGACAGATGGTAATAGCCTAAAACACACTCACACTATTTTTTATGGCATACTCAATCATGTAACATTCTAGAACTGCAAAATGTTTCTTGTTTTCACCTTCCTTGATCAACATATACACACATACCCTCAATCTTCACAAAAAAAAAAAAAATAGATCGCTTGGCTCTAGCCTAGATTGAAAGCAGGCCACAATCAGTTTTCAGTCTAGCTTTCCACTTTTATCAATTCTTTTTATATAATCTGCCTTCCTGCCTTATGAAGAAAATTTAACATTCAGTACTTATCATGACCATCAATACTCCTAACTTTTCCTACTTCTAAAGGGTTTTTTGTGTTGCCCTCAATGCCCAGAATACCACCTGCTCACCCCTGCCATCTTTAATTACTGAGATTTCACCCAGGCATCAAGGCCAAACTCTTTATTTCCCCTTTCAGAATAATTTTTTTTTCCTTCAGGTCTCTGGTATTCCACATAGCCCCACCTAAAAAGTTTTTTTCCCTTTCTAAAATTTTTAGGGTCACATTGTCCAGAGTTCTCTTCTTACCACAATTCCCTACTTCTTATTATAATTATCTTTATTAAGAGACTCTGAGGGTCTATATCTCTCTTATTCTCACCAGCAGAGGTCTAATCTCATCCAGGAGAGACTGGAAGATATTTTTATTATGCCATTATTTTAAAACAATATTTGCAGATCAATCACCCCAAAATCAATCACTAAGGGTTGTTACCCCCGTATTTTTTAACCAAGTAAAAGCAATCCATTTTATAGAGGCATATTTACTGAGGAGATAAAGCAAGAACAAAAGTACAAACAATTCTCCCAAAATGAGGAACCTTCTCCCTTTGGGTTTCTAAAGAATAGGTTAAAACTTTCTGTGAAATATTTACCCCATAAAATTCATATCGAAATGTGGCATAACTGAGAGAGTTTTTTCATAGCTTACAGATCCCAATATCTTGGCTACAAAATCAATCCACGGCTGGACTGGGCAAAGCAGGTCACTTCAGGGTGCTTCTTGAAGAGTATAACAACTTCCAGACTTTTTTCTGGACTCCTATGAGTGGACCTCTGGCAGCTCCCCCTTCTGACTTTTCAAAGTTCATTTTATCTTCTATACTCCTTCACTTAAAGTAGGAATGATGTGATGCCACAGGAACAATAGTAGAATCATGTGTTCATGGCTCCATGCTGACCCGGGGTAGGGAAGAGAAGAGAAGAGAAGAGAAGAGAAGAGAAGAGAAGAGAAGAGAAGAGAAGAGAAGAGAAGAGAAGAGAAGAGAAGAGAAGAGAAGAGAAGAGAAGAGAAAGAAGAGAAGAGAAGAGAAGAGAAGAAAGAAGAGAAGAGAAGAGAAGAGAAGAGAAGAGAAGAGAAGAGAAGAGAAAGAAGAGAAGAGAAGAGAAGAGAAGAGAAGAGAGAGAAGGGAAGGGAGGGAAGGAAGAAGAGAAAAAAGGAAGGAGAGAAGAAGGGAGGGAAGGAGAGGGAGGAAGGGAAAGAAGGAGAGAGAAATAGAAAGACTGAGAGAAGGGGGCGGGAAAGAGGGGGAGAGGGAGAGGATGTTGTCCTTGGAAATTTCCTTCTTATACACTATCTCGTCATCATTGATATATTGTTAGGAGTATAGACATATAGAGGGAGTATAAAGGGAGAGGGAGAGACATGGAGACAGAGGGACAAAAACAGACAAAGAGACAGACAGAAAGAGCAGAGATAGAAAGAAAGAGACATACAGAGACAGAAGGAGAGATAGAGATACAGAGAGAGAAAAGCAGAGAAATGGAGAGATAAAGAGACAGAGGGACAGAAACAGAGAGAGAGGCAAGGGAGAAATGGGGGGGGGGAAGATATAAAGGGAGGGAGGAGAGAACTCACTTTATGTAGTGCTTTTGAATGACTACTCATTTCCAGCTCAGCCGCTAATCACAGTCAGTTTCTTCAGAATCCAATTAGTGTAGCAGAAACAGTCAGAGAATACCTGTGCATGATTACCTGTGTAGAAAGATGGATCCCTTAATTCCCCTTCATCAAGAACTTCCAGAAACAGGCTCAGCAAGCATTGCTGCACCCAGGACTAAGCCCTCACTGGCCAGTTCCTCCTCATGTTATTATGTGTCTAATTGTGGTAGGTGTTAAAAAGTCCAAAGACAAAAATAAAATAGTTCCTGCCCTCAAGAAGCTTATATTTTACTGAAATACTGAACCTAATATTATAGTCTAAATTTCATCTGACTAAAATGCACTACTATGAACTCCCAGGAACAGCTAGATGACACAATAGATAGAGCACTTGTCCTGGAGTCAGGAAGACTTGTCTTTCTGAGTTCAAATCCAACTTTACACACTCACTAGCTACGTGTCCCCGGGCAAGTCACTTTATCCTATTTGCCTTAGTTTCTTCATGTGTCAAATGAGCTGGAGAAGGAAATAGCAAACCACTCCAGTGTCTTTGCCAGAAAATCCCCAAATGGGGTTACAAAGAGTTGGATATGACTGATACAACTGAACAGCCACAATGAAAATGAACTTTCAAATCAAACCCCAAAAGACAGGACTAGGAACAATGCATGTAAGGTATAATGCTTAAATTAAATCTTAGCCTAAATTTTACTCTAATAAGTCAAAAATCAAGTGGGCTTGCTGCTCCCCAGAGGTAATGAGTTTCTCCTCACTGGTAATCTTTAAGTAGAGAATGTAAATAGAATTAAAATTAGATATGTAAATAGCATTAGAATATAAATAGGATATAAAATCTATAAAGAATGTTGTTGAGGGAAGACTTGTTTGAGGTATGAGTTGTAATATTTATGGAAGTTTTCAGAGATCCTTTCCAACACTGAGATACTGTAATCTACATACAGAATGGGGGGGGGGGTGTTCTTAAAAAAAATCTGGAACAATCATTTGGGCAGGGCTGTTCAGACCAAAAAAATCTTAGCTGCTGTTTTCAGCAAACAGCTCTGCACATGCCCTCCATTTTTTATTATAATTCCCCTCTCTAACATTGAGTACACAGATTCAAAGGCAAAGAAGGAGAGGGTTGCCTTTATATTCTCCCTGATCACTGTCTCCACAGCCATGAAGGGTTACTGCGGAACTGTTCTCTGTGGTGCTAGAATTATGTATGAATTATCTTTGACATTAATCGTTATCCCATTGGTCCAAGTTTTCTTCCCTCATACACCAAAGGCCTATGGGATATATTTCTCTGACACTCTTCTTGGTCATTTGGCATGACTGTCCTAATAGTCACAGCTGGTTACATTGAGGAGAGGGAATAACAAATGTTTATATCACTGGTGGGGACTTTAAAGAATCCAAATGGTGATTCAAAATACAAAATAACATCCTTAACTCCACTGTTTGGAGACCAAAAAGCTAGAGAACATCTGTAAACCCACTAAGAAGCTAGGCATAAAAATGGGACATGCAAGGGACCTGAGAGTTCATCTATCACTGGTTTAACAGGTAAGAAAACCAAAGCAGAGGGAATAAATGGTCCAAAGTCACACAGGTAGACAAATAGCAGATCTAGATGAAAATCCAATTCTCCTGACCCTTAATCTAGCAGCCTTCCATTGCACCAAAGAGCTCATGCCAAATATATAAGAACTAGACCAGGATGATCCAAGCCTTATTTGAAAGAAATGTAAATATTGGCATCTAAATTCAATTCAGTACAATTTAATCAGGTTTTACTAAGCTCCATCTTTGTACACAGTCCTTGTAGTAGGTACTGAAAACACAAAATGTTGGAGGGTTTTTTTTTAATGTTCCTGTCCTCAAGAAGCTTTGATTTTAGTGGAGGGTAGGGACGGAGGTACAACATTTATACAGAAAAGCAAATACCATTTGAAAAGGGATAGAAAATTAACGGGAGTAAAATCACAAATCAGCTGAGAATTAAAGAAATCAAATAAGGTCAAAATGACAAGAGAATATATATATCCCAGACATGAGGGACAGTGAATGGAAGTGAGAGATGAAATACCAAGTGTAGAGAACGACCAGATTGGTCAGTTTGGTTGGAATGTTAAGGCAAGTAATATGAAATCATCATGGAAAGGTAAGCTGGAATATGACTGTAAACAGATTTAAATGTCAAGCTTGTTTTGTTTCTCTTGAACATAATAAAATATTGCTGTTGCTGTGATATTGTTCATCCTTTATTTTCTTTTTTTAAATTTGTTTTATTTTTAATCTGTGGAATAAAAATAAACATTTTCATAACATAGCACAATAAAAAAAAGTTGATTACATTTGAAACTGCAAATCTACTATGCACAACTTGCTATTTCTTTCAACTGTACAACAAAATTTTCATGAAAATTCCTTTTTTTTCCCTTTTATTCTTCGTTGTACCTTCTTCCTCCAGAGATGACTACAAATAGGTATGTATATACACACACATACACATGTGTGTATACGTGTATATTTGTGTTGTGAACATGTAAATAAAATTGTCCTATACAAACTTCTATTTCATTTTTTTCCTTCATTTTCAAAGAGGACCAATGATTTCATGGGGTAATGTCTTGACTTGCATGTGACCTGGATTTAAGTGAGACAGAGTTTCAAAAATTTGTCAACATTACTCTGTCTTCCAGAGTCCTCAAAGTCCAGTGGCAAGACAAAAGTCAAGATGACTGGGGATGGCCTGGGATTCGGTGGATGATCTTGACATCACTGATGTCATAACAAGCTCTAAATGCTCCACCGCACCCATCTTCATGACTATTGGAACAATTTTTTCTCATCTGCTCATCCCTCTGGGGGAAGATCTTCATGGGTTTGAAGTAGATGCCCCCCACAATGGGTTTCCCAAATATAAGCGACTAGGGCATTATAGGGTACCCTTCAGGCACTGATCACTTTGTTTGGGGGGAGGGGGGCGTTGTGATCTCAGGAAAGTCGACTGGCCTTATTGAACCTCAGTTTCTTCATCTGTAAAATGAAGGGATTAGCGTAGGTGGCCTCAATCTCTAGATCTGGGATTCTATGATTATGGCAGCCTGTTTAGCTTTAGTTCAGTACCCCCACCTTGTCCAGACAACTTGCTCAAGGAAAAAGGCTAACAGCATTTAAAGTGAAATCCCTCATTAGAACAAGGATGTGGCAGATCTTTAGTTATACAGGGTCGAGTCTACAAATACGAATGAGACAGAAATCTTGATATCTAGCCTAGTAGACAGTCATTTAGGCAACTCCTACTTCCCACTTCTTCCCTAGTAGCATCAGTTGGTAGAAGAGAACATTAGATCGTTACCTGGATGGCTTCAGACCTTGACTTTGCTAACTGCTACTGCAACTCATATAAGCTTGAATGAATTCTTTTACCTGGCCCTGTACAATTTTCTCAACTGTAAAATGATAGGATTCATTTCAATTCAATGAGCATGTATTAAGAACCAACTACAATAGCCATTTTTCCCTATTCTATTATGTTATGGAAATGCTTGTCTTATTAAGTTCAGAATAAAATAAATATTTTTAAAAGAGCCTATTTTGCAAAAAGCATAGTTGGTATGAGAATAGCCTAGGTGGCTATCTTAATTCTGCCTTGGACACTTCCTAGATAGGTCCCTGTGAAGCGAAGTTATTCTCTTCCCCTGGCAGGAAAAAGACCAACCAGATATTATCAGGTATAACGAAGTCTCAGACTATTCTGTTTGTACAGAGTGTGAGGATAGAACTCTTTATCGACCTCCATTGTCTATTCCCCAACTTCTGTGTATCATTAAACAATGTTTGAGGTGTTGATTAGCATATTTTTAGACAGATCTGGGACCTGGAGTATTAGGTGTGTTCCATCTGGCTGCTTGATCCCAACCTCTCAAGAGCATACCAAGTCTCACAGCATATTCCTTTAATGGATTCTTCCAAATTCCTTTCCTTGATAATCCTATTGCTCTCCCAATTCTATTTTATATTTGCCTATCCTGGTCCTAATTTACATCTTATTTCGTCTGCAAACTCTTCTCCTAAATAAACCTACCTTTGCTACCCTGACCTCATCACCTGAGCAAATCACTTAATCTCTGTAAAATGGAAGTAATAAAACGATCTACCTGCCAGGGTAGTTGTGAGGAAAATCAAATTAGATAATATTTATAAAGCAATGTTATTATCAAAACTTAAAAATGATTCCTTCCTTTAAGGAGTTTACACTGATCCAGTAGATCAGTAAAGTCCCTAATTCTAAAATCACTAATGTTAGAATTATCTCTTTTCTTTGCTGAGGTCTTCTCTACCTTCTTAGCCCAAACTTACTCCTTCCCATGTCTACAAAGTCAGACTGAAGCTATCCTAGGAAAAAAAAAGTTAAAAACGGAAAGATAGAAAGTCCATCTGGAAATTTTGCCTGCGAACCCAGGATTGAAATTTCCACTCATGATTTTTGCATCCATCCTTTGATAAGGCCATTGAGAGAAAAATAAAATTCTCTATCCTCTATTAGTTTCTTTTCTGAAATAGGATTGTAGAATCATAGATTTAGAACCAGAAAGAATCTTAGAGACCATCAAGGTCAATCTCATTTTTAATGACATTCTACCTCTGAAAAGTTGTGATTTGTCCTAGTATTTGAGTTAGAATTTGAACTTGGGACATCCAGTAGAACTCCAAATCCAGTGCCTCAGTTAGCTTCTTCCTCACCCTTCCGATTTCATTGTTTATTCTTTGTATATTGTAAATTTTTGTTTTTGCTTTGCCCAATGGCATGATTGTAAGTCTTGGTATTTTAGATTCACTTAATAAAAAAATAAATCCTTTTCCTGCTTCTCACTTTCATTCTGTGTATGTCTTTGATCTGTATGTCTTTGATTCTGAAGGTATTTCTTGTAAGTCACAGATGGTGCTTTTGTTTTCTTATCCATTCTGTTGGGTTTTGTTGTTGTTTTATTGGATGATTCGTTTCATTCATATTTAAAATTATGAGAGTTAGGTTTGTTTTCCTGTGTTGATCTATAACACTGTGGGTTATATTGTGGGTTTTTTTTTTCCAAATTGGGATTTTCTCCACTTCCTCTGTAAACACAGTACTTTGTCTCCTTGGTTATTTTAGCTTAATCAGTTTTAAAGCAAGAGACTATTTTTATAACTTCTCTTCTCCCCGCCAGAGTTCCTTTACCCTCCTGTTTAGTTACCCTTCTCTCTAATTTTAGAATTTTGCTTAACTCATTTTTTTAGTCTTTCTTCCTTTTATTTGGTTATTTAATTATTTTCTTCTAAGTTAAGTAGTTCAATAAAATCTTTTTTCCTCTCCTTCCCTTCAACTTGTGTCATTTATTATTTTCATTTCATTTTCTACACTTTTTCTAAAAAGAATTTCTTTCCTCATGATCTCAATTATTTATCTTCCCTTTCTGGCTATTCTAGCCTTTTATTCTTTGATTCATGGCCCTTTCACTTCTTTAGTCCTTCTTTAATCTCTATATGCCTCATAGAATTAAAGCTGCTGAGGTACAAATTGTGGGCTTTCTCTTCTAAATAGTTTCTATATTGTTAGCTTGTATAGATTATTGTTCTGACCCCCTTTTTCCTGCTGTGCCTCACTCTTAGAAACGCCAGCAGTTTTTTTCTTTATTTATTTAATGTTTCATGCCCAATTACATATAAAAAAATCTTTTAAGATTCTTTTTATCATTGTGAGTTTCAATTTTTTTCTCTCCCTCCCTCCCACTCCTCCCTCTCATTGAAAGGGCTAGCAATTTGATATAGGTCATATCTGTGTAATTATGCAATATAATTTCCATATTAGTCATATTGTAAAAGAAAACATAGACAAAAAAAAGAAAAAAGAAAAGAGGAAAAGGTATGCTTGGATCTGCATTCAGACTCCATCAGTTCTTTTTTTTTTTTTTTTTTTGGAAATGTATAGTATTTTTCATAAATCCTTCAGAATTATCTTGGCTCATTAGAGTATTGAGAATAGCAGAGTAATTCACAGCTGATTATCATACAACAATATTACTCTTATTGTGTACACTGTTCTGATTCTGCTCACTTTATTCTCTGTCAGTTCATGTAAGTCTTTCCAGGTTTTTCTGATATCATCCTTCTTATCAAGAAACATCAGTTCTTATAAGTGATAGAGAGGCTATTGTCCCATGGTTGAAATTTTTCTATGTGCTTGATTGTGAGATTCTTTATGTCTTTGCCCTCCTTCTAATCATCTTCCCCATTTATCATGGAATCTCCTCCTTGGGTTCATGCAATCACATTTTTGAGTGTCAGTTGCCCCCAAGAACTCTGAGTCCCTTTTTTTCAAGATGAGATTAAGTATCACTCTAAGCATCTAATGCCTATATACTATATGGCTCTTTCCCTTTATAGAATCTTTATTTATCTCAAGGGAGTATTCTTCAATATTCCCCTTCTAACACTGAAATGAAATTTCCCCCTGTTTCAGTCGCTCCTTTTGTTTCTTCACCTATTTTCCTACAGACTATCTTCTACCTAAAAGACCACAGGAGTTATTTTCCTTTAGTGTTAATTAGCCTTTGACTTGATTAGGGTATATTACATATACCCTTGATCTTCCTCCTCTCCTTTCCTTTTAAGCACTTTCCTATTCTAAAATTTAGTCTCATAAAAACAAAGATTCATCTGTACATGGGCATTATGAGGTTTAGCCAGTGATATTTCACGCCTATTGCTCCAATCTTCATTATTATTTAAATTAACTTTCACCCATGTTCTCTTAATTGTCCCTCTGTTGCTATTCTGTTGTTGTCCTTGGTTGCTGTATTTGTTTACCTTTCTCAGATTTCTAGTGCCTACGCAAATAATTTATTCAGTTCCCATTTCCTTTCTAGAAATGCTTTGAGAGCCTCTGTTTTTATTGAACATCCATCTTTTTTTCATTAATGGTTACGCATAGGTTTTTAAGGTACACTTTGGGATGTACTTTGACCTCCTTTACTCAACAAAACATATCATTCTATTCCCTCTAGAGATTTCTGGTAAGTATAGAGAAGTCTTATGTAATTCAAATTTCCTCTCATTTACTTTTGAAGATCTTTCTTCTTGTCACTTAGTGAATTCGTTGTTTTTCATTGGAAGTGTTCAATCAAATCACTATATATCTTAGAGTCAGCAGCACAGGGTTTTTTCTGGAGATAACCCGTGGATGTTTTTTTTTCTTTGATTATCATTTTGTTTTCTATGTCTAGAATTTCTGTAAAAGTTCTCAATATTATTATTTGCATGTGGTATTCAATTTTTTTAATTGTATTCTTCTGGGAGACCTATAAGGATTATAGGTCCTTAAGCTGTCTCTAGGCATTCTATATTTGAGATCAGTATGATATTTGGATGGAAATCACATTTTCTTTTAACATTATTTCCTTTTGCTTTTCTTCCATATTGCCCTTTATTTCCTATACATTTGCCTTCCCAATAAGGTATTTTCTCTTACTTCTTTGATGAAATTTGCCACTATGGATTCAAGTTTTTCAATTCTTTCTTCTGGGTAGATCATAATGTTTGTTTTCTCATTCCTTATTTCTCTTTTAAACCATTTAGGAACATTCTGTTCTGGTTCCATATTTTCTTAGAAATTCCCAGAATCCTGTATCTTATCAAGTGTTCATTTTTCTTTGTCTTGCATACTAGATAAATAATTAGATGGAGGACATCTTTCCTTCTGTTATTAATATCAACTCTGATTATGTTTAAAAGCCTTTAGCTGAGTTTTCTTACTCCTGAAATATTTAGCAATTTCAGTCTTTTTTTCCTATTAGATCCTTTATTACTCATATGACTCCTTCCTTTTTGTGATTTCTCTGATGGATGGATGGATTTCTCACCATCCTCTTACAAATGACTTGGGATGAGGGGGGACAGAATTGCTTCCAGGTGGATGCTGACCGTTTTCTCTCAGATTTAGCAGCATGCCACAGAGCCACACACAAGTCCTACCCTAAATCCCTCTGTTTTTCCATTTTCGGGCTGAGCTCTGCCATAGAGTTCCATACTATTGTCCTAATTCTGCCTTTTAGATTTCCACAGAATTGATAAAAAGAGAGGGATAGAGTAGAGTTATGTTGCAAGCCATGGATGAGGTTATGTAGTCTTGCTAACATAGTAGACAGTGACAGAGGGAGTGCTGAATGAACATGGGAAGGGTTAGGGATTAGCCTTCTCTGCTATTGGTTCACTGAATTTTTTTACCTTGTTATGGTTCTTGATGTGCTAAGTGGTGGAGACAGCTGAAAGTGTTTTATCTCTTACATATTATTTGTATTGTGGAGAGGTCTGAGAGACCATGAGGATGAGAGGAAAATGTCTATTCCTTTATCTTGTTAGTCACATGATCTTACCCTCTTAATTTCAAAATTCTGTAAAAATTAATATGTGGCTAGATGCCTCTGACTTACCACTCTGTCTCAGCAGCTTGGTTTCCTGACATACTATTCCTACAATACTTTAGTATTTTATACCTTGCATTTTCCCTTATTTAATGTATAATTACAGAAGTCCTGAAAAACACTCCAGAGAGAACAATGAAAGGTACAGAATGGAATCCATTCCTATCACATTATAATCTTCTTGTCATTTCCAAAGTTTAAGTTAATACTAAGTTATACCCAAATTCTACTCCACTGTCCCATTCTTGCATGAATAATCTGCAAGTTTGGGAATCCACAAAGTATAGTGAATTTGAACTGACAGAGGGCTAGGCTACCATGGCTTGTAGGTGATGACATGGTTAAATAACAAGGGCTTCTAGGCTTTCAAAGGGTAAGGCTGCTGTTTAAATTTTATCCTTCTCATAATTCATTAAAATGGCCAGGATCTCTCTGGGATTTAATGTTTCTATCCAAAGCTCTGAAGAACAGACAGCCTAGAAGTAGCCATACTCTGGGTCAAAAGACCACATCGTAAAAATGGGAGATAAGAAGGAGCCAGAAGATGAGTGCTACATGGAAACTAAGAGCAGGACAACTAGAAATGGAGACAAAGGAATCAAGATCAGCTTTGAGTAACAACATATGAGTGCTGCTGGTCAAAAAAAGTGGGCCAATCAGAATGAGATATAAAACCAATCATGAGCTTAGAAAGCCAGTCAACAAGCATTCTAAAGCACCTACTATGTGTAGGAAATTGTATTGCTTTCTGTCCCTCTCCTCAGGAAGGAGGTAGAGAGCAAGGGTGTGATGCATACACAAAAAAAGTAAATATCAAGTCCTCAATCCAATTTTAAATCAGTAATCACAATTAGTTAAAGTTTGTGATACATCACACTCTCACTGCATCCTGGATTCTCCAAGAGTTGTAGCATTTTCCCCATTGTGCTAATGCAGGGCCTGGATTTAAATTCCATCTCTACTACTTTCTTCCTGCATGATCTTAGACAAGCTATTTCACCTGTCTAGTTCTCATTTCTTCAAATCTCAAATGAAGAAGTTAGACTAGAATGACTCTAAGATCCCTTTCAATTTTAAAACTGATACAGAGATCATCACCAATTCCTGGAGTGCCACTTTTCCATGTCATTGATGCTGGAGCTATCCAGCACTCAAGTGCTGACTTCTTCCCCTCTCTTGCCTCTAATTTGCCATAATCTACTCTGAAACTTTTCCAATGCATTTTCAGTATCTACTTTCACCAAGAGACAACAAAGGATGTTGCTTTTTAGCCTAATTGAAAGCCTCAGAGCCACACAATGCAGAAGGGCAGGGGAAGTAAGGAGTCATTTGATTGGGGAGGGGGTGGGTGCCAGGAGGAGGGAAAAGAATGATATATCCTTTTCTATAATCAGTGAAACACTGGTGAATAGATTGAGCAAGTTCTTTATTGAGTGCTTTTAATCACCTGGCTCCAATCAATATTCCTTTCAAGGAGTGTGAATTAATTCTCTAAACAAACAGCTAATGCCTTTGGAACAGATGCCTTCAGCGTTTACTCACTCTGGCTCCCTGGTGGTCAAAGTGTGATAAAGGGCAGCTTAGGGACTAACCCAGGGGAGGACAACTAAACTTGAAAAAAAATGAAGAGTAAGTGAAGAAATGGGAAGAGAAAGACTTGAGCAGTAGAATCAGAACATTACTCCATAATTCAACTCCAAAGAAAGTTTCCTGCTTTCGTTTCAACTACTCACCTCCCTGAAATTGTTTAATTCAAACATAGGTGCCCATAAAGTGGACAACACCAAATCCAGAAATGTATTTCTACTTTGCTGAGGACCTTATGTGGCAGGTCTAGCAGAATCAATAAAAGAGCCCTTCACAATTCCTCTATTCAGCCCTCAGTGCCACTCCACATCCATCAGACCAAGTAAAGATAATCATAATAACTCCATTTACTTTGTGGTCTGCAAAGTGTTTTCTTATATTTATCCTGCAACACAGGTAATAAAACTACTCTTGTCCCTACATGACAGCTGAGGAAACTGAGGTTTGGGAATGTTAAAGTGGTAACAGTAATAATATAGTACTTACTTCTCAGACTTGTATTGATCAAATGAAATAACATACATAGTTACTGAGAAAAAAAGATGTAAAGGCCTTCTTTCTTGATAGGTTTTTAAACCTTTACAATGAAAACAGAATGAATAAACTTATTTAGTATCTTGAGTGAATTTAATGGTGGAACTGTGTTTCCAGAATGAAAAGGTATCTGCAGTTGTAGTCAAAATTAGTGTTGACTATTTAAATTCAGAAAGAATTAGGATAAAAGTGTATAGTGGGAAGACACCAGTAACCAGGGGAATCGGGAAGACCTCGTGATGGCCATGTCAGTGGAACAGTGGAGCCAAGGAATGGAAAACCTTCTAGTGTTTATCAAACAGGCAATTATGTGTGTTAACCAATGACCACTTGGTCCTTGAATTCAGAAAAGTCCAACACCATAGTGGTGATGGGATCAATCATTCTATCTCTTTAAAAACCCCTTCTCAGAATCATATCTGTAAACGCATAAAATGGACAGAATTACAAAAGAAACCAATTATATTGAATCATAGCTAACAAAATATTTTAAGACAAGTTCATAGAGACATTCTGATTTGCTTTCCCCACACCAATAAAAATACAGGACCTTAAAATATTAACTTAAGATTCTGTAGAAAACTTTCCAAAGTCCTTCGGACTTCCCCTTCGCCAAAGGGTTGAAATTTTCACCTAGAAAAAAAGGAAGTTTTGTACATTTCCTCTCCACTCATTCTCTTCTCTTTCACTCTCTTCCCATTTCTCATTCTCCTAATGAGGAGTGACCCAGATGGACATTCCAGGGATCAGTCAACCTCAACCTCAGTCCAGGGTTAACACTAATTTTTTTTTAAACTGAGTTGATTTGCTCTGATAAATAATAGAACCTGCCACCAATGTTATTAGCAAAGGCCACTGAGCCAAACTGGTGTATGTCTCCATCTGAAATGTGAGAGTAAAAGGTCAAGGCATGAGGGATGAGGCTAGAGCCAGAACAAGATTCTCCAAATGACCTCAGGGTGTTACCAAATGAGAATCTGCCAGTAAAAGGAGACTAAGTTCCTCTTTCTCCACAACTAAGAATATTTTGGTTGCTTATTTTTTTAAATGCTGCTGCTTAGAAACCAATATGCAAATTCTCTAATTAGCCCAATCATTTTATGTCAGTTTCCCCTGACTTTCTAGCTCTCTGACTTCCTTAGCATGGATGTCAGGGAGGAGGAAGAGAAGTACCTCAAATTTTACAACCCCAACTTGAATATTGTCATGGAAACCATTAGTCACTAAATGAATCAGCCCCAAGAATTAGCTAAGGGAAAGTAGATATTGATCTGACTTTGCCATGTGGGGAAAGGGACATTCTCTTTTATGATTAACCTTTTGAGGTGCTATGCTTCCTAACCTGCTTCCTAAACATTTCTTATCTCTGTGGAACCATAGCTCAAGGCTAATTAAATTTTATCAAGGATTATAGAGGGTCAGACAGCAGACCATTGCTAGTGCTTTTCCCTTAAAAAGAATAAAATCATTCATTCATTTAAAAGATATTTATTGAGCTCCAATTAATGTGAGGTACCAGAGAGATGGAAAGAGGACTAAAAATGAATAATACATGATCCCTGACATTAAAGAGCTTCTTGTTGTTATTTATAATAACTAATATTGTTGTTACACTTTAAGGTTTATAAAACATTTTACTTATATTATCTCATCTGATTCTCACAATAGTACTATAAAAAAAAAAGCTCTGGCAGGGAGACAATAGCATCAGGGTCAGAAGGCTTGGGTTCAAATCCTGCCACTGGTGATGCTCACTATCCATGTGACCTATAAAATGTAAGGGTTTTGAATAAATGAGCTCTGAGATCTTTTCCTCCTCAAATTCTATGACCCTTTCTGGGGTCTATTCATAACATTCTACTGTGTTACAGTTTACCAAGGACAGAGCTCATAGACTGAAAACTGGAAGAGACTTTGGAAGTCACTTCCTCCAACTCCCTCACTTTATAGATAAGGAAACTGAGGTCCCGCCAGTTCAATGGCTTACCCAAATAATAGCAGAGCCAGGTTGAAATTCAGGGCTTCTTGAACTTTGCCACTCATGACCCTTTTTCACCCAAGAAATTTTTGTGTGATCCTGGGTATATAGATACATAAAAGAAGCATACAAATCAAATATTTACTAATAATGAATTATACTGTTATGACTCACAATCAATTATTACATCCCATATCAGGTTGCACAATATGGTTTAAGAAGCTTTGTTCTAACTCAAAAGTCTAGCTCTCTTTCCATGTCAGAGTTGACGGCCAATGAGTCAGTGATTGGGGCAACTTCTAGGTAGAAGGGACAAGATAATCTTTCCTGGATCAGGGAATGAAATTTTGCATGTTAGGAGGAGAGGAAATATAATTCAAAAAGCCAAACCAGGATAACAACCAGAGTGTTTGAGGGGTACCAAGTTCCAAGGGACTTAGACACTGACCTAGATAAACCAATTGCCTATTATTCAGAACCTAGGTAACCAACTTTATTTATGGCAGTTTATATGCTCCCATTCCTAGCCAATCTGGATTTGACTGTGATTACCGCTGGCGTTCAAACCCATTGAACCTGGTTGAACTATATGAATCCCTGTTCACACCACACCTGCTGCCTAGCTATTATTCATACCACACCATCCACTCAGTCCAGAGAGTTCTTTATAGATTGCCATGACCACATACTACTCTAGCCAACTTCAGTAGTCTTGTCTAATCATTAGTCCTAAAAAGCATAACTAGTTTATATCAATAGAGATATCGTCAAATCATCAACAGGAGAGACAAAGTCATGATTAGTCTAGATGGAAGGATAGTAGTGACTTCTAAAATATCTATACACACACACACAAACACACACACACAGAACTATCAGTAACTCATCTCCAAGGAAGGGCTCTTGTAAAATGATGCAATTCTTCATTCCAATGAAGTTATTGATTCCCTTTAAGAAGACCCTCAGCAGGATAAATGACCCCTCATTAACTCGTCACCAGACTCTTTGTGTTTTTGAGTCCCAAATAAGTCCGACAAACCTTGCCTGTGAGTCCCTTGAGTCGATAGACATTGCTTTGTAATGGCAGAAAATTATCATGTCAATAAAAAATTGACCATGATGAAAACACCAAACTCCTTAAATGACAATGAGAGTTTCACTCAGGAAACAACAAAAGGAAGACAGAGCTAAGCCAAAGACATCAGTGTGAGTCAGGCCACAAGGAGAAGCTTTCCTTAGCCATGATCCAAAGTGAACTAGAAGGGCTTAACTAACCAGAGTGACTCTTGAAAGGCACCAAATGATATGAAGTAAAGTCGTGAGATCTTGAGTTAGCATGGAATAATTTTTAAGTCTATTGACAGCATCATAATTAATGAGTCTAGCTTGATCCAGTTCTGTCTCACTCCCACAGAAAATAAGGTCATCCTTGCAATTTAAAGATCTGTATGACCTCCTTTGATAACCTGTGTTTATAAATGACTCCTTCCATTCTATAAAGATCTTCTATTCATATCAGAATTATCCAATACTATCAAGAAAGAAAAGGCACAATCTAACACTACCAGAGACTTCTCAGTAAAGGAGAAGTGAATATCTAAACATGCAAGTCTCAGAGGGAAGGAACTCATTGAGTATGGAAGCCCAATACTATAGAGTCCACAAAAACTCAGCTATATAAGAAGGAGACTTGTAAAGCTACATTGCTATGGAGCAACTAAATATGTGTATGATATGATGTAAGATACCAGCCCTAAAAAAACTCCTATGGTAATAAAATTGAATGGGAACCATGGATGCCTTCCATCTGAGTCACTGTAGCTATCTCTCTGATACTTCACCTTAAATCCATCTTAGTAAGAGTTTTCATTTATATAATGCTTTAAGCTAAGTAAATAGATAACTGTGTCTAGAATCAAGAAGTCCTGAATTTAAATTTAACCTTAACCCTAAGACATTTAATAGCTATGTGACCCTAGGAAAGTCACTTTTGTCTCAGTTTCCTCATCTGTAAAATGTCATACAACAGCCTCCACTTCTTCATGTTGTTGTGAGGATAAAATATTTATAAAGTGTTTTGGAAAACTTAAAGTACCACATAATGCTAGTTAAAATAAGTTTAAAAATAAAGACTATTTTTTCTCACAATGAAGTAATAAATGTCATACAGAAATTCCTTAGGGGCAAGAATTATTCATTTTTTGTTATTTTTGTCTACCCAATGTCTTTCAAATATTCAGTCTTTTCAGTCGTGTCCAACTCTTTATGATCCCATTTAGTAGAGTTTTTTGGACAAAGATAATGGAGTGATTTACCATTTCCTTTTCCAACTCATTTTACAGATGAGGAAACTGAAGTAAACAGGGTTGAGTGACTTGCCCAGGGTCACACAGCTATTAAGTATCTGAGGCCAGATTTTAATTCAGGTCTGACTCCAGGCCTAGAACTTTATCCACTATATCACCTACCTGCCCAATCCCTCACATAGAACTTGGCATATCATAAGAATTTAATTAATGCGTGTTGAATTGGTGTAATGAATTATTATACATTTGATTACATTATGAATTATCATCATTGAGAAATCTCATCAACTTGCAAAACTGAATCAGCCTGGTTACTCACATCTCATCAATATCCTCTGCCCTTATGATTAGATTCTTTGATTAGAGGGTGCAACCATGAGCTCCAAAATCTCCATTGAAGGAGGGAGCCCAAGACAATCATATTCTCCTTTCTCCGCATTGCTTTTGGCCACCTCCGCACTATATACTTTCCACCTTATCCCTTTTCCAACTTCCTTTTGTATGTTGTCTTCCCCTATTAGATTTTAAGCTCTAGAGCCTGGGTACCATCTTTTATTTATGTTTATTTCCCCAGCTCTTAATATAATATCATTCATGTCTGTTGCCATTCAGTCATTTTAGTCATGTCTGAATCTTCTTGATTCCATTTGAGGTTTTCCTGGCAGAATTGCTTTGCCATTTCTTTCTCCAACTCATTTTATAGATAAGGAAACTGAGCGAGGAGAGTTAAGTGACTTGCCCAGGATCATATAACTTGTGACTGTTTGAGAATGAATTTGAATTCAGGAAGATGAGTCTCCCTGATTCCAGGCTTCGCATTGTCTCCATTGTATCACAGCAGCAGTTATTTAATAAATTGTTATTGATTATTATTTTCCAGATGAAGAAATATCCTCATACAACAACTGAGCCACTCCTGACCTTACAGAAATATCAGTACTTAGATTAATTCCTAGATGCTGTGAGACTAAGTCCAGGCTACTGACCCTTTACCATGCTCCCTACTGCTAGATCAATATTTCTAGAACATTGATGCCCTCCAATAACAACTCTGCTCCTCCTATGTTCTCTTTTACCTGTTACTTCTGATAATTCTTTAAAGCAATACTGGCTTTGATGGCAAAGAATCTGGGCTCAAATCATGTCTCTATCATTAACTCTATGGCAAGTCATTTAACTTCTCAGGGCCTCAGTTTCCTTAACTGTAAAATGAACAAGTTAGACTCAATGATCTTGAGATCTAAAGCTCTAACTCTTCAGATCCTATGACAATCTGGCCACATACTATTTTTGAACCTTGATCCCAATCATTCCCCAAAATGGGCTTTCCTCCACTTGGTCTGGTCTCTTCCTTATCTTATTCTCACTTTGCAAAATTATAAATAATATATATATTATTTTTAAGTATGATAAAAACACCAAACTCCTTAAATGACAATGAGAGTTTCACTCAGGAAACAACAAAAGGAAGACAGAACTAAGCCAAAGACATCAGGAGGTCACAAGGAGAAGCTTTCCTTAGGGATGATCTAAAATGAACAGAAGGGCTTAACTAAGCTGTTATGACATACGTGTTATATCATCATTGTGACCATCATCAATAAGCTAAAGTGATCTCTTCCTTGTCTTATTCTCACTTTGCAAAATTATAAATAATATATATATTATTTTTGAGTATGATGAAAACACCAAACTCCTTAAATGACAATGAGAGTTTCACTCAGGAAACAACAAGGATGCAAGGATATACACACACATATACAGATATATATAGATATATAGATATATATTGCAATGGGAGAAACAGAAGAGGGGACAGCTGGGTGACACAGTGAATAGAGTCCTAGATCTGGAGTCAGGAAGATCTGAATTCAAATCCAGCATCAGATACCTCCTAGCTGTGTGACTGAGCAAATCACTTAACCCTATTTGTCTCAGTTTCCTCACTGAGCCAGAGAGGGAAACAACAAACCAATTTGCCAAGAAAGCCCCAATAGGATTACAAAGAACCAGATATGACTGAACAACAAGGAACAGGAAAGGAGGTGAAATGGACTTATTTTCAGCCTAGAATATTTTTTTCTATCTCCATTCAATTCTATTCAATAATTATTAAGCACCTGCTCTTTAGTACTATGTACTAAAAGAGATAAAAAGTTTAAAATTTTTAAAAGTCTCCCAGAGGCAAACACAATACTATACATGAGCAAACTAGTTGCTATTTAAAGTCTGAAAGGGAAGAGTGGGTGACCTAAAAGCATTTATTAAGTGCTGACTATGTGCTTAGCATTTTGTTAAGCATGAAGAAACAAATAGAAAAACAAGAGAATCCCTATCCTCAACACCATTACCAAAGTCATTCCCGAATAAGCTCATTTTCTTTTACAAAGCCATTACTAGATTGGGAAAATCCAAGGAATGCTGTACACAGAATTTATATAGATTTTAGCAAGTAATTGACCATGTTTCTCATGTTCTTTATGTGGAAAAACATCTGAGATTGTGTGATTCGGTGAAATTGAACTTATTCCATTTAACATTTCCTAACCCTCTGGTGCTTCAAGTCTAAATCAAGTGCTAAATTTAGCACTTAGAATCATCATTTTAGGGACAGCTAGGTGGTGCCATAGTGGACAGAGTACCAGCCTGGAATCAAGAGGACCTGGATTCAAATTCCAGCCTCATACACTAATATCACGAACATGAGCAGGTCATAGAGCAAATGAGTTGCTCATGACCTCACAGGTATATCAGTACTTGGATTCATCCCTATATATCATGACTCAAAGCCCAATATACTTTCTACTCTGCCACGCTGCTGGCCCCTTATTATGCCTATTGCGGAAGGAAGGAAGGAAGGAAGGAAGGAAGGAAGGAAGGAAGGAAGGAAGGAAGGAAGGAAGGAAGGAAGGAAGGAAGGAAGGAAGGAAGGAAGGAAGGAAGGAAGGAAAACTTTAAAGCTAGAAAGGACTTTGAGATCTTTTGGTCCAAACTTCTTATTTTTATGGATGATGAAACTGAGACTTAGGAAGGTTAAATGACCAGCCAAGATCACCCAGGTGACAAATGGCAGAAACTTCCAACTCCAAGTCCATCACCCTCTGAATTCTGGGCATTCCCGTACTCTTCTCCAATTGTGTTATGTCATCGTGACCATGATCAATAAGCATTTTTAAGTGTTTATGATGTTCCATGAAAAGAAGAATACAAACATGCTCTCATAGAGTTCAGATTTTAAAGGGGGGAGACAACATTCAAACAAGTATCTACATATATGATGGATACAGAGGAAATGGGAAGTAATCTCAGAGGATAGGCACTAGGATGGGGCAAGGGGAAAGGGAGAGGAGAAAGGGGGAGGAACTGGGAAAAGCCACTTCAAGGAAATAGGATTTTAGGTGAATCTTAAAGAAAGCCAGGAAAGTAGATCTTAAGAGCAAAGAATATAGCTTATAATTCTTTTCTATCCTCCACATTGTTTATCATAATAGACACAATAAAAGTCCATAAAATGATTTACAAATTCTCTCCTTCCTTCCTCCCTCCTTCTCTCTCCCTCTTTCTGTCTCTGTCTCTCCTCTCTTCCTCTCTCTCTCTCTGTCTCTATATATATGTGTTTCTCGCTCTCTCTCTCTCTCTTACTCTCTGTATCTGTCAGTGCATGTGCATGTGTGCACATGCGCGCGCGCGCACACACACACACACATACACTTTTTAAGGAACTCAATGAATTATTAAAGAAAAGGGAATATATTAGAAATTCTAGATTCTGATAATCTTTCCATTGATTTCTGGATAATTCTAAATAAACAAGTGTTTCTTTCTCAATAATAATAAGTACTATGTATAAAGTACTTTGAGATTTACAATTGTCATCCCATTTGATCCTCTCCATTTCCCTGTGAATTAGAGTCAGGACTAAGTGTCAGAGTCAGGATTTGAACTAAAGTCTTCCTGACACCAGATTCTACAATTTCAGAGATTCCCAAAAGTAGCCAAAAATCACAGGAGGACCATGACCTGGAAGTAAACAGTATCCCCATTTTTATAATGACAATATTAGAGAAGATTAGGAAGAAGGACCTACTTGAAGGAGAAGAATACTCCATTACTTGCCCCTACTCTCCAAGGATTGTAATCATTCACTAGTTTTCACTGGATCATTGACATTTAGGTGATTCCATTAATTAGTATAAACAGCAATTGAGTACTCCAGTCCTTGTAATACCTGGGCTTCCTGCAGCCACAGAACTTCCTTCAGGAATATTAGAGGAATATAGATCCATAGCTTCCTCTGCAGTGGAGGAGGGGAGGGTGACCTGTCCATGCTCTGCTAACATCCAGAATGACAGTGTCATCTTTTTGTTTTCCTTGGCCTTCTTTTTTCTCCTTTTGGGAACCAAATTATAGCCTCATAAAACAGCAGGAATGCCTCTGAAATTGCTTAAATACAGTAATGATTAAGCCCACAAAGTGCTACACTAATTGAATTGCTTTATTGCAACAAATTTTGCAATACAAGGGAAATAAAAATGCCAGTTTTCCTACTTGATGAAATTAAGTTCCCCCTTTCCATTGAGTCAGTTCCTTTCTCCAATTCAGAGACCTTACATTCAAGGTTTAGGGAAAAAGAGAGTCCTTCAGAAGCCACTGGGATGACTTTCCCCTCCTCCTTTAGAGTTATTTCATCAAAAAAAAAAAAAAAAGCACCTATTAAGTGCAAAACTCTATGCTAATCTCAGAGGGGAATGCAATGATCAGCAAATTTTCTCTTTTTTTCAAATTTATTTTATTTAAAGAAACAATAAGAAAAAATAAAAACAGAAAAGGAATACAAAACAAAAAGTGAACAAAACAACAGAGAACATTGTCATATGCCCAGGAGAACATCAAGGAATACTCAAAATATATGACAATAAACACCAGTTCAAAAAACTATATTTACTAGAAGAAATTCTATTCATGAGTCTCCATCTTTTCTTTACTCCCTTGTAAATCATTCTTTTGTTCTTAGCTGCACACCTTTTTTACTTTATTCTATTTTTCTCCCTTTCATCCCCCCACCACCACCCTCAAGCAGATTATAGTTGAGAAAGGATATATGTATGTCTATATATGTAGATATATATGTATATATACATACATGCACACATATATACCCCCACACATACACACACATATCTTTCTTGTCCCTAATGACTCTTTGCTTTATTTCTGCTCCTAACTTGCCTTGCTATTATTTAACTTCACCCCACCCATAAATTCTTCCCATACCCATTGCTTTCTGGTCCACCAATCCCTCCTCCCTTAGATCAGCAAATTTTCCATCCCCAAAGAAGCAATATAGTATGACATCTACCTAATCTTTTGATCAGTTAACAAGGAACTATAAACAACTTTAAATGCTAGATATTTAGCAAATACAAAGGTGATAGTCCTTGATATCTATCTTGGGGGAAGGGGGATGACATATACATAGCTAAATAAATATGTTTATATTTATTTATATATGTGTATATTTATGTACACACACACACATATATACAATATGTATGTATATATCCTGTTAAAGGAGATGAGCTGAGAGCTAATATCATAGGAATATAGATCTGGAGCTTAGAAAGAACCCCAAAGACCACCTAGTCCAGCATGCTCATTTCATAGAAGAAGAAATTGAAGTTTCCAAGTAGGTTAGACACTTAGTCCAAAGCCACTGAGGTAGTAAGTTTCAGAGGCAGAATTTGAACCCAGGTTCTCAATCTCCAGAACCAGTGCTCTTTGGACTGTTCAATGTTTGCCACCTGTACTTGAAGCCTTAGTTAATACATCATGCAAAACAGATTTTGACCATTGAAAAGAGAGACGTAAAAAGCAAAGTGATTTAAGAATACAAGGAAGGGAAGAGTCACTTCCAGCTTAAAGAATCAGAGAAGTCTTCAAGGAGGAAGGAGTTTCTGAATTGGAGCTTGCAGGATCAGCCCATCCAAAGTATGGCCATATCAAAAGATCATAAGAATTATTGATGTAGAGCTGAAAGGAACTATAAAAATTATCTAGTCTGACCTTCTTGACATTATAAACCCTGAGAAGTAAAGTGACTTGTGGCCAAGCTGAAATATTAACCCAAGTATGAACCCAAACACTTTGATCTCAGATCTGTGATATTTATTTTGGAGATAAAGAAAATCAAGAGAACTTGAAGGCGATCTGTTAGACAAGCCATCAAATTAAACATTCAAGGTACTGAATAGAATGCTAGAGGAGGAGGTAGAAAGGAAGACTATGAGTCAAATGGTTAAGTTAATGAGGAAGGTGAAAAAGTGTACTGGAGGTTAAAAGATAACAGTAAAAATGGGTTCAGACTGGTAAAGAAAAGGATGTTTAATTCAAGGGGCTTAACTGATGACTGATGATAGCCAAACAGTGATTTTAAAGTGGCATTAGAGCACAGGAAACATGCTAGCTCCTCCTCTTCTTTGAGAGAAAAACAGGAAGGAAGGAAGGAAGGAGGGGAGGAAGGGAAGAAGGGAAAAAAGGGAAGAAAGGGAAGAAAGGAAAGAAAGGGAAGAAAGGAAAGAAAGGAAAGAAGGAAAGAAAGGAAAGAAGGAAGGAAAGAAGGAAAGAAAAGGGAAAAGGGAAGAAAAGGGAAAAAGGAAGGAAAGGGAAAAAGGAAGGAAAGGGAAAAAGGAAAGGAAGGAAGAAGGAAGGAAGGAAGGGAGGGAGGGAGGGAGGGAAGGAGGAAGGGAGGAAGGAAGAGAGGAAGGAAGGAAGAAGGAAGGAAGGAAGGAAGGAAGGAAGGAAGGAAGGAAGGAAGGAAGGAAGGAAGGAAGGAGGGAGGGAAGAAGGAAGGGAGGGAGGGAGGAAGGGAGGGAGGGAGGAGGGAGGGAGGAAGGGAGGAAAGAAGGAAGGGAGGGAGGAAAGAAGGAAGGAGGGGAGGAAAGAAGGAAGGGAGGGAGGAAGGAAGGAAGGGAGGGAGGAAGGGAGGAAAGAAGGAAGGGAGGGAGGAAGGAAGAGAGGAAGGGAGGAAGGAAGGGAGGGAGGGAGGAAGGAAGGAAGGGAGGGAGGAAGGGAGGGAGGGAGGAAGGGAGAAAAAAAGGGAGGAAGGGAGGGAGGGAGGAAGGAAGGGAGGGAGGGAGGGAGGGAAGAAGGAAGGAAGGAGGAAGGGAGGGAGGGAGGAAGGGAGGGACTGAGGAAGGGAGGAAGGAAGAAAGGAAAGAAAGAAGGAAGGAAGAAGGCTCCATGATAACGAATGAATGAAAAAGCATTTATTATGCACTTACTATGTGTCAGATTCTTTATGAAGCACTGGAGAAACAAATACAAAAGTGAAGACTCTGCTTTCAAAGAACCCAGATTTTATTAAATGGAGATAATACACATAAGAAAGCAATAGCAGCCACAAAGACGTGCTTTCATTTGAAAAATGACATTGACAATGGATGGAACCAATTGCTCCTGTGAGGATAAATTACATGCTGAAGGTCATGCAGTTTGTAAGTGAGACAGAAGTGAGACCTGAATTCAAGTTTTCTGAATCCAAATTTGGCATTAAATCTACAACACCCACAGACAAACTTCCTTAAATTTTGGTTGAGATAACTGAGTCTGACTGATAACATTTTCCCCCAATAAACTACATTAGGATGAGATTTGAATTAAATAGGGTCAGACAGCTCAGTATTACTGCAACAGGACTCAGGTCTGTCAAGCAACATTCCACTGTGTTTTGAACAAAAAAGCCTATGATCTAATGAGAAAAATGGAGCAAGTTTCCCAGGGAAGGACATGAGAACACAACTGAAAGGGAGTATGATGTAATAAATAGAAGGTCAGCCTTGGAGCCCAGTAGACCCGGATTCAATCCTTCCTCTGTCCCGTAGAAGCTATGCAACCATAGGCAATTCATTTAACCACTTAGGGTCCTGCAGGCAACTCCCTAAAATGAGAAATTACCGAAGTTGCAATGTACCAGTCTGCATCAATAGGAAATCCACACCATGGGAATTCCCTATTATCTTTCTACTGTGTTTGGGGACAAAGCCTGGATGGTCAGAGACCTGTAATTTCCTATGGAACTTTTTAGTTAGGAAACTTCCTCTACCCATTCATATTGGCATCTATTCTGTGGCTTATAATCTTGAAAAGTCTTCCTTGCTTGGCACCCTGAGGGACTAATTAATTGCCCAGTCATCCAACTAGTATCAAATAATTGGCAAAATTTGGATTTAAGTCCTCCCAGTTCCAAGGCAGGACACTCTCTACTGTCCCTCTGTCTGGATACTTAGTGTTAAATATGGAATAACTTGAGAGTGGGTAGAGGAAGTTACATTGAATAGAATAACAAGGGACCATGTTTAAAGGTCCACCAACCTAGGGTACTCTGTGATCAATATGGTCATTCAAAAGTAAAGGAAATCTGCCTTCAAAACTTACCTCAGCATCAGAGCTGTGGCTGGACCAAGAATTGATAGACTTACCTCAAGATTAGAAGGGTAAAAAAGCCAGCCAGGGGAGAAGCACCAAAACTGAAAATCAGCAAATCATTCCTCAGAGACAATCCCCTCTCTTTCCCCATTCTCATGTGTCAGCACAAGAGTTGGGGAATCATGGGGAGAAACCATTATGATTCAAGTCATTTCCTCCTAATGAGAGCCTGGTGGGAGAGAACCTTCCCAGATGCCCTGGTATACAACAAAGCCCATTTGAATCGGAGAAATGCTGACCTCACCTGTGTTGCTTAGAAAGCTGAGGGGCCTCCTTGGTACTTGTGAACTTACTTCCTCAGCTGCTTCTTGGGGAAGAAATCTGCTGAAGTCAACTTTCAGAATCATGTCACTTGTAAGCTTCACTCTCTCCCTGAGATTTATGACCATTTTTAAAGGTGAGACCCATGACAGGTTATTCAAATAAAGATAGGAGTATATTCAACAATTATTTTAAAAGCTGCTAGGTTTGTGGCACTATGGGGGATACAAAGAAGTATGACTGGTTCAGGTCCTCAAAGACTTCACAACTCAATCCACCAGTTAATCAAGAAGCATTTATTAAGCACTACACAATAGTGTGTCGGGCTCTATTTTAGACCCATGAAAACAAATGTAAAGCAAAGTAGGGGAAGCAAGATGACATAATGGATAGAGCACCCACCCTGGAATCAGGAGAACCTGACTTCAAATCCAACTTAATACTTCCTATCTGTGTAACCTGAGCAAATGACTTAACCCCGATTGCCTCAGCAAATAAATAAATAGAGATAATAAAACAAGCTGCTCCCAAGGAGCTTACATTCTACAGAGAGTGATAAGATGGACATTTATAAGCTATAAAAAAGTTATACAATGTGAGGAGAGGGTATGGAGAGACCTAACAGGTAAGGAAATTAAGAATAACTTTACCTATGAAATTTCAGTTGAATTAAACTTGAAGGAAACCAGTGATTCCAAAGGTTAGAAGTGAAGGTGGAGAGTATTCTCGACTTGGGGTGTGGTAGATTTCAGGGGTACCGTTGGCCATGTCCTAATAGTAGTCATTCTGCAACACCAAGGACAGAATTCTGAATGAGATGGAAGCTAATTCTCATGAAATATTTTGTCTAACTCTAAAGTTATGATCACATCCAATCAAGTTTTCTCCCATCACACATGATCAATTTCTTCCTTCTACTAGGGAAGCTCTTCCTAGAAAAAAGGAAACTTGATTTGATCTGGAAGGAAGTTTATCTAACCTATTAGACAAAAAAAAAAAAAAGCTTAAATATGTAGTATAATATTCACCTAAAAGGAGGCAGAAACTAAAAGTAACTTGGAAAGAGAAGATAGCTTCAGATATTTTTTTTAAATCCACCTATTTATTCATTCAGTCCTAGAACCACCATTTATTAATGAGCACTTATGTTCCAGGTGCTGTTTTACAAAGACAAAAATCAAAAAGTCCCTTCCTCGGGGACCCTGCACTACAAGAGAAAAACAACACATATCCAGATAAGCCAGCACAAAACACATACAAATTCAGTCTGTTGGTTAACAAGCATTTATTAAGTACTAGTGACAGGCACTATGCTAAGTATTGGAATCTATAAAGAGTGCCTGCCCTCCCAAGAAGCTAATATTCCAATGGGAACAATAGATATAAAGGAATATTGGGAGAGGGATTACTAACTGGAGGAAAGGCCCCCACAGGGAGTGATCAGATTTACCTCCAAGTAAAAGGCAGCACTGATTTTAGAAAAGAAAGGAGGGCATAAACTGCCCAAGAAATATTGCCAAAATAGTTAGGATAATAAGAAGGACCTTTCTCCCCTTTTGACCTCTTCATTTGTCAACTGAGTGAGGTAGCTGTAAAGAGAGGCAGTGTGGTACAAGAAAAAGAAAATTAGATTTAGGATCACAGGACCTGGATGCAATTTCTGACTTAGCAGTTTATCGTCTGTATAACTTATAACAAGATGTTTCCGTTCTCTCTGTCCCATTTTTTAACCTTAAATGAAGAAGTTGATAAAGTCATCAGTAAGATCCCTAAAAGTAACTAGGGAAAATATTGAGTAATAAAATAAAAAAGATAGCATCTTTTATTTATTTATTACTCAATATTTTTCCTAATTACTTTTAAAACTTTTTTTTACATTTACTTCTAAAATTTTAAGTTCCAGATTCTCTTTCTTATTACCATCTCTGTCCCCATTAAGAAATCACATATGATCACTATTTATCAGAGAAATGCAAATTAAGACAACTCTGAGATACCACTACACACCTGTCAGATTGGCTAAGATGACAGGAAAAAATAATGATGAATGTTGGAGGGGATGCGGGAAAACGGGGACACTGATGCATTGTTGGTGGAGTTGTGAACGAATCCAGCCATTCTGGAGAGCAATCTGGAATTATGCCCAAAAAGTTATCAAACTGTGCATACCCTTTGATCCAGCAGTGTTTCTATTGGGCTTATACCCCAAAGAGATACTAAAAAAGGGAAAGGGACCTGTATGTGCCAAAATGTTTGTAGCAGCCCTGTTTGTAGTGGCTAGAAACTGGAAAATGAATGGATGCCCATCAATTGGAGAATGGCTGGGTAAATTGTGGTATATGAATGTTATGGAATATTATTGCTCTGTAAGGAATGACCAGCAGGATGAATATAGAGAGGCTTGGAGAGACCTACACGGACTGATGCTAAGTGAGATGAGCAGAACCAGGAGATCATTATACACTTCGACAACGATACTGTATGAGGATGTATTCTGATGGAAGTGGATTTCTCTGACAAAGAGACTTAACTGAGTTTCATTGGATAAATGATGGACAGAAACAGCTACACCCAAAGAAGGAACACTGGGAAATGAATGTGAACTATTTGATTTTTGATTTTCTTCCTGAGTTATTTTTACCTTCTGAATCCAATTCTCCCCGTGCAGCGGGAGAACTGTTCGGTTCTGCAAATATGTATTGTATCTAGGATATACTGCAACATATTTAACATATATAGGACTGCTTGCCATCTTGGGGGGGGGGGAGGGAGGGAGGGTAAAAAACGAAACATAAGTGATTGCAAGGGATAATGCTGTGTAAAAATTATCCTGGCATGGATTCTGTCAATACAAAGTTATTATTAAATAAAATTAAATTTAAAAAAAAAAAAGAAATCACATATGAAGTTAAAGTAACTAATATCCTTAAAAGTCAAAGCAGCTAGGTAGCATAGTGGATAGAGTGCCAAGTTTTGAGTCAGGAAGACATCTTCCTGAGTTCAAATCTGGCCCCAGGAATTTACTAGCTGTATAACCCTGTGCAAGTCACTTGCCTGTCTCAGTTTCCTCATCTGTAACGTGAGCTAGAGAAGAAAATGGCAAACCAATCCAGGATCTTTGTCAAGGAAACCCCAAAAGACCCTAATATAATTGAAACAACTGAACAATGACAGTTCTAAAAGTCACTAAATTGTGAAAAACTCTTAACTACCTGCCAACATCCCAAAGAGATCAAAGAAAGAGAAAAAGGACCCATGTATACATAAAAACATAATGCATAATACCTCCTTTCTTGGTGATAAAGAACTGGAAACTAAGGCTTTCCTATCAATTGGAGAATACTTGAATAAATTGTGCTCTGGGTGTATAATAAAATATTATTGTGCCATAAGAAATGATGCAAGATTCAGAAAAATCTGGGAAGACTTATCTGTACTAATATAAAGTAAAAATCAGGAGAAAACTTTTTATAATAACAATATTGGAAAGACAGAATACAAGCATGGTTAAGAACTGATTAATAAAATGATCAACTATAATTCCACAGGCTCAATAGGTATCACCTGAGGGGTAGACTTAGGACACAGATTGATAGACATGTTGGAGGACAGGGCCAATGAGGGAATCTGTTTTGTTTTACTTTGCATGTTTGTTCCAAGACAGTTCCCCTGAGAGAAAGAAGGTGAAAGATAAAATGGATTTTTATTGATTTTATTGAATTTTTTTTCAGTTTCTTTAAACCAACTACTATGCATGAGGTACTCTGATAGGTACTAGAAACATAAAGACAAAAACTAATTTCTACTCTTAAGAAGTTTATACTCTCTACTGAAGCACTTTTTATTCACTGTAACTTCAGGATTGGTAAGAATCAATCCACAGAGCAGTAGTATGTCACTAAAACTTTTTCTTAATAAGGCTTCTTGAGTTCAGAGGGGCTTTGGTAAATTGAATTTTCTTACATGTGCAAAAGTTCCCAAATAAATCCACTTCTCAAAACCTAGTTACAAGGAAGGTGATGGGCAGCCAAAGAAAGGTTCCCACTCCCCCTTGACCATGCCTCGTCTATCACAGAGGCAATTTCCAAAGGTTAGCATGAGCAGGATCTGAGTGCTGCAGCAAAGCTCAGTAGGAAAGCCTTCCAACCGGAGACACCTATTACTCTTAATAACTGCAGCCAATTTCAGTCATCTATTCCTATCACACTGGTAGAAACAAGGATTGATGAGTGAGCACTTCAGAAAAGCTCTTATCCATAAAGCGACAAGCTAGAATGGAAAAAGAAGGGAAAAAAATCTCTTTTCCGAGGCATCAGTGTCTCAGAGATTCAGCCCTCCCCAACTTCTTTATTTGGAATTGGATCAGTGCCAGAGGGTTGAGCAAGCCATGTCTAAGCTCCCAATCACCCTACCCAAGCACCATTCCCTGCCTTCTATGACATGCCCTCCACTGTCACTCATCTCTGACCAAGAACAGAATGCCTTCCCCAATCTTCATTTGGCAGCAAATAAAAAAATTTGACTTTCACCCCATATCATTTTCATCTTTCATCTTAATTATCACCACGAAAAGTACAGAAATCATTAGCTTTACGATGATGAACGTCCCATTAGCATTTCCCATATAAATTTCATATTATGGAGGAGGTTGGAATGGATAATGCAAATTCCTAATGGTCTTTTTCCCCCCGAGCTGAGGAATTGAGGTACTTAGCAAAATGAAATTAAATATGAGCCATTTTCAAACAAGTCAAGAACTTTAATTACTTGATAAGGGGGAGGGGAAGGAGGGAATCTAAAATTCTTTAAATGGTCATATTTTTAAATCATTTCTTGTTCCACTACATTGCCCAAGCTCTCCCTCTAGATAGCTAAACACTTGTCTTGTTGTGCTCAATAGGCTTTTAAACTATTGTGAAAATGGTTCAATGTGATTTTTTTCATTAGCCGTGCTATTTAGTAAGTCGGGAAATTATTCCAAGTAAACATTCTGTTTATGTTATGGCATTTTAATTGATTCCCAGCTACCATGGCACTTACCCTGGGTGCAGCAATCCAGCTGATGCCATCCCCATCACCAGCAGTGTTTCATGGGTTTTCTCAAAGGCACCAAAGTTTCCTAATTCCCTGAGCTGTGATACCTGATGTGTCCAAAGGAAGTAAACTAGAGAGAGGAGAGAAAAGTCCCCTGTTTTAATTTAGATTACATCCGTAGCTGCAAATAATTTGATAATGTTGAGGGACATCTATTAGTGAAGGTCTAAAGGTTAGTGGAGATGAGGATGTAATTTCAGGGAGGCTTTTTCACCTTATAAAGTCTCCTGTAGGCAGTCACTTGAATTTAAATCACAGAAGAAATAGTAAAAAGAAGTTGGGATGTTTGCTATAAAACAGCCCACATAACTGGTCCACGTGCTATTTATCTCATGCTGGAGAAGGATAAAGCCACGGTTATCTGTTCACCTGTACAACATGAGAACTAGAACAAGTCTACAGCAGAGAAATGGTATCGATGTTTTACATTAATCTCATAGTCAAAAACATGGGTCCTTAAATCACACCTTCTATGTGAGATCTGGAAAAAATCTTAGATATTATTTAGCCTAGGGCTTCTTAAACCAGGATCCACCATCTTTTTTTTAATGATAACTATTTCAATATAATTGGTTTCATCTTGTAATCGTATGTATTTTATTTTATGCATTTAAAAACTTTATTCCAACAAAGATCCAAAGGTTTTAACAGACCATCAAAGAAATCCATCACATGCACAAAAAAGGGTTAAGAACCCCTGGGCTCACCCAATGACCTACTGGACTTTGTGAGATCACGGACTAGACAACATCCAAGATTCAGCTTGGAAGTCACTGTATCTAACTTCCACCCTCAGTTTTAAAGATGGATAATCTGGGATATGAACAGGTTCAATGACTAGGCTGGACTCAGCCTACTACTAAGTGTCAGAGGTCAGAATTTGAACCTGACCTAAAATCTGGTTGTTCTCCTCTACACCATAGCGTCCTCATTTTATATAGGAGGTATCCTAGGAGAGGATGTGTGACTTACCCAGCAGTACATAGGTCTTCCTGGGAAAGGACTAGAGCTCAGTTTTCTTGACTTTCACTACAAGGCTATATCCCTGCTACCACCCTGCCTCTTCAAACTGTCACTCCTTCTTCTGTATTAATCCAGCTCCCTTCTTAAGATAGTGATGTCAACTCCATCAGTTGACTATAAATGATAATAATACACACAGATATAAGATCACTTACACTAAGCACTTAGTAAGCCTTAAGCACTACATAAATGCCAGCTATTATTATAATAGACACACCAATGAGTGTCAGTGTTCTTTGATGTATATTTACATTTTAATTCTCTCAAAACTACACACGTGCACACACACATTGGATTTTAGTGATGTCAAAATAACTTCTCTTGAGTCACCTACTCAAATCATATCACACTGATCAAGGAGTCTTGCCATCAAGTGATACTATCAGCAGCAACACGGCTTTGCCATTTGGAACAAGTAAATTAACCTTTCCACACTTTTGTTTCCTCACCCATCAAGTAAAGAGGCAAGAGAGAGATTTTTTAAGCCTCCAATCTATGTTCTGAGCTTTCTTCTCATTTTGCACCGTTGTCTACTCTACGATCCAAAGTTTCTCCCAACTCTGGCTTTTTGTGCTTTACTTTTAAGGTCCCTTCCTGCTCCAAATGTCTATATTCTAAAATCCCTCCCAGCTCTGACGTTTTATGCTCTATGTTATAAGGTTATTTCCAGGTCTGATAGGTCTCTTCAAGATCTCAAAGTATATGTTTTGTTCTGAGATCACTTTGAGGTGCATTATTCCACTTTTTTGGATCTAAATGCCCTCCTCCTTCTGACATTCTCTGTCCTTCAGTTCATCAGAAGTCCAACTAAAACAACATGATACATACAAGTATTCACCATCTTCCAAAAGAGCCAACCCAACCAAGGAATACCCACATACAATTACCTCCAACCAAGAGCGGTCTATTACCTGCCTTGGCCAATGGCAATTTGGAGGCAATTTATGAAAGCATTTTGGAAGCTCCTTATTGTGGTGAGGGTATGTAGATAGTCTCTTCTACTTGGTAGTGAACATCATTTCATGGGTCTTTAAAATCTGAATCCAAGAAAGGCCCTGCTTTTTGTTCCAAGGTCTCTCTGCCGTTCCTTCTAGCCCAGAGTGTGGAAAGCTTCCCAGGAAGCTTTCCAGAGAGAATAACAACAGAAACAACAAAAGGACTCAAATGCTCACCTTTACCAAAGCACTTCATACCACCATGATCCTCCCAATAACCATGCCTCCTAGTTGTCTCCCAGCAACCTAGCGAAATACATAGTTCAAGTATTCGTCTCATTCCTATTTCACAGATGAGCAAACTGATCTAGAGTTTTGTCCAGGGTTACATAACCAGTTAAAAGAATCAGGGACTTGAACTTTTAAGTACTCTGACTTTGCATGCAACATTCTTTCCACTATGCTCCTGGTCCTTTGAGGAGAGAAACTTTAGACTTACTATGTATCTCCTCCTCCCCTCAGCCTTGATGGAGGCAAGTTCCTTGGAGATGCAACAGAGTAAAGTGATAGGCAGAGGAAAATGGACTGTTACATAGCATTTCAGGAAAATCTGCTCCCCAGTAGCTCTCAGTGAGCTGTGAGGGTAGGAAATTAACAGCAGAGAGATATAACAAGTGTGCAGTGAATTACACTCCATTCATTGTCCTGTGGAGTTAGAGCCTATTCATTCCTACTCATTAAACACAATCAATATTCTATAATGGAACCATCAATTGCTATGTTCTTGACATAAACAACTACCACACTAAGTCCAAATTAAGAATCCAGCTTTGCCCCCAGACACAAGCTTGAGACTCACTGACAAGTGACACCGACGGAGAGTTAATTTGCTTAGGGAAATAGACACCAAAAATCGGCTCGGTTGTCGTTGATTATTTAACATAAGGCTGTAGGCTGCCTGGGTACAATTTAAAGATCGGGGTTCGAGTTCAGGATCTTTGTATTTGAATCCCAGCTCTGTCCATGTCAGATGGGTGGCCAGAGGACAGTTACTTTGGATAGCCATATTATCCATTGAAAATGAGGATCGTGTGACTTGGACCCCCTGCCTAAGAAGCTTGCAATCTGAGAATCGAGATGAGCTGGCAAACCTCCATAACTCGTCTGTCTGTGAAGCTTCTCTCCTTACCAAAATCATTTGGCCATCCTCTCCTCTCCAGAGGACAAGTAAATAATATTGTAGTTAAACAGCTTATCTATCAAGTTCCATTCATGAGATTGCCTTCCAGCTAACTCATCATAAAAAGGGCATTCAGTGATCCCATACTCCTTCCAAAGTCTTGTTTCTTAAATAATAACTGGCCCGTAATTACAAGGCACTTAAAGGTAGCAAGTTGTTTTACATCTTTTACCTCATTTGATCCTCAAATCTGTGATATACACCCTGTTACTATCCCTATCTTTAAAGATGAGGAAACTGAGGCCCTGAAAGGTCACATAATCTGTCCCAGGTCACAAAAGTAGTGCATGTCCAAAATAGTATCTGATACGCTATCTTCCTGACTGTAAGTATAGTAACTCTATGGAATGCTGGACTTGTAGTCAGGGAAATCTGTGTTCAAATTCTGAATCAAATATTTATTAACTCTGCTACTCTAGGCAACTCCATTTCTGCTCACCTCAGTTTCCAAATCTGTAAAATGGGGCAATACTATCTACTTCTTAGGCTTATTGTGAGGATCAAATGATATATTCATAGTATTCGTAAACCTGAAAGCACTCTACGTACACTAGTTACTGTCACTTTAAACGTCCTCCATCTATTCATCGATACATCTTAGGTGGGTACCTATGGTAGTCTCAGCACTATAAAAAGTTCTATGGGAGATATGAAGCATAGGCAGTAGCATGCTAGTAAATGTTTAACCACCAGCTCTTTGGAGGTAGGGGAAGTATGAACACCACAATTTAAAGTTTATTATTCATTATTAATATTTTCTCCATCACTTTAAGTCTAGATAATCAACAAAATAATAAACCAAGCCATGATTTGTAGCATTTGCTGATTTTCTAGATGTAAATGCTCACACTGAAAAGTTAACAATGGGTTTTCATAAGGATGAGCTGGCTCCACAATACCTATGGGTGTAGGACGCAGTCCTTGA
The DNA here is from genome assembly GCF_016432865.1 of Antechinus flavipes. Classification (NCBI taxonomy): domain Eukaryota; kingdom Metazoa; phylum Chordata; class Mammalia; order Dasyuromorphia; family Dasyuridae; genus Antechinus; species Antechinus flavipes. The sequence continues at coordinate 237,008,512 of NC_067403.1, forward strand.
CCTTAAAGAACTCACAGTATAGTTTAAGACAAGGCATATAATAATGAGAGCTTCTTTTTATGTTGCATTTAAGAGTTTCCTAAGTTTGTATAATAACCCTTTGAATCTGGTGCTATCTGATGCAAATGGAGAGAGCAATGGACTTGGAATGAGGAAAACTCATCCTCAGGAGTTCAAATCTAGCTTCAGATACTTACTAACTGTATGACCCTGAGCAAATTATTTTTTCTGTTTGCCTCAGTTTCCTCAATTATAAAATAAACTGGAGAAAGAAATGATAAACCACTCCAGTATCTTTGCCGAGAAAGCTCCCAAATGGGATCATGAAGATTGGGACATGACTGAAATGACTGAACAACAAAGGGTGGTGGAGGGGTATTATTATTCTACTTGCCATTGAGTCATTTGACCCACCCAAAGCCACATGTCATAACTAGTGAGGGAACAGGAGCCACATAAAACCCAGATCACTTTAATGTTCATTCTCCTCTATTCTTCAGCTTTGAGTCTGGCATATGATAAATGAAAGTACAGAAACAGGGTGTGATACATTCTCAATGCACGGCCTGGAGGTTAAGTGCTTTTGGAATTCAAAAGGAAAGGAGATCTTTGGGGACTAGAGTTGTAAAGGAAGGAAGGAAAAGGAAAAGTAGGGGAGCTGGGATCTGAGTTGAGTCCAAAAAAAATGAATAGATTTAGATTGGAGAGGGAATGCATTGATTTTTTACTCACCCAAAGAGGAGTAATAGTGGAAGGTAAGATTTCTATTGCCAAAAAATGTCCCAGATAATATATTTATGAAGCATACCTGACTGGAGTAAAGAGAAGATTCACGGAATGAAGCAATGGAAAATGATAAATATAAGGTAGCCAGACTGTGGGAAGCTTGGAATAAGAGTTGGCACTCATGTAGTGCTTTAGGAGGAGGCAGCTAGTCAAGAAGACTCATTGAATTCATATCTGGCCTCAGATACTTACTAGCTGTATGACCCTGGGCAAGTCATTTAACCCTGTTTGCCAGAGTTTTTTCATATGTCACACAAGTTGGTAAAGTGTTGTGCCACAGTTCCTTTTTATTATCCTGATGGTCCCTTCCCACTCTCACTGCTCTAACTCTGCCCCGCCTTGATTTACCCCTGTAGCTGAGCCACTTGCGCATATATATATCATTGAGAACTCACATTGGTGGCTGGATGCTTTGGACATCATCCCTGGGGGCAACATGCCCCCAGCATAATCTCTCCCTTTCAAATAAAATTTTAAAAACTCTCTAATCTCTATCTTGCCTCAGTTTCTCCGGCATTACAAAAGGAAGATACTCGGGTATCTTAGCCAAGAAAACCCCATATGAGGTCATGAAAGGTCAGACATGACTAAAAAATGATTGAACAACTTCTTCTTTCCAAACCTAGTACTCTATACATGAAAGGCAAGTTCAAGTCTCCTCTTATTAACTGTGTGACCCTAGGCAAATCCTTAAACTCTCTTTTCCTTAATCTGCTGAAAAAGGAAATGGCAAACTACACCAGTATCTTTACTAAGAAAACACCATGGACACTATTGGTGTTGGTCCATGGGGTCAAAAAGAATCAGATCATGATTGAAAAACAATAACAATTTTGCCTCTTTTTCTTTAATTATAAAATAGTCCTGAGAGCTGCATTCAACTCCCAAAGTTATTAAAACCATAAAATGAGATCATTATTATTGTAAAGCATTTTGCCAACCTTAAAGTTTCATATAATATTAACTATTATTATAATAATACTTATTATCTTCACATATATTCAGGTCTCAAATCAAAACTGAGGTAGGTAGGATAGGTAACAAAGCAGAGGGGTAATAATAATATCTCTCTCGCCTACTTCACAATTTTGATTCAAAATTTGGATATATAAATGAATGAATGAAAGGCAAATTAATCTACTACCTATGTGATTCAGACAAGTCACTTGATGTGCTCATTTTCTTCTGCACAAAATGAAGGCTTTAGATTAGATTGCCTTTGAGGAAATTTCTGGGTCTAAATCCATGATTCTATGGTTTGCCCAAAGTCAATCACTAGTGACAAAAGAACAAGCCTTGAAGCCACATCTCTCCTGATTTCTTTATGATTTTCATTATGGCACATAGTCTGTCTCAGAGGATGCTAAAAAGAGGCAGCAATAACCCTAAAGTCCAGATAAGCCAAGAATTATTTGCATTGATTCTAGGATGTAATCAGATTCAGATATATTCAGGGACGCACTTTCTCTCCACCATTTTCCAATGTCTTCTGGCTCATCTCAACCATTGGCTATCAGGAGCTTCATTGAACTGGGGTGCTCTCTACAATTCTAGTAGACCAGAGATCAGATGACTCATTAACAGTTAGCCTTGATTATGTGACCTTGTATTTATCCAGTATTTACTTACAGAGAAGTACATTGACTCCCCACTTCCACAGTAGAATATAAACTTCTCATGAGCAAAAATCATTTGCTGGCTTTGTCTCTATAGCTCGGGCCAAGAGAACAGAGTTTAAAATACAGAAGGCATTTAATAAATGCTTCTTGGGTAAACAAAAAAACTTTAGACTTTATTGGTCCACTGTTTCAATTAGGTCCAGCTCTTTGTAAGCCCGCTTGAGGTTTTCTTGGCAAAGATACTGAAATGGTTTGCCATTTCTTTCTCCAGCCTTTTTTTTTTCCTGAGGCAATTGGGTTTAAGCCAGTTGCCCAGGGTCACACAGCCAGGAAGTGTTAAGTGTCTGAGACCACATTTGAACTCAGGTCCTTCTTCTGACTTCAGGGTTGGTGCTCTATCCACTGCACCACCTAGCTGCCCCCAGCTGATTTTATAGATGAAAAAACTGAAGTAAGCAGGGTTACAGGACTTGCCCAGAGTCACATAATTATTATCTGAGGTCAAGTTGCAATTCAAGTATTCTTGACTCAGACCCAGTGTTCTATCCATTGAACCACTCATTTGTTCTATTTTAGCTTGGCAGCCTTAGTATAAAGCTTATAGCACAGCTGAAAGAGCTTAAGATTTAGAAACATGGGACTTGGTTTTACGTCTTGGCTCTCCTGCTTACTAGCACATCAACTTGCTGGGAGTTCATTTTCTCATCTTTCAAATGAAGGTACTAGACTTGGAATACACAGGAGTCATCTGACAGTGGCTGCTGGAGATCCAACCCAGACTTGCAGAATGGATCTCCTCATATGAGAGGATAAGACTGAGAGGCCGTTGCCGTTCTCTGACCTCTCTGACTGAGAGGCCATTGCGTTGTCTGAGCAGTCTCCTTGTATCATCCTCTCACACGAGGAGATCCATTCTGCAGGTCTCGGTTGGATCTCCAGCAGCCACTGTCAGGTGGCTCCCATGTATTCCAGCACTAGACCACATGATCCAGACTGAAAATGATGATCCCAGAAAAGCCTCTTCCATCTTCCATTTTATATCAAGAGCTGATTTACCTACACTTTCTCTCAAGGTTGATTCACCACAGAATGCTACTGAAAGGTGCCCTTTGCAGTTACCATGCCCAGGTATGAACCAACCAGGGTCAATTCTAGAAAGTCAACATGTAGTGGAGGCCTTGAAGCTGGGCAGAGTCGGTTCGCGTCTTTGCTGTGACACGTCCTCTCCAGCTCATTTTATAGATGTCTATAGACAATTCTCTGGGACTCCAAATAGAAAAAAAAAAGGTGCTGTTCTGTGTTGGTGAAGGGAATTTCTTCTCCTGGGAGTCCCTGTAACAATAGCATTGAAACTCCATTTTTATGGGGCTGAATCAAAGCAGGAAGCTTTATGGACAATAAATTTGGATGATTTTTGTCTTTAAAAGCTAGAAGTTTCACAAGGGAGTACCAACACTTTTCTGCCTACACAGATAAATAACCTCAAAACTTGCAGCTTCCTGCTGGTCTTGCAGAAGCAAAGTGACAAGAGAGAATCATCGAGCAAAGCCTGTTAATGGCTCCTTCAAGCTCAACTCATTAAGATGCCCTAATGGTGATTGGCAAGCTTTCCAGAACAGAAAGGCAGCCAGGTGAGCAAGGGCCCCCTGGGGCACCTGACATGCCATTGATTGACAAGGAAAAGGGCAGCATCTGTAACAGCCTTTATGAGAAAGTGAACTCTTCACTCTTGACATGATGGAACGCTCCAAGGAAGCAAACGTGAAGTCCGAGAGATAAACGGAGCTCTCGGTATTGGACGAGCCACAGGTCTTTGGCAAAGTGAAGCACATTTAGACTTCCTAATCCTTAATGCACCAAGACAGTTTGAGGGGAGTGGGAAGTATACAGGATTGGGGTCAGAGAACATGGATCTTGGTCTAGTTTGGGGGTGACAGTGCACAGTGCATAGAGCTGGATGCAGGAGATCAGCAGATAAGAAAACTGAAGTCAACAGAGATTAAATCCCATCAGTGGAGAATGAATCCACCTTAGAAGTTCCCCAAACTGACAAAATTCACAGATTTTTCTCAGGTCAGATTCACAAGTGAGAGAACAATGGCCCAGAAAGCTGAAGTGCTATATACAGATGGAATTCTTCAAGCTGAAAAAAGATCCTTCCATAGACCAACTTTTTAATTTTGCAAAAGTAAACTGAGGACAAAAAAGCCTAAGTGCCAATGATAGAGGGATTTTCCACCTTCAAATCCTTTGATGAGCTCCTGGGTTACTAGGTAGAGTTGGCAGAGAGTGCCTGAAGCATTGAGAAGATTATAATATTCCCTGAGGCAAGCAGGGAGAGACACTGATGGAGAACACCTCAACCTTAGCATCCCAATCCTGTGAAGGTCTCAGATAACTCCATCTCACTTATATAATTAGAAAGCCAAGTTATGTCAAATCCCTGAGGTTCAATTTCCCCTATAAATCTGTCCTTGGCCCATGCCATCTTTGCTGAATCCCTTTTGAGTTAGCCCATCACGGCATTCTACCTCATAGTGTCTTTCTCCTTATCCCTCCCCTATTCCTCAGAGTGTCTTTCCTCCAACCAATCACCTTTATTAAGAACCGATGAAGTATTTGGGCTATGGATTCATTATCTTTTCATTGTCCTGACTCAGTTTCTCTAACTGTCCTGATTCAGTTTCCCTAAATTGTCCTGATTTGGTTTCCCTGAATTGTTCTGCCTCAGTTCCTAATTGTTCTGTTCAACCCTGCAACACCACCCTTCCCTCCTAATCATGATGATCCAGATAAGGAGAAAGACCTTCTATCTTAGACATCATCAGAATGTTAGGTGCCTCTCCCCCTGCCAATTTATCGGAATCTCTGATGCCTCCCCTGACTCTGACGGAACCCGATTGATAATCTGCTCCAGCTCTCAGTGCTCTGACTCTGCCCTGCCTCAGTCTACCCCTGTAGTTGAACCATGTGTGTATATATACTTCCTGGGAAGCACACATTAGTTGCTGGATGCTTTGGACATCAGCTCTGGGGGCAGCATGACCCCAGCCCAATTTCTCCCTTCCAAATAAAATATTAAAACTCTCTAATCTCTCTCTTGCATCAGTTTCTCCAGCATTACAGATTATCTGTCATTAATATTAATTAACCATGCCTAGAATTCTTGCTGCCCTCCCCCTCAATTCTACCATGCTACTTTGTCTTTGGTTATTAATATTCTCTCTTTCAAGGCCCAAATCAAATGCCACCTCCTCCATGAAGCCTTCACTAATCTTCACTCTTCCACTTGAAAGCTGGATTTTATTACTCCTCTACTTGATTTCACATCACTTTATATAAAGCACACTTTAATTTATATCCTATTTTTTCTGTATAATTCATCTCCCCCTCTAGATAGTAAGCTCCCTCTAGATCTTGGATGATGAGATTGGGTAGCAATTCTTAGTTTAAAATAAATGTGACAAATTCAAAATGGTCATTCTCTTTTTTCTTTTTTTGTTTTGCTTAGGCAATTGGGGTTAAATGACCAGGGTCACACAGCTAGGAAGTGTTAAGTGTCTGGGGGCAGATTTTGTAATGCCGGAGAAACTGAGGCAAGATAGAGATTAGAGACTTTTTAATATTTTATTAATTAGAGAGTATAATTGATTGGACAGAACTCGTCTCAAAGCATCCAGTGACGAATGAGAGAATCCCAAGTCTTTATATATCTTTTTTGAACAAAGAAAGGAAAAGAAGCAGGAAATTTCTTTAAGAACCATTTGGTCCTGTCAGGATGGGGGAAGGCTATAAATTCTTACTAAAATCCAGAGTCAGGATGTTTAAATAAACAGAAGTAAAGAATGAGATATCCGGGATAGTCTTATCTTTTGGAATATTTTAGAGGGGGTGGTGTCATAAATTTTTGAGGGCAGAAGGAGTTAGGAGTCAGGAAGTCTGCTCTCCCCTTCATCTTGAGCCTCACATTGACAATTTATAATCTTAGAGCAAATGGTCCTCAGTCTTAATGAACCAGAGGGGGAGATTTACAACTAAGAGGACTGAGGCGGAACAGTTAAGGAGACTGAGGCAGAACAATTTAGAGAAATGGAGGCAGAACCAATTAGGGAAACTAAGTCAGGACAATTAAAGAGAACTGTGGCACAACAATTTGAACTCCTGACTTCAGGTCTGGTGCTCTATCCACTGTGCTACCTAGCTGCCCTACAGTGGTCATTCTCTTTGGCAAAAGGCCAGTTCATTTAGGGGAAGAAGAAGGCAAAAATAAGGGGTAAAATAGGCACCAGGAGTAGCAAATATGAAGTAAAGTTGAGACAGCATATAGTTAGCAAGGAAAAAGACAAGTTCCCCAGGGGGGATTCACAATTAACCTGGAGAAAGGAAATACTTCATAAACTGGGAGTAAACCATTGACTGGCAGTTAAGATTCATAGAGGAGTTTAGCAGATTAGTAGAATAAGGAGAAAGGCACTATTAAGCGATTTAGTCCTCACAGTGGTTTGACTAAATTTAGCAAAGATTTTCATCCTAAACAGATCTTTTATAGGAGAAATTCAGCCTTGGGGGTTTCCTCAGGAAAACCAGGGAAGTAAAGGCAGGAACCCAGAGGGAGGATCAAAGAGCCAGATGGGATGCACCTGACAAACCGGATCCCAGACCTATCTAAAGATATGCTAATCAATATCTCAAATGTTGTTCTAAGATGCACACAGGTTTGAGAGATAGACAGAAGATTTGCATCTTTACACTCTCTCTATACAAACAAGATAGACTGGGAATTGGTTATATCTGATAATGGCCATTTGGGCTTCTTCCTGACAGTTAAAGAGATTAATTCCACATCACTAGACACAGCCTTTTTTCCTTGATATTTCCCCCAGTATTTTGTGTGGTACTTTAAAAGTATTTCTTGAATGAATGAATAAATACTGTGCTGACATACCTAGGACATCCAGAATATTTTCCCTCTCTATCAATTAAGGTACACTCGGGAAAAGTTTATTAAGAAGATGAATCTGCTACTATACCTTAAAAAAGTTCAACTAATTCCAGATGGAAGTAATTTTTCCATTTTCTTGAATTAGCCATTCCAATCATCTCTTCCATTAATGTAGCGAGGGGGAAGTGGGGACACTGGACTTTGGTTCAAACCCTAGCTCCCCCCCGAAATTATCAGCTATATGATCATTTCTCCTCTCAGACTCAGCACCCTCATTGCTAAAATAAGATAGTTCATGTATTATCCGCCTCATAATCTGATTGTCAGGAAAGTATTTTGCAAATTTTAAAATACTATAAAAATATGAATTATTATTCATAACCAACATCATCAGAGAGGTAGCCTGATGTATTAGATAGCATGCTGGCTGGTTTCCAATCCAGTCTCAGATAGATATCAACTATATGGCTCGGGGTGAGTTTCTTAACCTCTCTGTGTTGTTTCCTCATTGGTAAAATGAGCTGGGTAGACGCAGTGACCTCTAAAATCCCATCCAGCTCAGAATCTATGATCCTATGAGCTTCAAGCAAAATGGAATGAAAAGCTTTCAAAATGCATAGACTTAGCCAAAGAAATGCAAACCTTGTGAAAACAGCACAAAGTCTCATTATCCTATCATCAAGCATTTAGGGGAAGGACTGCTAAGTGCCAAAGACTCTGGTAGGAACTTGGGGAACTGAGAGAAGTGAAACAATCCTTCCCCTCAAGGGACTTCCATTCTATTGGATATTCCATTCTATTTCCTTGAATCCACAGAATCCATCTCAATTAGACAAAAACATTCGTTTTTTTCCTCCCACCCAAGCATCCATCAAAAATTAGGCAGAAAAAATAACAAGAGTAAGGCAGCAACCTGCCCCTAGACCATTTTTATATAAACTCCATAGAAATAAGAAGAAAAGAACAAGATAACAATAGTAATAAAATCCAAAGTACACAGTGTTTGTTCCAAAAGAAAAGGATAGCCCTTTGGTGTGAGGCTCAGGGCCAGGTAGATATAATGTTGAGTGTTTCATAAATTTCTATTACTATGATTACACAAAAATCGATAACGCAACAGTGTACTCTGGACTATAATAATGCCTTCTATCTGTCATTTGAGCTCTGAGGAGTGACTTAGCAACTAGAAACATAAGTAGAGAGAATGTTTGTTTTTTTTGATGCTTAGCTAAATTTATTGCTGTTTCAAAGGCTCAGGAGCAAGAGAGAGGGAGGTGGGGGGGGGAAGAATCTAAAATCAGAAATACAAAGGAACAAACCATCTTAAGGTTTCCTGTCATTATCTTGGCTGCCTCGAATTTAAGTTTGAACCTGCCACTCATGGCTAAAGGATCCCCCAAGCCGCAGGGCCAGAGCCTTCCATAAACTTGGCCAGGCTAAATGAGAATTTTCTTCTCTAGCTCTTAACCCCAGACTAAGGCAGAGATAGGAACTCTGTGTCGCTCTCTTAAAAAAAGAAAACCTTCGAGTCTGAACATTGTAAGATGAGTGTTTTCATTTATGGAGGAGAAAAGCAAACACAAAATAGAGAGTCAAATAACCCGAGATCAAATTTTGCTTTTATTGCTTCCTAATAAAGGGACGATTAGACCTGGAGACAGAAAGGCCTAGATTCAAATCTTCACTAAGACACGTATTACCTGTGTAATTCTAGACAAGTCACAACTTTTAGGAGCCTCAGTTTCCTTCTCTGTAAAATGAGAGCCTTCCAGCTCTAGAAGCCAAACAGCTATAAGAGGGCCTGTGAGAGGAACGGAGGAAGGCATCCCAGATATTCCAATTCCTCTAGTCTTTATTTCTCTTGGCTCCAAAGTAGAAATCCATCAGGTGAAGCCCCTGGAGTCCAAATCGATTTCAACAGGAAGAAGGCACTAATAAGCCAAAAATCGAGCAGACTCATTAATGGCCTGGCAGTTACCCCTTCAAAAAGAAATGTCTTCCTGAAAGCATCTGCAGATTCTGATCCATTACCTACAGCATTGGACTGGCAGCTTTGGCAGCCGGGCCAGGAAGCACCGGGAGTGAATTTGATCCTTCGCCTCGTAGGCCTGTCTAAGGCCATCTGAGCGACTTTCAGTAATAGAGGTCATTCCAAAGACCTGCCCGCTGAAGACTCAGGGGAAGCATTTTGTTACAGCCCCCGACCCAAACAGCAAGATAAATATATCTCAAGGTTTGCCATATTGATCATAGCCTGCAGCTAACACGTCTCTTCCCTCTGCCCCGCAACTGTCTACAGGAATAGAATCTGAGAAGTAAACAATTGTTTTAAAACTGAAGATTTATGAGCACGGGGGAAGGAATTTCAAATAAAAGATAGCTGAATCAACCAGGAACAAAACCACTCACTGAGCCAGCATTCGGCAAGGTGTCTCGCACATAGTAGGCATTTAATAAATGTCTGTTCCATTCCATGAGGAAACTGAGATCAAGAGAGATTTTGTACCTTCCCCAGGCTCAGATTCAATCAACTAATTGATAGGATCTAAACTCAGGACCATTCAACCAATCAATAAACATTTATTTTAAGTGCCTACTATTACCAGGCACTTTTTGTTGTTGTTATTGTTGTCATTAAGACATACCCAACAATTGGTGGTACAGTGGACAGAATGTGGGGTCTATAGTTAGGGAGACTCAAAGTTGAGTTGAAATCTGCCCTTAGACACTTACTAGCTGGATGACACCGGAGAAGTCATTTAATCTGTTTGCCCCAGTTTCTTCATCTGTGAAATCAGCTAAAAAATAAAATGGCAAACCACTCCAGTTTCTCTGCCAAGAAAATCCCAAATGGAATCACAAAGAGTCAGACAGGACTGAAACAAATTACCAGGCACTATGCTAAGCACTGGGAAACAAAAAGAGGCAAAAGATGGTCCCCACTACAGCCTAATAGAGGAAAAGATGGCTTGCAAATATATAAAAGCCAGGATAAATTGGAAATAATTAACAGAAGAGAGGCCTTAGAATTACGAGGGGTTGGGAAGGTTTCCAATAACAGATGGGATTTTGGTTAGGACAGAAAGGAAATCAGGGAAGTGAGTAGACAGAAAGAAGGGCAAAGAAAATTCTCAAAATTTAGGCAGGGGTCCTCAAACTACAGCCCGCGGGCCAGATGCAGCAGCTGAGGACATTTATCCCCCTCACCCAGGGCTAGGAAGTTTCTTTATTTAAAGGCCCACAAAACAGTTTTTGTTTTTACTATAGTCTGGCCCTCCAACAGTCTGAGGGACAGTGAACTGGCCCCCTATTTAAAAAGTTTGAGGACCCCTGCTCTTAGGGAGAGAGGAGGCAAGGTGTAAGGAAAATGAGAAGATAGGACAAGGCTAGTATATGAAGGGCTTTGAATGCCAAAGAGAGGACTTTATATTTGACTCTGGAGGCAACAGGGAGTAGCTGAAGTTTTTGAGCTGGGGAGTAACATAAACAGACCTGTGCTTTCAGAAATTCACTTTAGCTACTAAATAAAGTAGAACATTGCTTCCAAATCCTCCACCACCACCACCCCTTTTTTATAAACTATATTTAATCAACAGAAAGAACAAAATTCCTCAAAGTGATTGTACAATTTCAAATGCAGATCAGCAAATCCTGAAAGACTTACATGAACTGATGCTCAGTGAAATAAGCAGAACCAGGAGAACATTGTATACAGTAACAGCAACATTGTACAAGGATCATCTATGATAGATTTAGCTCTTCTCAGTAATACGGTGATCCAAAACAATTCATGATGAAAAATATTATCTACAAAGAGAGAAGCAACTATGGAGTCTGAATGCAGATTTTCACTTTTTTTCCCCTCTTTCTCATGGTTTTTCTCTTTTGTTCTGATTCTTCTTTCTCAAGTGACTAATGTGAAAGTATCTTTAATATGATTATACGTCTATAACTTGTATCAGATTATTTGCCATGTTGGGGAGGGAAGAATGAAAGGAGGAAGAAAAAAAGTGAAAATCAAAATCTTACAAAAGTCAATATTGAAAAATATATTTATATGTAATTGGAAAAAATAAAATACTATTAAGTGATGGGGAGAAAAAGAAAATTTCAAATGCAGGTTAGCATATTCATTGTAATATAGAGTCCTGTGGAGGTGTCTAAGGTTACCAAGATGGTGACTGTCTTACCCAGGATCACATAGCCAGTATATGTCAGAGATGGGACTAGAACACAGTTCCTCCTCCCCCCAATGTTGGCTCTCTCTCTAGCCCAGATTACACAGCTTCAGATCATTTCAGACTTCTGGCTTATCTACATCAAAATCATTCCTTTAAAGGAAAGGATTCAAGCCAAATATCAGAACCAGGGTTCATTCCATGTATAAGCCAAATAGTTGAATCCCTTCCCCCAAAGGAAATGATTTCACAGATCTCATCATCTGCTGCCAAATTTACTGGTTCGAATCTGGAATCCTGTTAACCTTCTCTACTTGCGCTTTGACGATTGCAGAGATGGTGCTTTAATGTATCATCTGTCATTTATTGTTGTTGTTGTTGTTCCTGTTGTCCTTTATTGTTGAAGAGGACCATAATATCATGGAGGTGGTACCATGACATTCAAATAAAGTGAATTTAAGTGAGGGAAGGCTGTGCAAAGTCAATAGTCTCATTTTCCCCTCCAGAGCCATCTGTGACCAGTAGTAGCCAGATACAGATTGGAATGACTAGAGATTTTTATACCTTAGTGTGAATGAAGGACCAAAAGAGCAATTTTTGATACAGGATGAAAGAGAAGAAGTTTGCAAGACTTCTTAAGGGGATCACATGGAGGGGAAAGGGGGATGCCGCAGGGCTCAGACAAGGAAGGAAGGCATTCCCATGGAGGAGCTTTGTAACATACCCATCAGGGTGGGAGCTAATTTGAGTAAAACAATTAAATCACCCCATTCCACTCCAAGTGAGTGATAAGTTGTTTATGCCCCAATGCATTTAACAAGTAAGAATAAATCTCAATTATTGACTAAGTGTGAACAAGGTCTCACTAGGTGTGACAGGAAATTTGTTTGGCTTGGCTGAGTCATACCCTGTCGCTCTGGATAAGGCCTTTGTTGAACCTAAGAGATTCTGATGTCTGCAGCAGAGAAGAGAGAGCAGACCATCTAAATCTGAGAAGGAATTGATGGGGAGAGAGAGCAGAGTTTCAGCCTTGGACCTCAGCCTGATCTTCTCCCCAATCCTCCTTGGCTGAAGGAGGCTTGTGAACATCAAAGAGTCCAAAAATTTGGGATGTTTTTGTTAGTGCAACTGTGAACAAATCCAGCCATTCTGGAGAGCAATTTGGAACTATGCTCAAAAAGTTATCAAACTTTTGATCCTTTGATCCTTTGTGCTTTGATCCAGCAGTGCTACTACTGGGCTTATATCCCAAAGAGATCTTAAAGGAGGGAAAGGGGCCCACGTGCGCAAGAATGTTTGTGGCAGCCCTTTTTGTAGTGGCCAGAAACTGGATACCCATCAGTTGGGGAATGGCTGAATAAATTGTGGTATATGAATATTATGGAATATCATTGTTCTATAAGAAATGACCAGCAGGATGATTTCAGAGAGGCCTGGAGAGACTCACATGAACTGATGCTGAGTGAAATGAACAGGACCAGGAGATCATTATACACAGCAACAATAAGAATATATGATGATCAATTCTGATGGACATGGCTCTCTTCAACAATGAGATGATTCAGACCAGTTCTGATGGTCTTGTGATGAAGAGAGTCATCTATACCCAGAGAGGATTATGGGAAATGAATGTGGACCACAACATAGCATTTCCACTCTTTCTGTTACTGTTTGCTTGCATCTTTGTTTTCCTTCTCAAGTTTTTTTTTTTTTTTTCCTTTCTAGGTCTGATTTTTCTTGTGCAATAAGATAATTGTATAAATGTGTATACATATATTGGATTTAACCTATATTTTAACATATTTAACATGTATGGGATTACCTGCCCTCTAGGGGAGAGGGTGGGGAGAAGGAAGGCAAAATTTGGCACAGAAGGTTTTGCAAGCGTCAATGTTGAAAAATTACCTATGCGTATTTTTGTAAATAAAATGCTATAATAATAATAATAATAATAAACCTTTGGATGTTTTCCCTTTGGTATCCCCAGAACAGTTGTCAGCAGTGTCTGCATCAGGAGACACAGAAACAATAGGCAAGATAAGGAAAACAGACTCCAGGCTCTATAGCCCAATGGGAAAACTACACCAAGCCCACGGGAACTTCAGCCAAAGCACATTAACAAACTGTGAGTTACTGTACTCTCTAAGCTCATTTCAAATCCATCTCCCTGGCTACTGGGCCACCTCCCTGCCTTAATAAATAAATAACCTTTTCTAAAGGCTAATTATCCGGTCAGCTAATTAGCTAAAGCAACAATAAAAAATCCCTCAGAATTAGCCCTAGAACCCTTTAGAGTAATATAGCAGTTGCCAATTTTCGGGCCCCAACTTTCCAGGGAAAGGAGTGTTAAGTCCAGTGTCAGAGCTAAAAACAATAAAAGAGATCTTTATCATCAAAGCCCTAGAGATAACTGAAATGCCTCCCCCACTCCCTTCTTATCCCCAGAGACAGGAAGCAATACATCTGAGGTCATAGAACTAGTTAGCAGCAAACCGCAATTCCGCTTCAGGTCTCTCACTCTTCCTATCACATCTAGAAGCTTCCCACCTTTCCCCAAAGTCAACTTCTAGCTCAGTTTCTCCATAAGCTGAAACATTAGACTCATCAGTTCCTCTTTTCTTACCCCTCCTCACTCTTCCCGCCTGCAGAAACCTTGCTGAACTATCTGAAAGAGCTTCTGGGGCCCAGCTGGAGGTGGAACATCAGGCTGCCCCCATCCCATCATCCCCATCTGATAGCAAGGGCGGCCCCAATAAGCAGCCTGCTGGGTTCACAAATTTGCCGTGCTTCGGTCTGCTAAAACTTTGTACAGCACATTAAGGAAACTCAATTAATTGTAGGAATTACACGGGCCAAAGTCATCGGTGTTACCTCCGATTATTTTCCCCCTTAATATCTTTTTTAATCACAAGCTGACCTAGCCCACCAAGGGCCCTCTTTCCCCCTTTCAATGGGCCTCCAGTCTGGAGTTGGCGTCCCCTGAGTCTCACAGCCTGAGGTCCCGAGCCCTGTCATCAGCTGTAATCCAGCCCGTCCTGCCCTCATCAGCACTGCTTCCACCAAAGAGCTAATTGAAAATGGAAATGGGGCCCAGCCAGGCCTCTGAGTTATTCTTCTTCTTGTCGTGTGTATGGGTTTCCACTGAACCAAGGTTGTCAATTTAGAATGATGCTAAGAGCTAGCATGTAGTGGGCAGACAAGAACATCCCTGGGCCAAGCCTCCTACCTCCAAAATGCCAGAATAATATAAGCTCTCCAAGGACAAGGCACATCAACAAGGGACTTAATGAGGGCTTCTTGAGGGGATTTCAGCTGACATTTCTGAAATCTTTTAAGATAGTCAATGTTCTATTCCATTATCTGTCAAATATCACTGATAGGAAGCTCAGTAATTACAACATCAAGTTCTTTCACCTCCAAAGAACATAGTTCTTATAATCAAAGAGGTGGATAATATGGTAGAACTGGAGATCTGAGTTCAAATCCTGCCTTAGATATTTACTTCAGAGAAATAGCTAACCTTCTGCCTGCCTCAGTTTCTTCATCTGTAAAATATAAAATGGCACAGCCAGGATTCAAACTCAGAACCACGTGACTCTAAGTTTAGAGCTCTTTCCCCCATCCTAGAAAGAAGAATAGTAATAGGGTACCTATAGTGATGAATAATAGCACTTTCCCCATTGTGGCATTGCAAGGATAAAATGAAGTAATATATGGCAAATACTCTGAGGTCAGTTGTCTTGGAGTCATTAAGGGAAGCTATTGTCTTATTACTTTCTTCTTTGTAGTGGAATGGAAAGAGCAGATAAGTGGTGCACCAGCCCTGAAGTGAGGAGGATCAGAGGTCAAATCCAGCCTCAGATACTAATTAGCTGTGTGACCCTACTCAAGTCACTTAACCTTGATTGCCTATTTTTTTTAAAGTGCAAAAGACTTGAAGGCACAAGAGTTCTGAATTTAAATTCTATCTCAGATACTACCTACCTATCAGACCCAATCATTTAAGCTCTATCAACCTCAATTTTCTCATCTATAAAATGGGAATCATAATAATAATAGCACCTGTTTCCTTGGGTTGTGGTGAGAATCAAATGAGTTTCTATATGAGAAGTACTTTGTAAGTGTAAGTTATTGTTATTATCTGGATCAGATGTCTTGAATTCATCCCACCTAGTCTCAATGACACATATCAAATCAAATTTGCTTCTTTGTCATTTTTTTAAAAAAACTAGAAATAATTAGTCCTAAAGCATCTCATCTACCCCTCCCCCCTTCATCTTACAGAAGAGGAAATTAAGGCCAAGAGAAATTAATTAACTTTCCAAAAGGCACACAGATAACGAGCTCCCGAGCTGACAGCTCTGAAGATAAGGGTACCTCCCTCACAATGAGACAAAATGTGATATTATCAGAATTCCACCGATCAGATAGTCAGGAAACCTGAGCTCAAGCTCCAGCTCTGACCCTTGCTAGCTTTGCCTTCCCAGCTGTCACTTCACTTATCTGAGCTCAGCTCCTCAGCTGTAAAATATACATTTCTCACCTTCCAAAAGCATCATGGTCAAAGTATTGGTTTTTTTTAAATCAACATGTAATAGAAATCTGAGTTTTTCATTCATAATGTTGATGGTCTCCAGACCTAACACTCAAACAGTTTCACGGTAAGATTAAATATTCTCTAATGACATTTTTCTTCAGACTTACAAAGTACTTCACAAATATTATCTCCCTGAATCCTCACTATCTTTGGAGAGGTAGAAGCTATTATGAACATCTACATTTCACAAAACAAGAAACCGGAGGCAACTGGAGATTAAAGTAGTTGCCCAAGATCACACACAGATACTAAAAAGGCTCTCAAACTATTAGGAACATCCATACTTCACAAAAAGGAAAACTGAGGCAACTAGAGATTAAAGTAGTTGCCCAAGGTCACACACAGATACTAAAAAGTATCTGATGCTATTAAGAGCATCCACACTTCACAAAAAGGAAAACTGAGGCAGAAAGAGATTAAAGCAGTTGCCCAAAGGCACACAGAGATACTAAGAAGTATCTGAGGCTGGATTAAAATTCAAGCCTTTCTTCTTTCTTTTCAGTTGTTTTTCAGTTGTGTCTGTCTCTCCGTGACCCCAATTGGAATTTTCTTGGCAGAGATACTGGAGTCATTTGCCATTTACTTCTCCGGATCATTTTACAGATAAAGAAACTGAGGCAAACAAAGTTAATGATTGTCAATAAGTGTCGGGGGCCAGTTTTGAACCCGGGAAGATGAATCTTCCCTGCCCCAGGTCTAGAGCTCTAGGCACTGTGCAAACTCTATTCTACCAAACTCCAAATCCCGCATTGCACCACTTACAAGACATCATTTTGCAAGTCACTTTCCTACTACTAACTTGGATGTAGTTTTGTATTTCCAATAGGACTCGTACTTATTTCTCCAGTAAAGTATATCCCCCATATACCTCTACTTGCTAACACTTTGTTAACCTAATTCAATTTACTGTAAATAACTTTGAAAAAAGAGAAATACTGCACTCCCTTAAAAAATATTAGATATTTGTACTCATTTGGATTATTCCAGACCTCCTTTCCTCTTTCTCATTCCCCTGCACTGCCATTATTCTGAATGAATAAGGCTTTACTGCTTTGGGACCCTCCATTGCATTGAATAAAAGTAGGAGATGTATATTGGATGATCTGAGGTCCCTTTCAGTTATTGGTTCCTATTACTCTGTGGTCCTCGGTGATAGTATTTCAAAAAAGCATTAAAATAAGAAATGGATAACCCAGACCAGTTTTTCCTCTCTGATTCTTGCCTGGGCTCCAACTTAAAAAGAGCTTTCCTTAGCCAACAGAAAAAAAGCCCACCCTGAAAAGGATCTCAGGTCATTTAACCTCTGCAGACCTCAGTTTCCCTCTCTGTAAAATGAGAGTTTAGATTTGGTGATTTCTTCCAACTCTAAAATGCTTCAGGGCAATAAAATTCCCAGAAAGCTGCAGTGATTCATCTTCATTTGGGTCTAGTTATTATCTTAACATTTCACTATTGTACCTAAACTTTATGTGACCTTGAGCTGGATTTATTGTTAACTTATCTGGGTTTTTAGAGCATTCGCTCCAGCCTGGAAATTCAAAGGCAAAGGCTGTGTTTTGAGACTCTTAACATAAAATGGCTCTCTGCATTTGTAGAGAGGGCTGGAATATGGCTAGTATGACTCAATGGGCCTTAATAGAGAATCACAATTGAGAGGATAAGTAATGTTTGTTTAGACTTACATATTATTATAGACATATATACACATATACAGTTATATGTGATATATAGTTATATATATATAGCTTATATATATATAATATAAAGTTTTTATATTATGAATGTAAAAGAAAAAAAAATATATATATATACACGTTAATAAGTAATTCAGGAACAATTCTAAACAGACATTGCTTGTCCTCCCAATTATTATAAACATATGTTGAGGGAATGCCTGAAATAGTGTGAATGAAGACTAGACTCAGGGTCAGATAGTTTGTGTTCAAGTACTAGCTTTGATCCTTAATAGTAATCTTAAACAAGTCCATTTCTATAGCCCCACCCCAAAGATCTGTAACGAGGGTGGGTCAACAAGGGTTCTGTCCCAGGGCATCAAAACTTATAGAATAGGGGTACCTAGATGGTGCAATGGATAGAGCACTGGTCCTGAAGTCAGGAGGACCTGAGTTCCAATCTGGCCTCAGACACTTAATACTGACTAGCTGTATGATTCTGGACTAGTCCTTTAACTTCAAAAAAAAAAAAAAAACACTCATAAGGTGCTGGCAATACTGATACTCATTCAATAGTGTAGAGGCAACTGTGCTTACTTAGCATTTAGCAAGAATATAGTAGATAGGCCTGAACCAGTGATTTCACTCATAGAGGGTGGGGAAACTCACTCTACCAGTTTAACTGAGTCTTAGATAGGTGCCTAGAAAACTGAGAAATTAAAATTAAAAAGGGAGCACCGTGGTGCACAGAGCACAGGAGGATTCATCTTCCTAAGTTCAAATCTAGTTTCAAACACTTCCTAGTTATGTGAGTCTGGTCAAGTCATTAACCCTGCCTCAGTTTCCTCATCTGGAAAATGAACAGGATAAGGAAAGAGTGAATCATATCTTTACCAAGAAAATCCTAAATGGGATCACAATGAGCCCGACACAACTGAAAATGACTGAATGACAGGTCATACAGCTAGTTTGTATCAGAAAGATAATTTAAACTCAGTTCTTCCTAGTTTTAAGGCTACTTTATTATTTAGTATGGAATTGCCCAACACCTAGCCACCAACCACATGGCCCAGAACACTCCAAGTGCTGCCAAATCAGATTGAAATAGTAATTGGAAAATATTTTACAAAATAAATGAAAACACAACAGGACACAGATAATGTTAAAATGTAGTTTTGTTTTTTTTTTAAACACAACAGGACACAGATAATGTTAAAATGTAGTTTTTTTTTTAAACTCAATATTCAGCCTATACAGATCCTTATTTACAGTTTAATAGCACTGCTTCTTTTGTCTTTGACCCTATTTACTATATATGACTTTTGCATCTCTAATTAACAAGAATAGGGAACAAGGACCGCACCTGTGAGTTCATTGATCCAGGGAATTCCCCTATAAGAAAATTCCCTCCACCAGTGCAGGTCAGCATCTTCTAAGAAAATGAGAGGGTAAGTGATTTGCCTAGAATCACACAGGTAATATGTGTAAGAGGTGGGATATGACCCAGGTATTCTGGGCTCCAAGGCCAGCTCTCCATTTAACAAGAATAATCACTGCTAAGTCCTAATTAGTGTAAATTATGAATTCCATGCAATAGTCACATTCTTCAAATTCACATCGCATATCTCCATTGGGCTGGAACCAATTACCATATTTTACATAATTGTAATTTCTAATAGTATAAATTCAAAGACATGTGACCACTTCAACGAGAACTATCATTTGCACTAATTAGGACATAGCTGGAGCTAAAATAGGATGGCAGGTTTCTTACCCCAGAGATGAGCTTAAACTCCCAAACGCAGAAGATCGCCTTGATGCTCCCCAGAGCGTCGGTCCAGAAGACTCAAAGCTCCAGCACATCGGTGGACAATACAATGGAGATGTCGCTGAATCTGGAGTCAGAGGACCTAGCTCTGTCATTTCTGACCTAAAAGGAGTGGATTGGAGCAGATGAATTCTAGGGCCTCTTCAGTTCAGAAACTCCGACCTCAGCATCCTTTCAACCCAACATGTCGATTTAAGGAAATATCTTTGCCTGCTTACTTGTGTGAAGTCTGCCCCAGGCAAGCCTTGTGAAGTTTGTCCCAGGTGGAAAAGGAAATGTAGAGATGACTGCTATGTCAGGGCTGCCATTTGTAAATTGAGAGGACTGAAAGAGAAAATCTCTTTCCATTCTAAATTTTATGATGCTTATAGGATCATAACTAGAAAAATCTGAAAGGTCATTAGATTTCAATTTGTCCCACCCCCTTCATTTTATAAATAAGGAAACTAAGGCAGATGGAAACCAAATGGTTTACAAAGGTCACACAGATAATAAATGATACAATTAAGATTTGAACCCAAGTCTCCTAATTTCAAAACGAGCAAAGCTTCCTGCCCTATCTTACTGATTCTGTTACCTTGACCTCTATGGACCTCGGCTTCTTTGTCTGTAGGATAAAAGAAGAAGGCTGGATGGTCTCTAAGGTCGCTCCCTTTCTAGCATCTTTGAATTCTGTGATCTATGAGAAATATTCACCTGTCCTAGCTCTTTTGTCTTGCCTCATCTTTCCCAGCTCCCCTGGTAGTTGTCCATAACTCAGTAATTCAGTGCCAATCAAATATAACTTAATTCTATATAAAGAGAAATCCAGAGCTTCTTCCCATTTCCCCAAATACTTTTTTTGGCCTAAAGATGTCTCTATTTTATTTAATCAGCTTTTCTTTTCTTGCCTTCCTAGCTTCCCTGACAACAAAAAAGAAAAAAGAAAAAAAAATCCTTGTAACAAACATCCATAGTCAAGCAAAACAAATTCCCACATTGGTCATTGGGTCCAAAACTGTGTATCCCATTCACTATATTAAGTCCATCACCTCCCACCTCTAACAGGAAATGGGTAGCATCTTTCATCACCAGGACGGCTCCCTGCTTTAATACTTCTATCCCCAGAGCTCCCTTCATCCAAGTATTCACAGTTAAGGAGATAAATGCAGGCTAACACATTTCTGTTAAGAGAATCTTATTTTCCCTTTAACTTGCACTGAAGACTAAGAGTTGCATCTGCAAGGAGGTAAGAGGTGGGGGAGAATTATTCCCTAGAGTAATAGAAACACAGTTCAGGAGGAGATGAATCTTATTTCCTCTCATACATGCAGAAACTAAAGTAAAAATCCACAGCTTTCATATTTGTAATGCTACCTATCCCTATATTGTTTGGGAAATAAGTTATCAAACAAAATGGTAAAAATTAAAATAGAACATATGATAAAAACTTCCAGCTGTGCCTAGTCAGTCTTCCCCTGCCTCCCATATGGCTCTATCCTGTAGAGTACTGGAACAATATATTCTTGTTCTCCATCAGTGACAAATCCCCTAAGGCTTCCAATTTGCCACTGAAAGTTCTTTTCTCATCATGTAACTTCCGGGCCTCTTTCTAGAAACCTTTGCTCACTAATTTGTTCACTATTTCATAGCTCCCTCCAATAACAGAAATCTAAGAACTGGCGTAAATAAGCATCCTAGCTTATGGGGGTTTCTCCAACTTGCCAATAGAATCACTGAGCTATTTGCCAGAAAGTTAATGTCAATCCAATCCAATAAATATTTATTAAGCACTACTGTGCTAAATGTTGGGGATACAAGTGATAACGGAGACAGTTCTTGCCTTGGTATTGCCGTGCAATATTAAGAGGAAAACAACATTTGTAAGGAAGCAGGAAAGTTGGGATGGGGGGAGTAGAAGGAGAAATACTAGGTGGAGCATCTTGCTCTGTGGAATTGAAATCAGAGAGGGCAACAAGTTTCAAAAGGAGTAATCTAGAGCCCAATTTCTGTCCTTTATAAAGGAAAGCATTGGGAGGAATCTTCCAGCCATCCAAAGAGAAGGAAGGAGAGCTTAAGAAAGGTCTGAGTTAGCAGCATGATGGGGAACTTAAAAGTGCTGAACTTAACCTGGGAGAGGCATGTCCTTCCATGGAGTTGGAACCAGGGCAACAGATATAAAAATGTTAAGTTGTCAAAGGATGCTGGACAAATTCAGACAGCATGTTAGTCTTAGTCTGAGAAATACATTGTTCTTTTTTAATTAAAGCTTTTTATTTTCATAATATAAAAAATTCCATTTTTAAAAAGAAAAATGAACAAATACAAATTGTTAAGCAACACAAATTCCCTTAATGGCTGTATATACATGGATAATTTTCAACATTCACCCTTACAAAATTTTATGTTCTAAATTTTTCTTTCCTTTCACCTTACTCCTTCCCCTAAATGGCAAGTAATCCAATATATATTAAACATGTGCAATCCTTCTATACATATTTTATAAATATCATGCTACACAAGAAAAATTAAATCAAAAAGGAAAAAAATGAGAAAGAAAACAAAATGTAAGCAAACAACAGCAAAAAGAGTGAAAATCCTATGTTGTGATCCATACTCAGTTCTCGCAGTCTTCTCTCTGGGTACAGATGGCTGAGAGGTACATAGTAACATAGCAAAACAATTAAACAAAACTCATCAGGCTTGAAGTCAGGAAGTCTCATCTTCCTGAATTCAAATCCAGCCTCAAACACTTCCTACCTGTGTGATCCTGAACAAGTCATTGAATCTCTTTTCCTCAGTTTCTTCATCTATAAAATGAGCTGGAGAAGGAAATGACAAACCATTCCATTCTCTTTGCCAAGAAAATCTCAAATGGGCTCACAAAATCAGACATAACTGAAAAATGATAAAACAACCATAATAATTACATTGAGATCTTATCTGAACATATATGCAACATTCTACATCTGTCACACACTCATATTCATTTTCTCTCTCTCTTTCTCTCTCTCTCTTTTAATTATGTTTTTATTAACAGAAATTTATTTTATTTTGTCTCATCCCTACTCTCCCACATTTTTAAAAAGAAAAAAGAACAAACACAAATAGTTAAGCAACATAAATTCCCTTAATAGCTGTATATAAAAATATATATGTCTCGCAATTTGGAACTATGCTCAAAAAGTTATCAAACTGTGCACACCCTTTGACCAAGCAGTTTTTCTACTGGGCTTATATCCCATAGAAATCTTAAAGGAGGGAAAGGGACCTGTACATGCAAAAATGTTTGTGGCAGCCCTGTTTGTAGTGGCCAGAAACTGGAAACTGAGTGTATGCCCATCAATTGGAGAATGGCTGAATAAGTTATAGTATATGAATGTTATGGAATATTATTGTTCCATAAGAAATGACCAGGAGGATGATTTCAGAAAGGCCTGGAGAAACTTACATGAACTGATGCTGAGTGAAATGAGCAGAAACAGGAGATCATTATACACAGCAACAACAAGACTATATGATGATCAATTCTAATGGATGTGGCTCTCTTCAACATTGAGAAGATTCAACCAGTTCCAGTTGTTCAGTAATGAAGAGAGCCATCTACACCCAGAGAAAGGACTGTGGGAGCTGAGTGTAGACCACAACATAGCATTCTCACTCTGTTGTTGTTTACTTGCATTTTGTTTTCTTTCCCAGTTTTTTTTCCTTCCTTCTTGATCCGATTTTTCTTGTGCATCAAGATAGCTGTATAAATATGTTTACATATATTGAAATTAACATGTATTTTAACATATTTAACATGTATTGGACTACCTGCCATATGGGGAGGGAGTTGGGGGGAAGGAAGGAGAGGAAAATTTGGAACAGAAGGTTTTGCAAAGGTCAGTGTTGAAAAATTACCCATCCATATGTTTTGTAAATAAAAGGCTTTCATAAAAAAATAAAAATAAAAAATATATATGTCTGATTCTGAACCTCAAAACTATGATTTCTCTATCTGGAGATAAATAACATATTTCATCACAGGTTTTCTGGAATCATGGAGCAAAGTTTCCCTTCTCTAATGTTTTGAAACAAATTTAATGAGACCTTTTAAGAGAGATCCTTGAGATGAGATTTCTTAGGAAATGCATGGCATTTTCAATATTCAATGGGTCCTGTATCCCCAAAAGAACTATATGTGAATATGGGAGGTAAACGAATGTTCATCTTTTGGACTGAAATTGGCCTTAGAAGTATTATAAAGGGGATAGCTTATAAAAGAGCAACAGCCCTGAAGTGAGGAGGACCTGAGTTCAAATCTGACCTTAGACACTTAACATTCTTAGCTGTGTGACCCTGGGCAAGTCACTTAACCCCAATTGCCTCAGCAAAAAAAAAAAAAAAGTATTATAAAGCAATTTAAGTTTGTTTTTGCTTCTTTTCCATCCCCCTTTCATCATTTTATCTGTGTGGTGCTCTTCCTCCTCAGCTGTTCAGGTCCCTCAAACTACCCCCTCTCGCTTTGGTACACTCATGCAACTCAGCCCTAGTCCATAGTGATTAAGACAATTAATTTTTCACTATCATCAACAATATTCCCCACTACCATTAACTTAGTGAGCACTATATGCAAGGCACTGTGCTAGACCCTGGGACTAGGGGAATACCAAAAGATAGAATACATTGTCTCTGCCCTGAAGGAGCATAAAAATCTAATTGAAGAGACAGACAGACAGACAGATAGATAGATGGATCAATCAATGGATAAATAAAAAATAAATAAAATAAAGATAAAATAGATAATAAATACAAGTAGATAGATATATATATATACACCTAGGTATACATATGTGTAGCCCCACTCAAACAAACTCTCCCTGATTTAAGACATGCTTTGAGTTAGTATCTTTGCTAAACGTAGCTCATGAGCCCCAACCAATATTCTTTTCACCAGACTAACCAGAAAACACATTCATCCAGAACAAAATATATTTAATGAAATAGCATGGGAAAATAAATGACCAAAAAATCCCCTAATACACAACCTGATCCATTCTCCCACAGTCTAGGCACCACTGATGGGAGAGGAGACATGTAAATATGGAGTACACATGGTCAGGGAGGCTCACCCGTAGGTGATGTAAACGGACAGGGAACAACCCAGCTAGCTGAGCTGCCAATAGCCAGGTCTCCTACTCTCCCAGGATTAATATCCCTGCTGAAATCCCTCTCTTCCTCCAGCCCTGCCTCTTGATGCTTCCCCACCAAACTGCTGATAGCTGCTGGTTTGTTAATAACATTGAACCACCAGCTGTGCTCAAAGACTTGTCTTTTTGCTGATCTTTTCTCTCCATTGTGCTGCCATCTGCTGGTTCTCTCTATGAAGAGGCTCTCTGCTAATTCTCCGTCACCTTCTGAGGATGCTCCCATGACTTGGAGATGCTCTAGGTCTCAGCCCATAGACTTAGGGTTATTTTAGCTCTGTGAATCAGAGCCACTGCCACACTCAGCCAGCAAAAGCCCTCAGATAGCCTCCAGTGTGTTTAAACTTCTTTATTTCTGTCTTCTACTCTCTGATCTAAATTTCCTTTTTGATTGAGAGAGGATCTCTTCCCCCATCCATTCTCATTCT
Source organism: Antechinus flavipes (assembly GCF_016432865.1). Classification (NCBI taxonomy): domain Eukaryota; kingdom Metazoa; phylum Chordata; class Mammalia; order Dasyuromorphia; family Dasyuridae; genus Antechinus; species Antechinus flavipes. The sequence continues at coordinate 237,033,731 of NC_067403.1, forward strand.
CTCTAGTTGCGAGCCAAAGTTCGTCCAAATCACCCCAAGAGTTTCCCCTAGCAAGACTGGATGGGTAGAAATGGTCATTTTTTTTCCTCCTGTCTTCCTTCCAAGGTTGCTTTTCTACCTACCTATGATAAGATACTGAGAAAGACAACAATTTCAGACTTTTTAAATATTTGGAGGTCCCTACCTAATCTTGGAGAGACTCATAGAACTTTCAGAGTCCAAAGGGACCTCAGAGGTCATTCATCCAAATCTATAATTTTATACATAAAGAAACTGACCCAAAGGAGGAGATGTTCAAGGCTACAGTCACTGCCAGAACAGAGCTAAAACCCAAACAAAGCCCCTGACTGCAGCGGTCTTTTTACTCTGGCCTGTGTCCCATTCTCAGAGACTCCTTCAAGGTGACCAAAATTAATCTGACAAGCTAATATATAATAATAAGTTCATGGGTGGTTTTCAGAGTCCCTTACTTGAACTCTGGATGTCTTAATCTAAACAATTAAGAGTTTAAGACATGATTTCAGATTGGGGAAAATCCTTTGACAGAAAGAGTACCTTTAGAAAAAGACTTCAAATTCTGCTAAATTGATGGTTAACTCCTTCCACCAGGCCCTGATTCAAACTTCAGTCAATGAAAGAGGTCAACAATAGGGGGAGATTGAAATGTCCAAATAAAGCAACCACCTCACAATTCATAGCTCATTTGAAGTTTGAGTAAAGACTTGATTCATATACACGTCTCACTAGGGTCCTTGAAGGCCATGTATGACCCTTCATATATGTATGTCCATGGAAGAAAAAACAGATTTCTTTTAATAGACCAGCACATCAGTGGGACATAGCAACAACCTTCCTAGTGATGTAAAAGCTATTCATAAAGTGGCTTGGGCTGTTGAATAATCTGCCTACAGGCATTTAGCAATCATTTGCTTGTTCTATAACCTAATAACCATTTTAGCTCCAGGGTACAATAAAACCAGAGCACTAATTCAATGGTGTTAAAAGAAGACTAATTATTCTGGGAAGGACACATCACATCCTCCAATGAATTTACTCACTTGTGACCTATTGTGAAACTACCAGAGAAAAAAGCCAGCTACCATTGTCTCTTGAATTATTCATCATTTATCTTCTCCAAGGAGTTGAACTGTTGTTTATGCAGCTAAACTCAGGGTGTCCATCCTGAAAAAATGGTCAATATTGGAGAGGGGACAGTTAAAGTGAAAAGTAAAATAGGAGTTTATTTTGCTGGAATATCCAGTAGTGCAAAAAAAAAAAAAAAAGAAAGAAAGAAAAGAAAAAAGAAAAAACCTAGGGAAGAGCTGCCAAAGGAAGAAAGGAATATGTCAAATAACTTGCTGATGCTCTATGACCTTGGGTTTCTTGGCTTACAGGCAAAGAATTCAATTGAAATGAATTATTTGGGGCCCCAGGAGCAATAGCCTCTGGCTTTAATGAAAAATGAAGAAAAGTTGTCATTGGCCTGAGGCAGCAGGATACTCACAAGTCTCCAGCCAAATGGTCTGGACACAACTCCCCAAGCTGGGAGGATTGTGGCACCGGGTCAGCTTGGTTTGGCTGACAATCTGGATTCACGTTCAATGCTAAATTGCAGGAAAAGCAATTAGTAATTTAGGGACATAAGACTCTTCCGGCTGCTAGGAAGGTTATATACTTGGAATGAGGGCCCAGAGCAGCAATGACAAAGACTTCTCCGGGAGCTAGAGAGATTTAAAGATTGTTCTAGTTAGAGGCTGGGGGACTTGACTAAATGACCAATAAAGGTTTTCTCAGCAAACAATTATATGTGTTGAATTAGTAAACGGAGACCAAGTTTCATTCTCCTCCATAAAATGACAGCCAACATTGATTCTTGGCAATGTCCCCTGACACATTATATGCAAAGGATGGCCATCGGGATGGTGCAGGTGGCAGAGAACAGGCCATATGAAGGAAGCGGAGATATTAAGCATCGAAATAAAACTTCTGAAGAATATGATAGTCATCCACAAATCTTTGAAGAGCTTAGAAAGGCTTTGGAAGAGGAACTTGGCTTTCTCTGCTTTGTCCCAGAAGATAGAGTGGAAATGGTAGAAATACAAATTTCCATTTAATGTAAAGAAAAATTCTCTAAGAGGTGCTATTTAGAAGTAGACCGGGCTTAATTCCCCCTTTGTTGGAGGCTGTCAAGTAAAGGCTGAATTTACATTCATCAAGAAATAGCGGAGTCTCATTCTGTTGTGGGTTGGACTACATGGGTTGGACTCCTGGGGTCTCTTTCAATGCTGAGATTGTGAGATTCTCTGGGAACAATGGACAAAGAGTCCACAGCTGTATCCAGAGGCATCCATGCAACTGGACCATAATTGGCATTTTATCCAATTACTTTCCAAACTCGATTAACAATGAAGGGAAACCCTGAGCCCGTTGGGTTCAGCAGCCAGTTCAAAACAGACAATCAAGTTTGTTGTTTAAGAGGTTCCCAGTATCTTTGTTGTCATATGAGTCTAGGAAATAGCAAAAATAGTATTTATGTCCTAAAAGGATGGTGCTATTTCAGGCATTGTGAAGCCTTGAAGGACTTAACTTTAGCTCAGAGAGTACCTTTTGGACACCTTCAAATCATATGCAGTTGATTGAAATCTATAACATCTATGAGGAAAGATGGCTTTTTCTTGGCCCTCAATACATAAATAGAAAATATCCCTCTATACATCTTATGGGCACCAAGACAGCACTGGGCTTATAATCAGGAATCTTTGTGAGTTCAAATCTGGTCTCAGACACTTACTGTTTGACACTGGGCAAGTCATACAACTCTGCTTCTGTTCCTCATCATGAGCTAGAGAAGAAAATGGCAAATCATTCCAGTGTCCTTGCCAAGAAAACCCCAAATCATATCACAGAAAGTTAGACATGATGAAAAAAATGACTAAACTGGTCTTATATATTTATTTTAGATGTATATATTAACATATACTTATAATCTTATACTCTAGGCAAATTAGGAATAGCACTGGCATCCAAAAATGCTCTCCTCAATCCAACTACACAGTCCTCCAGGGGCTACTTCCATATTTCAACTTACACAATAGTGCAATAATCATCAGATGCAAAATAGCCATTAAGAAAAAGAAAAATATGGGGCCATTAGGTGGCACAGTGAACAGATCATCAGCCCTGAAGTCAGTAGGTCCTGAGTTCAAATTTGATCTCAGATACTTAACAATTCCTAACTATGTGACCCTGGGCAAGTCACTTACCCCCAATTGCCTCAGAAAAAAAAGAAATGGAAAAGTAAATCAAAGGAATAGACTAGATAAGGAAAAATCAAGAAAAAAAACTCACTCAATTAACACAGTGTTTAATAAGGTTAAGAACATAATGACTTGGTAAAGAACTCCCTATCTGACAAGAATTGCTGGGAAAAGTAAAAAGCAGTTTGACAGAAAGTGGATTTCTTATACTATATACTGGCACCTTAGACTATATGCCACAATAAATTCAAAATGGATATGTGTCCTGAATATTAAAGGGGACACCATCAAAAAGTTAAAAGAGAATCATTTTGTTCTTTTTCATAACTTATGGGGAGGGGGAGAATTTTCAGTGAAAGAAGGAATGATGATGATGATGATGATGATGATGATGATGATGATGATGATAAATGAAATGCCATTGTACTGTCCATCCCCAATGCTTGTAATGTATTCCTTCCTTACCTCCCTCTTATGAAATCCCTTTCTTCCTTTAAGATACAGAGCTGTATTCTACATAAAGCCTTTTCTGGTTTTTCCAATTAGTAGTGCCCTTTTTAATCTACTTCATACACATTGTATTTATTCTCTTTATATTTATTCTGAATATACTTACATATGTAATTGTTGTCTCCTTTATTAATTGATTGGATGATAAAGAAAATCACAACAGATGAACTAGATAACCTCAATTACATGGAAATAAAAGGATTTTATATAAAGAGAATTGTCACAATTTAGATAAAAGGAAAAAGACTGATTAGGGAGAAATCTTTCTACAAAATATCTCTAATTAAGAACTGATATTCAAGGTACATGGGGAATTAATACTAATCTATAAGATGAAAAGTCATTATGCCAGTGGAGGAAGTAGTCAGAGGTTATAAACAAATCATTCACAAAAGAAAAGGTGACTATGAAAGACTGAAATAAATCACTAATAATAATAAAAATGGAAAACAGAATAACTATAAATTTTTACTCACACCTGTCAAAGAGCTTTCTAAATAGTAACAGTGTTAAAGGGGTTGTGCAACTGTTTTGAAAAGCAATTTCAAATATGAAAAGGAAGTGAACAGTGTGACCATAGTCCTTTACCAAGCAATCCAGTTGCATATAAACAAATAATCTAAAGGAGAGAGAGAAAGAAAAGAAAAAGGGGTGAGAGAAGGAGGGATGAAGAGGGGAAGGGGAAGAAGGGAGAAGGAAAGGCAAGGAGGGAGGGGGGAAGAGAAGAAAAAGGAAGGAGGGTAGAGAAAAGGGGAAAGGGGGAGGGGGGGAAAAGAAGAAGAGGGAAGAAGGGAAGGGAGGAAGGCAGGAAAGGAGGAAGAGAAGAAGGAAAAGAGGGAGGAAGGGAAGGAAGAAGGAAGGGAGGAAGAGAGAGAAGGAAGGGAGGGAGGGAGAAAGAAGGGAAGGAGAGAGGAAGGGAAGAAGAAAGTTCCTACATACACCAAAATATTTATAGCATTATTTATTTTTTAGACAACAAAGAAGTGAAAACAAAATAGATACTCATCAACAGGGGGTTAGCTAAACAAAATGGGGTACATGAATGTAATAAAATATTACTGTGCTGTAAGAAATGATGAATATGATGCATACCGAGAAGCAAGGCAAAGCAAGTAAACTGATGGAACAGGGCAGTAAAAGAACTAGAAAAACAGTATTCACAATAACTGAAACAACGTAAATGCAAAAACAATAAAAATAAGGAGATACACCTTTGACACTCCTAGTGCAGCCATTGGCAAATCCCTTTACTTGTCAGAACCTTGATTTCCTTATCTCTAAAATATGAATCAGAGTATCTGCATTACTCCTTCTCATAGAGCTATTATAAAATACTCTGTCATAATTATGTCACTCTGTGAATATATCATCATCATCATTATCATCATCATCATCCTAACTATGTGATAGTCAATCAAATCATTTAACCTTTCTAAGACTCATTTACCTCATCTCTAAAATGGATTCATAGGTCTCAGAATTAGAATCAAATGTTAAAATCCTATAGTCCATATCCTTCATTGTAGAGATAAAAAATACTGGACAAAGAAGCGAAGTTGCTGATATAAGGTAGTAATTGGCGGTCACAATTGAAACTATGTCCAATGACTCCCAAACTAGTCTTCATTCCATTACATCACACTATCTTCCTGTTAATTAGAATTAACAGCCAGGTCTGAGACTCTGCATTACCCACATTTGTGAACAGAAATAGCAGAGGTCTAGTTGTCCGTTTCTTCTATTTTATACCCTCTTTTGAGGAGGAACAGGGTAAAGGGGACCGTTCCTTCTTTAAAATCTCCTCATCAAGACATGGCTCTCTTCAACAAGGAGTTGAATCAATTCCAATTATTCAGTGATGAAGAGAGCCATCTGCACTCAGAGAGAGGATCCTGGGAGCTGAGTGTGGACCAAAACAAAACATTCTCAGTCTTCATGTTGTTCTTTGCTTGCATTTTGTTTTCTTTCTCAGTTTTTTTTCCTTCTTGATCCGATTTTTCTTGTGCAGCAAGATAATTGAATAAATATGTACACAAATATTGGATTTGACATATATTTTAACATATTTAACATATATTGGACTACCTGCCATCTAAGGAATGGGGTGAGGGAAAAAGTGGATAATTTGTAACAGAAACTTTACAAGGGTCAGTGTTGAAAAATTACCCATGGATATGTTTTGTAAATAAAATGCTTTAATAAAAAAAATTTTAAATCACCAAAAAATAAAATAAAAATAGAATTGGTCAAATGGGGGAAAAATCCACTGAAGAAAACAATTTAAAAGTAGAATTGGCCAAATAGAAAGCAAAATACAAAAGTTAACTTAAAAAAAACAATTCCTTAAAAATTAGGATCAAGCAAGTAGAAGCTCATGACTTGATAAGATATCAAGAATAGTCAAGCAAAATCAAAACAATGGGAAAAAATGCAAGAAAATATAAAATATATCATGGGAAATTGACTATCTGGAGAGATAATTTAAGAATTATTGAACTATCTGAAATTTGTGATTAAGAAAAAAAGAATCTGCACAGAATCGTTCAAGACATTATCAAGGAAAATTGCCTTTATATCCTAGAATGAGAGGATAAAATAGTCATTATAAGAATCTACCAGTCACTTCCAAAAATAAATCCCAAAATGAAAATTCTAAGGCATACTGTAGCCAAATTCCAGAACTATAAGTTTAAGAAGAAAAAGCTTCAAGCATATAGAAAGAAACAATTCAAATATCAAGGAGCCACAGCCAGGATTACATAGAATTTAGCAACTTCTATATTAAAGAATTGGAGGACTTGAAATACAACATTTCAGAAGGTAAAAAGATTGGATTACAACCAAGAATCAATACCTAGAAAAATTGAACAGAATCTTTCAGGGGGAAAATGGATATTCAACGAAATAGAAGACTTTCAAAGTTTCCTGATGAAAAGATCAGAACTGAACAGAAAATTTGATCTTCAAATATAAGATTCAAAAGAAGCATAAAGAGGTAAACAGGAAAAGAAAAATTAACTTATCATATTCAATAAAGTTAAATGTTGACATCCCTCTATGGGAAGAAAAAAAAAAGAAATATCCTCATCAAATTCTTTCTTTGACTTTTTGGCATTTTAGTGTGTGGAGAAATAAGATGAATTCAAACCTCCAAGGCTGGTCAATTATCTTTAGGCATTAAAGTTAAAGAACTCCTCAGTCTGAGGAGCTTCTTCAAATTTGCAGAACTGATACTAATTTGAAATTGAAAGAGGGCTTCCTCTTAAGGAGTTCCCTATAACAAAGAAATCATAGATCTAGATTCCTCTGCCCACAGAAAGTTCTTTCCAGATAGCCATGATGGTGTATACCTTTAGTCCTGGGGAGTCTCAGTCCTTTGATTTCAAGAATCCCCAGTGGCAAGAGGACTCTCTCTATCACTTTATTTCCCTGAGCTTCAGTTTCCTCATTTAGGCTATATTCTGAATATTGCTATTTTTACATAATAATAATTCTGGTATACATACCAGAAAGACCCAGATAAGGCACAGAAAAAGTAAGCAATATTTCAGAAAATGTTAGCTCTGGAAAGAACTTCAGAGGTCATAGCATTATGAAATGAGGGGGCTAGAAAACGTGGCATCTAAGATCTTTTCTAATCTAAATCTACAACTTCATCCTCCTCAATGCCTTCTCTCAGTTTATTACCAATTTATCCTGTGTCTGGTATATTTGTATATAGTTGTTTGCATATTGCCTCCCCATTATTTGATGAGTTTCCTGAGGTCAGGGATGTACATTTGCTTTGGTAGCCCCATCACTTAGCTGCATACAACATTGAGCACAGTGCTTAATAAATGTTTATTGACTAGATAACTATGATTCTATCAACCCATACCCCAAAAAGGGGTTCTATTATACACACTAAGCAAAGGGTCATCTGTGTTTTTTTCACTGATTCCTGTAGCCATTCATTCTACTTTGGGACAGCACTAATTATTAGGGAATTTTTTCCTGATGTCAAGCCCTTTGAATTTTTTATTCATGTGTTGAGTAAGAATCCCTTAGGCCTATCTGTGAATGAAGCTGTCTTTTCTCAGGCCACAAACCTCAGCTATTCTAGAAATCCTCAAAAATACATGTAATCCCTTTGACTGACCTCTTCCCCAAAGGGAAAGAAAGATGACTAGAATCTACAAAAAGTCACAGCGGTCTGAGTTGAACATTCTCAAATCGATTGGGAGGATTGCATTTCAGTGGTGAATCACTGGTCAAAATGGCAGAACCAAACAAGCTAGGAACTGTGGATGGGGCCAGATCACATTGCACAGGGATAAATGATGAATAAAACTAGAATATAGCAAAGGAGGATGATCAAAGGCAATTCCCTCCTATCGCAGGAATATGGCTTTTCTAAGTCAGAATAAATGGGTAACATCGCCTCCCCGCTCCCTAGTTGAGGAGTTTGAAAGCTCCAGTGGAGAAGTCACATTGGTCCTTTTTTTAACTTTATTAACAGCCACAGCAGAGAGCTCTGGGAGGGGTGTGTTTCAGTGATGAATCACTGGCCCAAATGGCAGAACCCAACATGCTAGGACCCATGGACTGAGGCTGGATCACATTGCACAGGGATAAATGATAAATAAAACTAGAATATAGCAAGGACGCAAAGGAAGGTGATCAAAGGCAATTCCCTCCTATCGCAGGAATATGGCTTTTCTAAGTCAGAATAAATGGGTAACATCACCTCCCCACTCTCTAGCTGAAGAGTTTGTAAGCTCCAGTGGAGAAGTCACATTGGTCCTTTTTTTTAACTTTATTAACAGCCACAGCAGAGAGCTTTGGGAGGGGTGAGTTTCAGTGATGAATCACTGGCCCAAATGGCAGAACCCAACGTGCTGGGACCTATGGACTGGGGCTGGATCACATTGCACAGGGATAAATGATGAATAAAACTAGAATTTAGCAAGGAAGATGATCAAAGGCAATTCCTTCCCATAGCAGGAATATGGCTTTTCTAAGATTAAGCCATTCAGAATAAATGGGTACCATCACCTCCTCACTCTCTAGCTGAGGAGTTTGAAAGCTCCAGTGGAGAAGTCACACAGGTTCTTTTTTAACTTTATTAACAGCCACAGCAGAGAGCTTTGAAGTTATTATGAAGATAAAAGAAGTTGTCTTTAAAACTTCAGTCACATCAACAGGCAAAAGGTTTCCATTATTGAAGCATGTTAATACAGAGGACAAGTTTTCAGCCCTTTATTGGAAAGAAAAGCCTCCAAGGTGGTCACAAAATTGGCCACAAAATGTCAAATGCACGCCAGCCAGGGCCTTTTCTTCAGTGCTGGAAGAATATCTTTGCCAGGCCCTGAGATCAGAAAAGGAAATCTAGGATCCTAGAATGTTAGGGTGGAAAAGATGGTTTTTCTTTTTTTTTGACTTAGGTCAGCCTGGGTCTCATTATCTCACCAAGGCGAGAAATGCAGTGGCCACTCATGGCCCAGTTCCACTGCCGATCAGCCCGATGCTTTGACTAGCTCTTTTTCCAACCTGGACAGGGTCCTTGGGAAGCCTGGTAGAACCTTCCTTCCCTTCTTTCCCTGGAGCTCACCATATTGGTACCAGATTTCATAGGGGAATCCAAGCAGCTTCAGCCCTACTGCAGCTCGGGACTCTTGAAATTAAACAATTGAGACTCCCCCAGACTAGACATCATCATGGCTAGCTGGAAAGGACCTGTGGACTGGAACCGGATCACACTGCACAGAGATAAATGATGAATAAAACTAGAATATAGCAAGGACAGAGGATTTCTTTTTTATAGGGAACTCCCCTTGCAAGGGAAGTCCCTTTGCAAATTCAGATTAGCACCAGTTCTGCAAACTTGACTCTTAGAGAATTTCTTGCTATGCTGAGAATTAAAAGGGATCACCCAAGATCACATAACTGGTACATGTTAGGATTTGAATGCATGTCTTCCTGACTCCAAATCCAGGGCTCTAGCCATTGCACCATGTTTCCTCTCATTAGGAAGTGACTTTGGAGCATAGAACACACTATTGTTGGAAAAAAGAAAGCACAGTGGAGTGGAAAGAAGATTGGATTTGTATTTAGATTTTATTACCTACTGTTTCTGTGACTTTAAGGGAACTAAGGAGGAGGAGGAAGACAAGGAATAGAAGAAAGGGGAGGAAGATAGGAAGAAAAGAAGGAGGAAGAAGAACAAGAGGAAAAGGAGGAAGATAAAGAAGAGAAGGAAGCTGGAAGAAGATGAAGAGAAGGAAGAGGAGGAGAAATAAAAGGAGAAAGAGGAAAAGGAAAACAACATTTACATAGCTATTACTCTGTGCCAGGTACTTTACTAAATACTGGAGATACAAAAAAGAAGCAAGACAAGCCCTAACCTCAAGGAGATGACATTCTAATAAGGGAAGCTAAAGGGGACCTGAGGAAGGTGGTGAGTCAGACCTAGTAGGCAAAACCAGAGATGTCCACAATTGAACAAAACAAAGCCCAAACAGGCCTAATGAAGAATATTAAAGCTAAAAAAAGACTGTGTATCATCTAGTCCATTCTACAGGCAGCTAGTGGCTCGGCGATAGGGCACTGGGCTTGGAATCAGGAAGGCTCATCTTCATGAGTTCAAATCTGGCCTCAGACACTTACCAACTGTATCACTTTACCCTTTTTGCCTCAGTTTCTTCATCTGTAAAATGAGCTGAGAAGAATATGGCAAACCAATATCTTTGCCAAGAAAACCCCAAATGGAATCCCAGAGAGTAGGACACAACTGAACAATAATAAGCATTTTACAAATGCTCATTTTATCAAGTAGATCGAGACCCAGAGAGTGTACACTCTCTGCTGCTGCTTACACATCCTGAGATTTTAGCCCCAATAACGGTATGAGTTCTGTCAAAGAGGGAAGCACAGGAAAACTGCCCAAGTCTGGTTCTTCAAGCAGCTCCATCTTAACCTTCAGTTCTTGCTATGTGTTTTCATGATAAACCAGGAGTCATCCCTGTACTTCCTCTACTCAAACCCAGTAAAAATCCCCAGAGACATGATTAGCCCAGGAAGGGCCAGGATTCGGCTCAAAGGTGCTCGCCCCAGGCTCCAGAAGCAAACTATCCTGGGCTGGCAGCAGCTGCTACGATCACGCCCATAAATACATGAGAGACCATTTCCCAAACATGACAAAAGACAGATGAGTTTTGACAGCGGCTGTTAAATATCCGCCATGGACAATGGAGGCATCAGTGTGCCTTTCATTACCTTTGCTTGAAATGTGCAATGCTTGGCACTTTCTGGTCATAAAGTTAATTCTGTGTTTACCGAAACAGATGGATGGCAGAGTTTCCAGCTGCACGCTGCTCTTTAGGGTGGAGACTGGGGGTACAGAGACAAAAGGGACGCCAATTCACAGTCAGAGAAAATGGAAATGATCAGTTTGTTCCAGGGAATGGGAGGTAGGTTGACTTATGGAACCCATTCTTGCTGCAGCAGGGTGAGATTGAGATCACTACTACGAAGGCTTTAGATTCTTGTAAAATCCCAGTTCTCTGGCACCCTTCTCAAGGACCAAAATCCTAATAGACGGGAGTCTTTCTGAAGTCAGAAACATTTGGGTTCCAATTATGTACCTGACATTTATTTCCCAGGGAAAGTCACAACCTCCTTGTGCCTCAGTTTCCTCATCTGTAAAATGAGAGGGTTGGACTCTAAGGTTGCAACAAAGTCTAAATCAATCATCTTGTGAGCATATGATCAGCATCAAGCAAGGGAATTCAGAAGGGCAAATACTGTCCTTAGCAAGTTTGGCACCCAAAGGAACTAAGGGATGAGGTGAGGGGGAGGAAGGAGAAACTATATGTACTCAATCTTGTCATATATGTCACAAGAATTAATTGAGACAAATTCAGTTGAAAAGGAGGATGGTGGTTTAAAAGGTAGAATGTTAAGCGTTGGAAAGGACTTTATCACTAGAAGCGGGGTCTCATGCTATTCTGTGCCAGCAGAGAGACCCCCCTAGCATATGAAAAGCACAGGGATTGATTCACTTTCAGTGAAAGGAAATGTCAGTATCTTTCAGAAGGAGGGCAGCAGAGAGGTTCTCCTACCTGGAAAGAAGTGTGGGAAGGGTAAGGAATGGGGCAGGGGAGGTTGGATATTTTTTAGGGGACAAAGAAAGAGTGAGGGGGTTAAAAGCCTCAAGTTCCCAGTTACTTAGAACCCGCTCCCCTTCTCCCCACTCTTTGGTCAGCATGTGAGCTGTAGCTTCCCTCAGTTATTTCCCTTTTGCTGAAGGACTGCCATGTTAGAATGTTGTACTTTTAAAATGTCCTGCCCTTTGCCAAAGCTACAGTGGCCATGGAATAGTTACAGCTCTACAGAGACCTCGTTCAGCCATTGCAGAAGGCTCATTTTGAAGGAATGAAATGAGCAGCTATAGAACACACCAGTGTTCCAAAAACATTTGATCCCTTCAACGGCTCCCCGAGGATCCCCGAGGAAATGGGCAGTCTTTTGAACAGGTAGAAAAAGGATAATTGTCTCTGCAGTCCACTGGGTTAAAATGCTTTCTTAACTTCATAAGGTAAGTGAAGAACAAAGCAAAGACTAAAATATGAGTTTGAGGGTGGGAATTTCCATCCTTAACCCAGTTTTTAGTCAGAGGATAGATAGTTGGGACAATGGAACTCTGAAGTCAGGAATACCCAAATTCAAATCCTGGCCATGTGCTCTTGGACAAGTCACTTAATCTCTGCCTGCCTGTCTTTCAGCTGTAAAATGGAGATGATAATAGTACAATTGATGATAATAGTCCAATGAGGTGATATTTATAAAGCACAGAGTCTGGCACAAAACAGGTACTTTATAAATGCTAACTATTATTGTTATTATTATTAATGTAATCACAGAAGTCTTTAACAACATTGGGAAGGAGATACCATTTATTAATCCTTATTTTATAGATGAGAAACCTAAGGATCAAAAAAGTGAAATCACTCACACAGATTCCCACAACTAGTAATTATCTAAGTAGAATTCAAACCCAGCTCTCTCTGGCTTCAAAATTAACATCCTTCCATTATATAAAAACCATTGAAATACAATTTCCTGAACATTTCTTTTGTCTCAGCACACCCCACTCCCTTAAGAATCTGCCATAGAAATCCACGAGATTGAACCCAAATTCCTACTAAACACTTCTACATCTGCCCCATGTCATCCCTTATCATGTTTCAGATTCATTTCAGTCTCCATGGAAGCCAACGAAGCAGAAAAACCCTTTCTTCTGACTCACTTCTGCCCACTACAATACTTGGCTCATCTCTTTTTCTCCTACCTGGGACATCTCCTCTCCCTGCTTTTAATCCAGTGACCACCTGGATTAAACCCCACCTCCCAACCTGCCTCTTACCTTCAAGGATTGCTCAGGTAGCCCTGAACATCCAGAGGACCATACTGTTTAAAGCCAGGAAGGTCCTTAAAGATCCTTAGTCCAATACCCTCATCTTACAGATGAGAAACTAAATCCCAGAGGAAGGCAGTATCTTATCAAAGTCATGGATTGAGAGTTGGAAGGTTAGAAGTTCTCAAGGACTTGGATTTTAACAACTGGACCCAACATGGCAAAGTAAGTTAGCAGCAGAGCTCATCTAAGAGAAATTCTCTATACTATAGCCCACAGCAGACTCCATGACCTCTCATGAGGTCAGTTTGTACTTACTTACCTCCTAGAATATGCTGTTTTGTCCATTTATATCTTGTTTTATATTCCAGAGTAGATAGAGAACTGGTCTCGGAGTTGGGTTCAAGCCGTGTTTCAGATACTTTCTAGCTAGGCAAATCACTTAACTCTCTCTGCCTCAGTTTCCTGAATTGTAAAATTAACTAGAAAAGGAAATGGCAAAGCACTCCAGTATCTTTGCCAAGAAAATCCCAAATTGGGTCATGAAGAATCGGGCATGGCTGATTAACTAAACAATAGCAATAGCATCTAATCCTCATCACCACTCTATCCCCTCTGCAAAGAAAGGAGAGAAATGAATTTTCTCAGCTCTCCTCCCAGGCCAAACTTAAACATTAAAACTATAAAGCTTTCATTTCCTTGGTTGTTGTTGTTCTTTCCATTATATTCTTGTACTTTGGGTGTGTATGTTGTCCTCTGAGTTCTATTTATATCACTCTGTATCAGATTATATAATTCTTCCCATGCTTCTAACATTCATAGAATATTAATGATGAAGAAATATTCATAGCATTGAATTTTTTGATAGCAAAAAAACTAGAAACAGTGGGTGCCCATCATTTGGGGAAATGCCTGAACGAATTGTGTTTTATCATTGCGATTGTGCCATAAAAAGAAATAACAAATATGCGAAATTCTGAGAAATGTGAAAATATCTGTATGGACTGAGAAAGAAAAAGGAAAGGAAAAACCAGGAGAACAATATATAGAATGAACAGTATAAATGGAAAGAAAAAAAACACTAAAAGACAAGCCAGCTTTCATGTCCTAGAGAATAAATAATGAAACACCTCTTCCTTTTCTCATTAGAGAGCAATGGGTTCAGATCATCACCTGTGCATTCAGATATAGTCACTTTATAACACTCTGACCAATAAATCAGTTCTGTTTTATAGGTTTTTTTGGTTACGGGGGAGAGTGTATTAGGACACAACCATTATAAACATCAAAGAGTATCAATAAAACTATTTTAAAATTAAGAATATTAATGGTTATTCATTTTTATATTCCTGAATAGACAGAGAGCTGGTCTTGGAGTTAGGAAAACCTGGGTTCAAGCCTTGCCTCAGATACCTCTTAGCTGGCAAATCACTTAACTCTCTTTGCCTCAGTTTCCTCAATTGTAAGATGAACTAGAAAAGTTCAATCACAACCTAATGGTTAGGATTTTGGAGATGTCAATGAAAACCATCCCTCAGTGCTGATGACAATAGGCCATCCTTCTCCAGTCTCATGAAGAGGAGAGTTTTCATCAAAGTCATATCCACCATATAAGAAGATAAACTAGAAATTACGTGAGCACCAGGAAAGTCCTTCACCACCACCATCACCTTTCTCTTCCTCTTTTTTTCTTATCTCTTGGGTCTCTATGGCTTTCCCCTCAATATTGTGCAGATTCACTCCATTAAGAGCAAGGTTCTTTCTTCTGGACATTTCAAGTCGGTCCCTTAATGAAGCTTTTTTTCCTCCCTGCTGACACATTCACTCTCACTCCTCAGTTGTCAGGATGAAGAGTTGAGTTCCATTAAGTGCCCAAAGGAACCTGTTTATAGAACAAAATCAAAACCAAGATATCCATCTCTCATTGGGCATCTGACACTAGCACTTGAAGGCCCTTCCCTCTCCCATGTTCTGCCCTACTCCTTTCTTAGGCTGACAAGGCTGATATTGCTTTGTTTCATCCTGGCTGGGGGTGGAGGTGGGTGGGAAGGAGGAGTTCATTTCCCAGATGCTACTACCTTGTCTCTCTCCCTGCTACTTGTAGTGGGGCTTA
Source organism: Antechinus flavipes (assembly GCF_016432865.1). Classification (NCBI taxonomy): domain Eukaryota; kingdom Metazoa; phylum Chordata; class Mammalia; order Dasyuromorphia; family Dasyuridae; genus Antechinus; species Antechinus flavipes. The sequence continues at coordinate 237,049,005 of NC_067403.1, forward strand.
AGAATAGATTAAGAGAAAGAGCAAATACTCCAGGGTCTCTAGATCAGAGGAAGCCTATGGCATTAGAGTGTAATATCACTGAGAATATATGAGCATCTAGCAGAAGAATATCATAAAAAGAACAGAAAATTTGGAGTAGAAGAACCTGAATTCAAAGCCAGATTCCATCATTAATACCAGGTAATGGTATTATTTTATATTATATTTATTATATTATTTATATATTATATATATTATACATAATCTTTATAATCATGGGGAAGTCACATAATAAGGGTAATAATATACATTTCTATAGTATGAAGGTTGAAAAAATTTCATTTGATCCTCATAACAACCCTGTGAGTTCTTATCCCCATTTTATAGATGGGAAAATTGAGCCTAAAAGAGGTTTAGTGACTAGCCTAGGGTCACAGAGTTAGGATGGATCTCAAGAGGGATTTGAACAGAGACTGTATTAACTCCTAGCTTAGCACTCTACCCACTGCACTACCTAGATACCAAATAGAAACACTTTGATGCACAATGGCCTGAGTTTCCAAGCAGGGTACCAAGGATAGATTATCCATATACTGTCCAAGTTCACAGCAACGCCTCCGCAGCCAGGCTGCAGGCTAAGGGATTTCTTGACTGCAGTAGCTCTCCAAGACTGACTACCGAGTTAGAGAAAGGTTGTGATCCGCAACCATAGAAAGATTACTCACGCTAATGAAATTGCAGGTCCTCCAGGGACAATCCAATCCCTTTGGTGAAAAGTCAGAGTTAATGAGAAAGAATAGACACTAAAACTGAAAGACACCCTCTGGAGAAAGGACACTTTGAACCTCAAAACTGACTAATGAAAGTGTAATAAAAACCCCTTTAGTTTGGACTGTTCTAAGTTAAAATTGGAGATCCTTTGATCTAGGGTCAGTTGAAGTTTACTCTAGCACTCTCTAAGACAGTGATACAGGCTGGTTTTTGTTTTTGTTTGAAATTATCTGGGTACCCAGAAAACAGATAAAGGATTAACAGAAACTGAGGGAGAATTGAGGGAAAGAAAGGTCTGGTTGAAATTTTGTCTCATTCACTGTTTACCAAGCACTTCTGATTGAATCAATCCTTTCTTAAGCACTTATTGGGTCTATGGACTAGGGATAGAATGAAAAGCAAAGCCACAAACCCTGTAAACATTCTGAGAGCACTGAACTGGCTATCAGAGCATCCTTTTTGTTTGTTTGTCAAGTGACTTGCCCAGGGTCACACAGCTAGGAAGTATTAAGTGTCTGAGCCAGATTTGAACTCAGGTCCTCCTAACTTCAGGGCTGGGGCTCTATCCACTGAACCATCTAGCTGCCCCAAGTTTACACTTTTAATGAAACAAAAATGTAAAAGTTCTGATCTGATCACTCTTCCCTTCATAGTGACACATCCACCAATGGCCATATATGTAGACTCTCATCCATTCCTCCCCCATGAAATCATCATTGGAGTTCTTGAAGACGCCAGTGGAACACACAGACCAAATGCTGATTATCACTTGCCCTTACCACGTGACTAGTCCACTTTTCTTGTTTCAATCATACGTTTCTTTGATGACATCCAAAAACTGATTCTATGATTCCTCCTTCTCTCCACTACTCTATTCCATTGGATGAATATTAACATTTAAAAGATGGAAAAGAAAAGAGAAGAGCATTCCTTATTATGTAAAAATATTTATAGCAATTCTTTTGGTAGGAGCAAAAAAATGACAAAGGAGGGTCTCATCTACAGGGGAATGTTTAAACAAAACATGACTTGTGAAGGTAATGGAATATTATAGCACCATAAAAACTGACAAAATGGAGATTTTCAGAAAAACTCAGAAAGACTCATATGAATGGATGAAGAGCAAAAATTAAAGAAGGACAACATAATAAAGAAAAGCAACTTTGAGAGACTCGAGAGCTCCGATCAGTGTAATAACCAATTTAATTCCAAAGATGAAGCTGTCTGATTGATTCAATGGAGAACAAGACATCCATTTTTGGATGCTTGACTATGAAAATTTGTTAAAGAAGCTCTGTTTCTACCACCACCGTCAACCTCATGAGGGATGAAAGTAAAGGGAAACAAATGCTTATTAATATTTTTTAAATAATTTTTAAAGTTAAGTCTTCATTTCAAAAAAAAAAAGTTTGGAAGTTTTATCTCTTAAACAGGCTCATCAAGGAGAAGATCACTGAGACCCAGACTTAAATTGGAATTAAACAAGAGGTGAATGTATTGGATTGCTTAGGGGAAATTACAAATGACTATAATTCATAATTACAAATAAGTGTATTAGAAAGTTACAAACTGTTATGTGAGATCTGAAGGAAGGGAAGCAAAGATTTTTTCACCAATTAAAAAATCAAAGAAAGCTTCATGGAGAATGGGACAATTTATTTGATTTGATGTATAAAGGATGAGTAGTTCTGCAAGTAAAAAAAGGGAATGGAAGGAAAGAAAGTTTTCCCTTACAAAATCTAGAATTAGAAGTGACCTCAGGAGTTATTTAAATCCCTCATTTTGCAGGCAGATGGCACAGTGTGTTCAAAGGCATCGAGGTGGGAAACTCATAAAGGAGTAGAGGATAGACAAATCTGTCTAGAAAACATGTGGACAGGAATAATATGAGGTAAACCTGGAGATGTCACGTTATGCCAGATTCACCTGATAATATAGTTTGGAGAGACACTGCTACTGGCTGGGTTGGAACAAGGGAGGTTCAGAGGTGGGACTCAAATTAAAATCCTGAAGTGGCTCAGAGACTGAATCCAATAATAAGGCTGAAAGTAAGAAGAACATAATTATCTTTTTAAAGGTTATCAAGTAATTGCATCTCTAATTTTCCTTGAATGTAGATTAATTTACTCTGCTAAGACTCCCCCCCAAAAAAAGAGACATCCCTGAATCTTTCCAGGAACTGCTAAAAGGATTTTTAATTGCAACAGATTACATGAAGATAGTCTGCCCTGTGCAGAATGGAGGAGGGGGATGGACAGAGAAAGAAACGTGACTGATAATGTTTAGTTCATTTGAGTGACAGCAAACAGAGAGTTCCCTGGACTCCCTAAAATAGAAGCAGATGAGATCTGTGTCTGTGATAGACAAGAATATAAGGAAAGGATGAGGGCTCATCTCGATATAGCTCTGAATTTGGAGCCAGATGACCTCAGGTTGACTTCTGCTGCTGACTACCCCGGTGATCTTGAGCAAGCAACCCCTCTGAACCTCAGCTTCCTCATCCATAAAGTGGGAAGGATAATAATGACAAGTTCAAGTTGTTGGGAGGATCAAACTTAATGTATGTAAAGCCCTTTGTAAAAACATAAGTGCTCTCTAAAAGTGAGCTATTATTATTACCATAGCAGTAGTAAAGCAGCTTGCTTTTGTAAATAATATTTTATAGTTTGCAAAGTTACTGTGAAATAAGTACTGAAAAATGTTATTATCTCCATTTCAAGATGTGGAAACACAGGCTCCCGGATGGGATGGGATTTGTCCATAGACAATAGATGGCACCTTCTCACACTGCAAGGCTATTTCTAGTCTAACTATTAGTTTCGAGGATATTGTAATAATCTTAGATCTGTGCCCAGAGTGGTATTTATCGAATGATTCCAAAAAGACTTTGTTTAAACCCAATTCAGCAAGCATTTATTGGATATCTACTATGTTCAAGGCAAGTCTCTGACCTGGAGGAAATTATTGTCTGAATTTCTTAATGAATTCACAGGAGGTGCTAACCTCTAAACCTTCTGGGTATTATCCAGACTTGCTCTGAGGCAAAGATCATTCATTCATTCATTCATTTATTCATAGAATAAAGATTGATCATATACCACCTGTATACACAATCCTATGCTAAGTCCTATGTGCTGGGTGAGATGCAAAGTGGAAATAAAATGGTTTCAGCCATTATGAAGCTTACAGTCTAGTGGGGAAGACAGGAAACTAATAAAACTAGTCATAGTGCCCAATATTACAGAAGTTATATTATTCAAGCTTCAAACAAAGTACTCTGTGAGGTGCACACACAACTGTAGGTCAACAGAACTGTCATCCTTCCATCACCCAAGATCATAAGCTCATGGTCCTTCTCAACATCTCACCCTCACTCACCTCCCATATCCAATCACTTGCCAGATATTGTCATTTGTACCTCCACAACATCTCTCCTGTGTCTTATTTTCTTTGTTCTCATGGTTATCACTCTAATGCAGGTCTTCATCACCTCCTACTTGTACTATAAAAGTGGCCTCCTAATTGATTTTTCCTACATTTTGTCATTTCCCGTTCCAATTCATCTTCCTCATAGCCACTAAAATTAATTTTTATACCACAGATCTGACCATATCACCCCTCAACATATTCAATAAACAGCAGTGACTCTTTATTACCTCTAGGATAAAATATTAAGTTCTCTACTTATCATTTAAAGTTCTTCACAATCTGGTCCTTTCCTATTTTTCCCTCTTTATATATTACATCCAAGAGAAGTATGGGGGCCAGGAGAAGGTAGGCAAGAGAAGGGGATAAGCATTTATTAACTACCTACTATGGCACTATGCTCAGCACTTTACAATTATCTCATTTGATGCTTACCTGAGAGGTGCTATTTTGTCCCCATTTTACAGCTGAGGAAACTGAAATGAACAGAAATTGAGTGACTTGATCAGAGTCAATAACTTGTAAATGTCTGCAGCTGGATTTAATAACCTCAAGTTTTCCTGATGCCAGGCTCAGGGATCTATTCACCTTGCCACTCAGCTGCAGACCAGCAACTAGAAAAAAGCCTTAGTTTTCCAGCTAATCAACCCTTTCATTTTATAGATAAGTGATCTGTCCTATGTCACACAAACAGCAAACAGACAGAGACAGAGACACATAGAAAAAGAGAGACAAAAAGAGAAAGAGAGAGAGAGAAAGAGAGAGAGAGAGAGAGAGAGAGAAGGAGAGAGAGAGAGAGAGAGAGAGAGAGAGAGAGAGAGAGAGAGAGAGAGAAAGAAGGAGAGAGAGAGAGGAGGAGAGAGAGAGAAGAGAGAGAGAGAGAAGGAGAGAGAAAAAGAAAGAGAGAGACAGAGAGAAGGAGAGAGAGAGAGAAGGAGAGAGAAAAAGAGAGAGAGAGAGAGAGAGAGAGAGAGAGAGAGAGAGAGAGAGAGAGAGAGAGAAAGAGAGAGAGAGATAAACATACACATACACAAACACATATGCTTCCTAACCTGAAGCTGAAGTGGAACCATTCTTTCTCTGAAGAAGCTATTCATCCTGAAGTCATTGGTATTTGAGTTGGATATTAAGTGATGAGTAGGAACTCAACCTTTAAACAGAAAAAGAGAAAATATTCTTGACATAAAAGACAGTGCCAGTAAACATTAGGGAGGCGACTCTGTCTAAATGAAGAGGAGTAGGATAAAAGAAGGTTGACTCAGGGATCTTAGAAAATGAAATCAGGCCCATCTTTGGGGGTCAAAAAAGTCATTTGTATACAACCAGAACTCCAATCCCAGTCAAATAGTGACTGGCACTCTGGTATGACTTCCAGAATCACTAGAGTAAAAGGACTGATCTCTTCGAATATCCTTCCTTCCAACTCTCAGCACTACTCTCACCTTCTCTAAGAGTTCACTGGGGAGAGCCAGCAGGTATCAAGCTAATAGCTCCCAGTAGAAAGTCAAAAAAGGGTTTTGGGGGTGAAGCAGAGGATAGGGAAGGAATCCACAGAGAGCATGAGAAGAATTTCCTGAAGGAAAGTTTTAGTATTTAAGCTCAAAGGCATTTATAGCTTCAAAGACACATTGGTTCCTTTTTTCTATATGTTTTTCTCCTGACCTGAGATTCTCTAATGAACAGACAGCCTTGTCGGAAAAAACAAGCCCTAGAGAGGAAGAATCAAAAAACAGAACAAGCTCTGAACTTAGAATGAAGACACCTGGGTTCAAATCCCAGCTCCAGACACTCAATCACTCTGTAACTTTGGCCAACTCTCCAGGCCTGCCCTTTCCTAACCCTACTGATAGGTCCATAAGTGTAGGCTAGAATTGGCTCTCTGAGAATTAAAAGAAAATCCCCAAGGACTTGTGAAGGAAGATTAAAGGAATAGGGAATATTTAATCCAAAGAAGAAAAAATTACAGGAAAAATTCCACCCAGCCTCCCATAACTTCTAAATTTCCTTCCTTCTCTAAGTCCCTGATGTCATGGTCAGTCGGTTGATTGGTTGGTTAGTTGGTTGGTTGTTGTCCTTCGTTCTCAGGACAACAACCTGTCATCTGTAAGATACCACTCAGAAGTTCTCCATCTCTGGAAATGACAGGAAAAGAAGAAATGAGCTTAAAGAATAGCATGGGAAAATTAGATTGGAGTTTAAAATGAACTTCCCCAAAACAAGGGCTGTTGACCAATTAGCAAGAACAATTCTGGACTCTCCCTTTCTTGAGGCCTTTTCAAGGAGGTCAGTTGGGACTCAGTAAATATAGCCTTCTTCTAGTAAGAAGCTAAAAACCACATAATGGCATTCTATGATCCTTTATTCTACATTCCCAATTCCAGGATGCTGAATCAAGCCAAGAGGAAGATGAAGTCAAAGCACTTTGTAAGTAGCTGTAGCAGAGGCTAATGCTACTGAAAGTCAAATTACATCCAGATCCTGTTATTTGCTCTCTCTGTATGGCTATAGGCTAACCATTTGAACTTTCTGGGTCTCAGTTTCCTCCTTTGTAAAATGCAGTCCTGCCATCTCCTACACAACTATAAACTGGATTCAAATTATATCTCTGATACATGTATACATCCCTGTCAATATTAGCCAATCATTTTATCTCCTTGGAACCCAGTTTTGTCTTTTACAAAAAGAGAATCGGACTAGATGCCTGAAATTCCATCCAGCAATAGATCTGTGATCCTAGAGATCTTAAAGATCATGAAGTAAATCTAATCACTTTGCTCTCACTAAATATGTTAATGGTTTATCTGCTAAAATTATCTTGCATCTATTTTGTAAACATCATCTACATAATAGTATGTGAATATGGTATCTCCTCTGCCAGGATGGAAGTTCCTTGAGGATAAGGGACTATTTCATTTTTTATCATTACATTCTAGCACTTAATACACTGCTGGACATGTACCAAGTAATTAACAATTCATACTAACTGTATTAATAATAAACTTGTAATTTATTGTAATACTTGACAGACTGATTGATGAATTCTGTGATCGCCATTTCACCCCCCGATCTATATATTAAGATGGAAACTTGTTAGTTCTTTGCCCTCCCAGCCATAATCCAGGAGTACCACTCAGGATCTGGATCAGTCAGTCAGTCAACAGATACTTCTTAGTGCTTATGATGTGCCAGAACACCATTACTTCAAGGTAAAAACCAAATGAATACAAGGCCAAGTAGTATTTCCTGGTGCCAGGAAAGACTTGGGCTATTTGGCAAACAACCATTAGTTGTAACTATTCATTGGCCCCGTGTGTGAAAAGTGGGGCCACTAGCAAGCAGTCCATTTCGAAGCCAGCCTGTCATTTTTCAGCCACTGAAATAATAAAGATGTTCAATCTGCTGATAATTCGATTCTAATTAGAAGCTCAATCCACAATGCTGGAATTGCAAAAAAAAAAAAAAAGGCAGAAATGAAACAGCAATTAACCTTTAGTTCTGGGTTTATTTGCTCCCACCCAACATGGGTCAGTTGCCATAGAGATGATACCTACGTGATCTGCAGATGCGACTCAAAAGCCGGCTGGAATTTCTAAACCAGCCTCCTCTCGGTGCAGCACTGAGATAATTAAAAACCTGCTAAAAGACAATTGAAAGTTGATCTGAAAGTCTAATCCCAAAATGACATGAATGAAAGTGGAGAGGGGGAGAAAAAGAAGGGGAAAGTTTCAAGAAAGAAGAAAATAAAGAAAACCACTTTTTCTTGACTTTGAAAGAAGACTGGATATTTTCATCTAGGTCTTGGTCTTTCCATCCAAATGATGGGATACAGACTACAAATATTTGTCCCCAGAGGAAAGGAAGACTGTAAAAATTGGACTCACTCTCATTTGGGATCTGAGATGTTCTCTATATTCTTGTTGTGCAGTCATTTCCAAGACTTAGTGACTATCCTGGCAAAGATTCTAGAGTGGTATCAGCTCAGCTGATAGATGAGGAAACTGAGGCAAACAAGATTAAGCAACTCCCCAGGATCACCAGCTCTTACTTATCTGAAGCCAGATTTGAATTCACAAAAAAGTAATCTTTCTGCCTTCTGTCCTGAAGGCACTCTATCCACCACACCAACTAGCTGTCAAGACTTCTTTATAGCTACTGTTAAAGATATGGAAGGAGTGAAGGCAGTGGATTTCTCTATCTCCATCTCAGCCAATCAATAGATATTAATTATATTGCTGGTATGGTCCAAGGACTGTGTTAGGCATGGGAAAAGTAAAACTTTCATCCGAGTAAAGGGAGAAAAAGTGAAGTAGGAACCAGGAAACAAGACTGACAATGAGTATAAGTAAGAGCTAGAGCCTGAATCATCAAAATGAAAGTGGGATTTAAAAAAACCTTCCTAAAACCAATTTCTTCATCAATTCCTCAATGGGTCCTATGTTACATAGGCCCTGTTTGAGAAGGGTCATCACACCTGGAGCCCACTTCAAGATATTCCATTCCTTCCACTGAATCATGGCTTGGTTTCAAGTTCAGGAAGATAATCAAGTTGTTTTTCCCATTAATGTCTGAGCTATTGATGGACCAAGTTGCTTCTAGTCACTATTAAGGGACAAAATAGCTTTTGACTTAAGTTGTTTCTCATTTCAAAATGAGACTGGTATCTCTTCTAACAATCAAGAATCAACCAATCAGGCAATAGTACCACAATTTACACATAAAGCTCTCTAAAGACTAGACTAGGAAAGTTCATTTCCTCTCACCTAGGATCAATAGTCCCAGCAAGTCATCCATCCATTCATCAACACTGGATTTGTAATTTTCCCAAGACACATGTCAACCTAAGGTCATGAAGTCAGGTCCCAGTCTGCCATTTCACTTAAATATGTCTCCTTAAGGCAGGATGCATGCTTCTGGGGTTCATAGGTCATCAAATCCCCTGTCACCACTGCACAAATAATCCATAATCCTCTTTCTGGAGCCTTAGAATAATAGGGAGAGTTTAAAGTGGGGACAATTTTAGGTCAAGAAACCAAATTAACATTCCCATCCTACCTTCCCCAGCTGCTACTGCTTCATCCAAAGCACCAAAGACTGCATTTAATCCCTGCCCTAGTATATTATAACAAGAATGATGAATCATCTTTCCTCCCTCAGAAAGAATCATTCCAAGAAAGGATTCAGCTCATTGGAAGATTCAATCAACAAAAACTTATTGAGGACCTACCCGGGAGAGCAATCTAGAGGCATCATGAAAAAAAAAAGTTGAAAATAACAAAATCTGAAATAAAACCTGGTCTGTATTTGACACAGAATTACCCTGAGTTATTTGTAGAGGAGCAGACTTTTTAGGGACTTATAGGCAAACTGTATTCTGATATTTCCAAGGGAGACACTGAATGGGGGCAAAGCGTGACAAAGGGAATTCTTTTCTTAATCTTTTGACCCAATAACTCCACAGGTGACAATATATCCTGAGAGACTCATCAAACACAAAACAACAAAACCAAAAAGAGCCATCTATTCAAAAGTTTTCCTAGCTGTGTTATTTGTAATTGCAAAAACAACACAAAAAAAATGATAGTAACTTATTCAATATAACAATAGGGAAATGGTTAAATCAATTGTGATTCATTCAGATAATGAAATATCATAATGTAGTGAAGAAAAGCAAGTGTGAGAAAAATAAGGAAACCTGGAAGGATCTTTATGAAATCATTCAAAGTCAGAAGGAGGGAGAGGATGGAGTTGGTGAAGAATCAGAGAATATGCTACACAAACTACAATTTTATTTTAAAAAGGTGAAAAAGGATGAGTGGACAAAAATCTTGACAGAGCTTTAATAGTACCCCCACCAAAAGTTCTTATAATGATTTATATACTTAAAAAAGATATAAAATCCAACCATCTCATTTTATAAATAAACTAAGGTCCAGCCCCTCCTATCCATATGATCTTAGCAAGTCATTTGACTTCCCTGGGCCCGGGAAATTTCCTCTTCTGTAAAATAAAAGAAGCTGAATTAGATGATCTCCAATATGGGGTAGCTAGTTGGAGTATTGTCTAGAGTGCTAGGCTTGGAGCCAGGAATATTTGAATTCAAATCCAATCTCAGACATTTACCGGCTCTGTAACCCTGGGCAAGTCCCTTAGCCCTGTTTGCCTCAGTTTCCTCATCTATAAAATCAAATTAAATTAAAATGGCGAATTACTCCAATATCTTTGCCAAGAAAACCCCAAATGGCGTCATAAAGAGTCAGACAGAATTGAACAATAGCCAGATCTATTATGGCTCTAGATTCTATGATGAGGCAAAATTGCTGTTCTAGATATGGATCAATTTATGTTTGAGTTATCACTTCTATTAAAATGTGAACTCCTTGAGAGCCGAGACCATTTTTGTCTTTCTTTGTATTCCCATTGCCTATCATCATGCCTGATATATCCAAGCACCTAATAAATGCTTGTTGATTGAGTGATTGATTGATTGATTGCCCTCTTATAGATTTATAAGGGGATAAGTCCCATCTAGATATTTTATGTGTGTGGGCTAAGTTTGGAGAGTGACATCTCTACTGGAGCTAACTGGAGCCTTTTATCGACAGAATTATTCACTGGGTGATTAAACTAACCTTGGTATCAATTGCCCACATCACAGTTTCATGTCCTTGGACTTTCTCAAAGCAGAGAAAGGCATTGGTCCTGATGGAACACTTAGTAGCTACCAAAGGCCCATTAACTTGTCATTTCAAGACCATAACTGGTCTCCATGTCTCTTTCTGTCCTCAGTGACATCTGATGTCCAACTCTTTCCTTTCTCAAATGGATGCAGGGCCTCCTGGAGATGAGACACATAGAGAAATGGAGAATACACACCCATTAAAATTAATTGCTTGCAAACATTAGAAACCAGACACCCATTTCAGTTATGAAATATGGATAAGGATTTGCTGAAAGCCATTTATATTAAATTACTTTTATGATAATATTTAACTTTTAAGCATTAAATATTTAGTGCCCTTTTACTTGTCATTTGAAAGGATGGAAAAAACCCTTCTGGCTGCCACAGAGCTGGGGCAATTGCTGACCAGTGACTCTTAGCATTCACTCTAGAGATAGGAGGTACCCCAGAAGACTGGAGGCTGGAATTCTCAGATTCACCAAACCAATGGTGAACCATAACCAAATGGTCAACTTGACCTTCAGCAAGCATTTTATCTTTCGGTTTTGTTCCCTTCTCTCCCCTTCCCCCATTTTTAATACCCAAAGACAGGAAGACTGATGCAGATGAGAAAAGAATTTAGATCAACACTAGAAAAGATCTGATTTAACAGTTTCTCCATCCTCCTCTTACACATATGGAAGATCATCATCGATGTTTAAGGCAGTATGGTACAGTAGAATAGCACCTGAGGTAGAGGAAGTTGGGGACTTGAGTTTGAATTCTGTCTCTCAATTTCCTCATCTGTAAACTGGGAATAATGATAGTTACAATACTCACCTCATGGGGTTGTGTTGAGCAAAGTGTTTCATAAACCTAAAAGTGCTATAAAATGAAAGATTATGATGGCTAGAATTTATAGAGCATGTTAGGATTTGTGAAGCATTTTATATATGGCATTTTTCAACATTTCCCAGGATTGGAAGGTAGGTGCTATTATTACCTCCCTTTTGTTGTTGTTTGTATCTAGCTTTTGGGACCTGATTTGGAGTTTTCTTGGGTAAAAACACTGGAATGGTTTTCCATTTTCTTCTCTAGATCTTTTTACAGATGAGGCAAACAATACTGAACAATTTGTCCCAAAATTTAAAAAGCAACTGACTCAGGGTCATACAGCCAGTAAATATCTGAGGCTAGATTTGAACTCATAAAAAGGCTTAACATTCCATCCACAATGCCATCTGACTACCTAACACCTTTCACAAATGAGAAAACTAAAACTGAAAAAAGTTCAGACTTTTGCCCAAGGTCACACAGTTATTGTTTCTGAAGCAGCATTTGAATTCAGTTCTGACTGACTCTGAGCCAGAAGTCCATCTACTGTGCCCTATCAATTTAAGTCAAAGGCCTTTTTTAAGCATCTTCTATGTGCCAAAACTCAACCTGGATAGGTGGGATGGAGGTAGAAAGTAAAGGACTTCACGTAGCATCCTAGAGGCAAAATGCACAGTTACTATTGGCGATCCCTACATCTTGCCAACACAACGGGCATTGACCCTGAGGTTCCTGAGAAGGAAAGAGACATGGTCAGATCTGAAGTTTAGGAATACCAGTTTGACACGTGTGTGGAGGAGGGAGAAGAGAGAAGGAAAAGAGGAAGCAAGGAGAATAATGAATGAGAAAGCCCATTGCAATAATCTAAGCAAGAAAATGAGGGACTGAATCAAGTCAGTGGTCACATGATTAGGGGAAAGGACAAATGTGAGAGATTTTGTAGCATAAGAAATGGCAAGGTATGGTAAATGATTGCATATAAGGTGGGGGGAAAGCAAATATCCCATATCATCCAAAGTTGCCTACTAGGTATCTCTCTTTGGTTGAACAGGGACATCTCATACTCAACATGAACAAGATATAACTCATTGTTCTTTCAACCTAGAAAAATGTGAGAAGACTTATATGAAGTGATACAAAGTAAAAATATTTTTAAAACCTACAGAATTATAACAATTACAATAAAATGAACATTGAGATAGACACAACAAAACTTCCAACACAATGGTAAAATGTCAATGTCATACTGTCAAATCCTTACTGTTAACAATGGATGGTCAAATTTTTTCAGGGAATATATGCTGTGAAAGGTTGGTTTGGATGTTTGTTAGGAAGTGTTTTTTCTGGCAAAATAAAACGTGCCAATATTTTGTAAAGGAAGGCATGCATGTTTACCACTCTGTTGGAGAACATGATCCTGAGATTATAGAGCCTTTTAAATATTGAATTTATGGGCAAGAGCACTATTCTATCCTAAAGGAAAAGCAAAGATAAATAAAATAGGGTCCCTAATGCCATAGAGTTTACAATCATGTAGCTGGATATAACACATAACCTATAGGATTGAATGAAAGTAGAATAAAAAGGTAGATATTTGAAAGGTAGAAGTTTAAACAAAAGCTGGATGAACATATATTGGGTATGTTGTAGAATAAAGTTTTTTTCCTAGTATTAATTACACTGGATAGCCTTTGAGGTTCCTGCCCACCTTCTTATCACTGAAGCCTAAGATTCAATGACAGTATTTCTATGCTAGATTTGGAGTTAAAGGATCCAGATTCAAATCTCAGCTCTTCTATTAAGTGTCTACGTTACTTTAGACTGAGCCTTGGTTTCTTTATCTTTTGAATAGATGAGTTGCATATGCCCTTTGAGTTAGTATGACACTAACAGTGACTACTGTGTTTCAATAGTTTTGTTATGTCTCTGTGTTCATTTTATTGACATTGCTGTGATCATTCTGTATGTTGGTCTCTTCATTCTGCCATTTTCACTCTATACCACTTACCACATCTTCCCATATTTCTTTAGGTTGGAAGAAAGTGAAGCGTTAAGAATAAATCTAAGGTTGTGAATTTGGATGAATGAAAGGATAATGGTGTTCCTCAACAGTAATAAGAAAGCTAGAGAGGGGAAAAGTTGAAAGGTGGAGAAGGAAGATTATGAATCCATTTGACATGTTGAGTTGGAGATGCCCAAGCTCATCCAGGTAGAAATGTCTGATAAATACCTGCTAAGTTCTAAATCTAGGTTACTATGATTTTGTGAAAATCACAAGAGATACAAACAAATAAGAAAATGTATTTGGGTCCTTTGCAAATCTTAAAGAATGTTATAAATGTCAGCTATCATCATCACCATCACCATCATCATCATCATTATTAATAGCAATGTGCAAAAGAAGAACTCAGAAAATTCTCCTCCACCTAAGAAGCAGGATAGCTTAGAAGCGGCACTGGATCAGAAATCAAAGAACCAGGGTCTTCCATTTATCACCTGTATGATCTTGGGTCAATTTCACAATCTTTCTTTTTTTTAATCAATGTATTTTTCAAAACTTATGCATGGATAATTCTTTGACATTAACCCTTGCAAAACCTTGTGTTCCAATCCCCCCTTCCCACCCTCTTCCCTAGATGGCAATTTCACAATCTTTCTAAGTCTGTTTCCTATGGTAAAATGGTAAATGTATTAGCTCAACAGTTCTGAGAGTCTCATCTGCAAACCCGTTCAGGGGGAAATCAAAAACATTTTCATAATACTACTAATACATTATCAACCTGTTAAAATATTCCCCCCTTTTTCAGCTATATGTCTGTTTAAAGCCAGATTTTTTCTTCATATAGTTCAACCAAAACAATATATCACAACAGACTGAAAACAGAAGTAGACACGAAAATCAAGTCAGACATGAAAGAAACTTGTAAAAATATGTAAAATAATACTATTCTTGGCTGATTTTTTCTTTAGAAAATAGTTATTTTTTCACAAAATAAGTTTATTTATATTAACATATATTAACATATGAGTTTATGATTTTAATGAATTGATTAAGTAAATATTTCTAAAATATATCAGTTGTCATTTCTAATACAATAAATATTTATGGTTAGAATCCATATAAAAAAACTAGATGATATTTTTTTTTATTCCTTTCAGTTCTTATCTTAGGATCTTCATGACCCAAAAGGGCACATACAGGAGTCAGTACAATTCTCCTGTCTTTGCTGATAACACAAAAAAGTCCTTTCCAAATCTCAGCCCATGGGCTTAACTTAGGAGTGTTTTAAGCCACCCTTCTGGCCAGACAGAATGGAGCTCCTTATCATGCAGAAGCTGTGTGACAGCAGCCATACTGAGTGGCCAACTACTCCAAACTCTGAGAGAAGGAAAAAGAGCTAGGCAGAGAAGTGGATAGAGATGGTGTTAGGAAGCCTGAGTTAAAATTTGACTTCCAACATTTACTAGCTTTAGGACTCCAGTCCTATCTCAGTTTCCTTATCTATAAAATAGAGAAAATAATAACTGATCTCCCGGGGTTGTTGTAAGAATAAAATGAGATAATACTTGTAAATCACTTTTACATGCCTTAAAACACTCTAGAAATATTACTTCTTGTTGCTATCATGATTGCCATTATAATTTATTATTATTAATGGTTATTGTTATATCGAGATAGTTCTCTGATTCAGAGCTAAGCAGATTCCCTGGATTAATAAATTTCTGATGCATCTCCAAATTCAGATGCCATTTTAAGCAAAGAGCAGGAATAATAATATTTTTAAAAGACCTCCATTAGGCTTTAAAACACTAAGTAGCAAGGAGATAGAGCGCCAGGTCTGGAGTCAAAAGATCTGAGTTTAAAATTGGCCTCAGACACCAGCACTGTGATTCTGGACAAGTCACTTAAACTTTGTGTGCCTCAGTTGCCTCAACTATAAAATGGGGATAATAATAGCCCCTACTTTCTAGGGTTGTTGCGAGAATCAAATGATATAATAAGATAAAGGTGTTTAGCACATACATTTACTATGTTCGTGTTAGTTATTATTATTATTATTAGCTATTCTTATATGATCAGAGCACCTAGATGGCAATATGAATAGAACACCAATCCTGGCATCAGGAGGAAGTGAGTTCAAAACCAGCCTCAGAAAATTCCTAGCTACATGACCCCAAACAAGTCCCTTAACTCTTTACCTCAGTTTCCTTATCTGTAAAATGAGCTGAAGCTATTCCAGTAGCTTTATCAAGAAAACCCCAAATGGGATCATAGAGTTGGACACAGTCATTATGAGAGCAGAGACTTAGTAGGTTGGTAATGAGAAAACTACAGACTGGAATCTATTCCCTAAATTTGAGGGTCTCTTCTTATAGCAATCAAGATAAGTCATGTGAAAAAGCACATGACTCTTTGCCAGGTTGCCTCAAGGTCCCAGATTAACTCTCTGTGTGACTTTAACCAAGTTATTTAACTTCTTTCTAGAATTTGGTTTTACTCTCCATTAAATGATAAAGGCAATGGATATGAAATTAGAAGCCCTGGACTCTGCCACTTCTACCCTGTATAATCTGAGGTAGCTCACTCAACTTTTCTAGGTTTTGTTTTCTTTCTCTGTAAAATAAAAATTTTGTTAAAAAAATGGGGTTTGGTCCAAGGAACCCCCAAATCCCCTTTCAATCTTAAACTCCTCTGGTTTGGAAGCAGGTACAAACTGCCCTCTGTAAAGCACTTTGAGTATATAAGATAACATCCAAGCTGGTTAGTTAATTATTGAGCACTTACTGAGTGCTGGGCACTGAGAATACCCAGGCAAAAATGAAAACCATCAAGTCGAGCGGTAAGCATCATGAGGAAACAGTTGGCCTTTCTCTCCCGGAGAGGAGACTGGCCACTGAAAAAACCCCAGCTGCTGTTTACAAAAAGCATCTTGAATAAAGGCAATGGAAAAGAGCAATCCCCTGATTGTTGGCAAAGGTAGAGATGCTGGGCTGGAGTCTGTGAAGGTCCTGCTCTCTCCCCCAGCTTCTGGGAGCATTAGCTTTTAGCCTGGGTCCCATTGGTTGCTGGTGCTCGTAAACCAGTCCATGTGCTAGAGTGAACCTTGGACAGCGGCTGAATGACTGGTAGCAGAGCTGTATCTAGGAATTAATTCTGCTGGGAGTCTGCTTGGTCTAGTGGCAAGAGCTCTGCTTCTGAACCCATGTTCAGATCCCACATACTACTTTAATGGGTCTCAGTTTCCTCATGTGTAACATGTGGAATAGAACTAGAGCTATGAGTTCCTTTCCAGTTCTAGGCGTATTGTTCTAGCACTCTAGGAATTTTGGCACTCAGAGGTTTATTATTTAGGGGGTTTAGTATTTTGGGGGTAGGTTTAAGGGACCTCAGACCTTTGGACACAAGTCTCTATGGGAGAAGACCAAGACCCCAGAACAGCTCTCTGCTTGGAGACCAATGCTAGGGTGGCTACTGGGGAGAAGCAGATCAGGGTCAGACCGGGTAGGACTGATCTGGGGGCCAAAACACCTCGGGACTCCACCTCAACTGACACAAAATCACCTAAGGCTCCTGATTCTGGGCATCCCTCTGAAGGCATGATCTGGATACTCAGCACCTGCCACAGATTACAGAGAACAGTATATATACAATTTGGGTTTAGTCATGCAGGGAGAAGAGTGTCCCCCAGAATCTGATAGTGTCCCTATGGCAAAACCTGATGCAAGTAATGCTTGACCCCTTCCAAACCCTAACAGGGGACAGAAGCAAGGAGTACAATGATAGTGTGCAGGTGAGCCCTGAGAAAGGACCCTGATAGTGGCGATCCTGAGCTGAATGAGACAAGACCAACCAGTCACACTTCACTTTGTCAGGAACAAACCTCCTCCTGGGAGGAATTGTACCCCATCTCTAACAGGATCATTCTGACACTCCAAGTGTTACTCTGGCTTGTAGCAAAGTTACTAAAGGCTTAGCACATTCAGACAGAGTTCAATTTACCAATGTCATAGGATTTATAATTGGAGGGATGTTGGGAATTTAGTCCAACTCCCACATTGAGGGTGAGGAAGCTAAAGCTCAGAGAACAAAAAGAACATGCATACACTAACAAAGACTGGATTAGAATCCAGATAGCCTGACTCTGAGGCAGCAACTTGGTTGGGTGGATAAAGTTCTGGGCCTGAAGTAATGAAAATCTGAGTCCAAATGTGGTCCCAGACACTTGCTAGCTGTGTGACCTGGCAAAGTCACTTAACCCTGTTTGCCCTAATCCACTGGAAAAGGAAGTAGCAAACTACACACTTGCCAAGGAAATCCTACAGACATATGGTCCATGGGGTCACAAAGTAGGGCACGAGTGAACAACAATAATCCTGACTCTACATTATTTTTTCTTATACACACACACACACACACACACACGCACGCACACACACACACACACCACTGCCCTTCATGATCCCATCTATCCTGATGAAACAGTAACTTCAAATCATAAATAAATATTAATCAAGGCAAATCCCTTAAACTTGTAATGGGCTCGGGTTTTAGCATGAAGATGTGCCTCATGAGGCGTCTTTGATAGGGATCTTGGATTCTATTGCGAGGATTAATGTCTTTTCTCCCAATAGGGACTTTTGTGATTCTTCTACTTGAGTTTTGTTTGGGTGGAGGATTATTTGTGAGTCTGGCTTTATTAGTCTCTTCTCCAAAAAAAAAAAAGACCCTTGGAAGATTCCTATAATAAAGATTGGGCAGAGATTGTAGGAGTGATATAGAAAAGCATAATAGCGTTCCTTCCAACTTTAGAAAAATGATAAAAGAGTTAGCTGCTGAGAAAAAAACCCACTGACCTCTGAAGTCAGAATACCTGGAGCAGAGTACGTTGAGAAGAGCACTGAATTTATCATTGAGGCACCCTATTTGAGATACTTCTCCATCTTGGAATTCACAGATTTGCAGGTTGAGTCTCCAAGGGGATCAATGCTCTCCTTGGTTCTAGGACATTCTCTGGGTTTCCGTTTCTAAAACAATAGCTTACAAGCTCCTACCAGTGGTCTTACCTTTAATAGCAAAGCAAAAGCATTTACTAAAATAGTATAGTAATAAGAATAACTACAAAACACTGTCCCCATAATATCCTACTGAAAAACAAAATCCCATATAATCACTTAGAAGACTTGTCACGAACTAAAAGCACACTGGTAGAGAGGAATACATGTAGAGAATACTTGTGGCCAAGGCAGATGCATTTCTAAGACTGTAGAAGTCCAATGTTCTTTCACAGAATCTTCATAGGGTCTTCACACACTTCCCTTTCCCATCTTACCCTTACTGTCTCTCACAGAATCTCTATTCAACAGATCATTCTGTAGGACTCTCTGAGTCGACTCTTCTCCAAATTTCTACCCTCAGTTATAAATCTATTTCTCTCTTGAATCCAGAGAAGGCTCTCTTCTCTGCTGCCAGAAATCTCATTTCTTGTAGTTGCTTGCTACCTACATAAAATATGGTTCCTCTCCTTGTCTGTGTCTCCACAGGTAATGTATGTCTCTGATCCCTGATAAATGTATATCGACTATGCTCTGAAAAGCACTCTCTCAAATTCTCACACTGTATAAGAGCTTTCTGATCTCAGGAGGATTTCCTTTTTTTAATGCCTTTGGTATAGCCTGTATTTTATCTATAAAATGAGGTGAATCGACTAGGTCATTTCTAAGGCTGTTTCCAGCTCTTAATATTATATGGAGACAATATGATACAGTGAGAACATTACTGGATTTGTAGTCAGGAGATTTATATACAATTACTGGTTCTTCTACTTAATATCTGTGTAACTTTGGAAAAATAAATTAACATCTCTCAATCTCAGATTCCTCATCCATAAAATGGATTGATGTTGTTGCTGTTGCCATTGTTGTTTTATAGAGCAGCCACCTAGCTACTCTGTAAAGTGGATAAAATAATCTCTAAGATGTCTTTCAGGTCTAAATCTATGATCCTGGTCATGCTCTCTCCTGTCCTAAGAGAAAAGAATGGGCAGCTTGGAATATAGATAGATGCCCTGGAGATTGACCCTGTAGAGAATCAATTATAGTCCTTCCCCGTGAAGGAGAGATATAGATGCCAAAACGTAACCTCCTAGCTCTTAATGCCAACATCTAATAATGTTGACTGGATGATTTCCTATTTGAAACAAAAGCTCTTACTCTTTTCTCCAAGACTGAATGACTTTCTTCACCCTGAAATACACTGAGATGCCTTTGAGCTAAAATACAGATATGGCACCAAAACTCCCCTTTCTTAATCCTCCTGGAGTATATATATACACAAACATAACATATTGTTAGAATGGACAGGGAGGATGATGGCAACAAGACTGAAGTAAGAGGAGTCGTGGTAGGTGACTATGATAAATGTGAGAAATGGACCATGGGAGAGAATGCATCTTGGTAAAACAGAAGTACAAGGCAGAGTTATCTCAGGTCCATTGTTTAGCATTATTGAAGTCAGCATCCCCCCACCCAAGTCCTCATATCCCTAGCACTTAGTTAGCATGTAATCTATTTGCTTAGTGATAGAAATGATGACTCACTGAATTATTGACTAATGGAACTAATGGAATAGCAAGAGCCTGGAATTAAGAAGCCCTAGATTAGGTTCTGATTCTTGATTCTGGATTCTCTAGCTTCGTGATTCTGCTACTTACTTGTTGGATGATGTTGGACAACTCACTTTCAGTTTCCTCCTCTAAAAATGGAGTTAGACTAAATTATCTCCAAAGTCCCTCCCAGATGTAAAGGCTATAACCTTAGGATGATTAGGAATAACACATTGCTAACCTTGGGGCATATTGGAAAGAGCTCTGAATTTGGAATTGGAGAACTGAGATCACATATTTTTGACCCTTAAGATGAACCCAAAATAAAAGCAGCATAATGAAGAGAGAATAAGCCCCAGTGGTTTTAGAATTATGAAGGTCTCCTTTCAAGTCTTGCTTCTGCCCAATAGGTGATCTTGGGCAAATCAATTTGCCCCTCAATGCCCCCAAGTAACTCTCTAAGACTAAGCTATAGAACAGTTACAAAGCAGAACTGATAGAATGTCATCCTCTCATTAGGAATTCCCTACACCAATTGTTTAGTCATTTCAATCAAGTCTAACTCCTTATGAGCCCACTTGGAGTTTTCTTAGCAAAGATTCTGGAGTGATTTGTCATTTCCTTGTCTAGCTCATTTTACAAGTGAGGAAACTAAGTCAACTAGTCAAGGGTCAATAAATGTCTGAAGCTCAGGTCTTCCTGACTCCAGATCCAGCACTTTATCTACTGTGCCATCTGACTGGTCCCTTCAAAAACAAGTACAAAAAGAGATCAGCAGTCAACAAGCATTTGTAGTGTGCTTTCTATACCCCAGTCTCTGTGCTTAAGCACTAGGGATACCAAGAAAAAGCCAAAAAGAGACTTTGCCCTCAAAAAGTTTATATTCTAATTAGACAAATTGTTTGTAAATAGCCAGTAAGTGTGCCAAGCACTGTGTGAAATTGAACAGTCCTAAACTGAAATAGTACCTGACCTTAAAGAGCTCACAGTCTATAAGTTTGAAATAAAATCAAGCTTTCCTGCTTCCTCTCTGGGGTTGGTCCCTTCAGGGGAAGGAATATCTTTTCCAGTTTTAGGTCCCATAACCCTAGGACCAGATGGATCTTTTTTTTAAGAATCCAAGTCTTCCCATCCCTGCCCCGAGAAAACTCCAGTTCTCTCTTTAACTGCAGCCCCACAAACAGGCTGGGGGCTCTCCAGCCAACTGCCACAGCAGACAAAATTCCAATCATCATCTGCGGATGGCATCCTGGCTGCCACTGGGTGCCCAAATGCTCACTGGCTGGAAGGAGATCCGCTAGCCGGGCAGCCCATTTGTCTGCTGCTTTGAAGTGATCAATCATTTACTCAGATTTCAGGGAAATGGCCTGGAATGGAGGAGGGGGTTGCCCATAGCGAGGGGGCAGATGATTAGAAAAACTTTTAGGCAGAGCTCCAAAGAAGCTTGGTTGGCAAACCCCGTGGGCAGTAGGGTGCCTTTCCGTGTGTGTTAGTGCATGATAGGAAACCTAAGGCTAGGAACCAATGCCGGATGCAGCTTTCAGAACTGAAGTTCTTTGATGGCAGCCTGGAAATGACATAGGAAGCCCCAAGCAACATTTATACCCATTTCATCACATGGTCTCTGGCTGCCTAATAATGCCATTCCCCAACATCCACTGTTCCATGTAGCCTATTCTCCTGTCCCTCTCATTACGGTAGGCATTGCGCTCCAACAGTGGGACCCCTGCAAGCAGCCACCAACTACATAAAAATAAATGTTCCTGATCTCCCATAATAAGAAAAATGTACATTAAGACAACTAGCAAGAGCCACTTCATGCCCACCAAACTGGCAAATACGATAAAAAGCCAACTTTTGTAGAGCTGTAGCAAGATAGGTACACTTAGGCCCTGTTGACAGAGCTGCAAATTGGTTTAGCCATTCTGGAAAGCAATTTCGAACCATCTGAGAAAAGTCACTAAAATGGTTCATGGGATCATAGATTCCAAGTTCAAAGGAAGTCTAGAAGTCATTTAGTCTCACCCCAACATCTGAAGTAGGACAAAACTTCACTCCAGTCCAATCCTCTCATTTTTACAAATGACCAAAGTTACAAATACCCAGAGGAAACAGATGACCTGCTGAAGGTCACACGGCCAGTAGAAGGCAGTTACAATGCCCTCTCCACTGCACGACTTTTGATCCTATCACTGGAAATATAAAAGCTCACAAATTCAAAGAAAGTTCATATATATATATTCATATATATATATATGAATATATATATAAAACAATATATAACAGTGTTAATATACTAGAAACAATGGGCATCTATGGATTTGGGGGTGCCTGAAAAAGTAGTGGCATATAAAATAAAAGGTCGATTTATGGTACTATTAGAAATTATTAATATAAGGAATTCAGAGACATGTGAGAAGACCTGAATAAATTGATACAGGACAAAGAAAAGAGAACCAAGAGGAGGAGCTATACAACCACAATCATTTGAATGAAAACAACTCAACAGGTAGGTAACCTCAGATTAAATGCAGTTATCAATATTGATTCTAGGAGACAAATGATGCAATTCAGTTAAATGAATTATCCCTCACCTATTGTTTGATAAACTCTGTCCTAAGCAATGGAAATACAATGACAAAAACAAAATAATTCTTGTCTTCAAGGACCTTACATTCTCCTGGGGATGAGGTGGAATAGAAATCCAGGATGAAATGTGCACCCAAAGCAAATAAATGTAAAGGTATTTGCAAAGCATTAAAAAGTAATGTGAAAGGAAAAGTGTCCTACTACTAGGGGAGGGGCAGAGAGGAAGAAGGCTCTTGGGTGGGAAGCAACTGCTGAACTGTGTTTAGAAGGAAGGATAATGAAATATACCTCCTTGGAGGCATGTGAGGGATGAAGAGAAAAGCTAGGAAACCAATTGACAAGTGATAAGTATACTGCCAAAAAAAAAAAAAAAGGTCACTATGTTGGTTGACTTTGTTTAACCATTTTTCTTTGTTACACAATAGTTGGGTTCAGGAATGAATATGTCATATCAGAAAAAATGATTGGGGAGGAAAATGTATCACTAAAAAAATTTTGAAGAGAAATTAAGAAAGAACAGGGAATATAGTTCGTGATTCCCAGCTATTCTTGGAGACAAAATGAGGATATGTGGTCTGGATGATAATGCTTCTTGGGGGATTCGCTGATGATTGAATGGCCACCATTAATAGCTTAATGTCTATTGGAGAGGAAGGTGGAGTGCCCCAAGAACCTTGTAGTGATGTTTAGTGTGTTTATCAGTACCTCGGGCTAAGATATAAATGGGATACTTATCAAATTTGACTCTTCTTTCATCTTTACACACAGTTGCCATCAGAGAACCCAAATGATACATGGATGGGAGAAATGGACAGACAGAAAATAAAGCGTTTACTAAGTGCTTACTGTGTACCAAACACTTTAGAAATATCATTTCATTTGATCCTCACAACACCCTTAGGAATCAGATGCTATTATTATTCCGATTTTATAATTGAAGAAACAAAGACGAACAAAGGTTCTAGAGTCACACAGCTAGCAAATATCTGGGACTAAATTTGAATTCATATCCTTGTGACTCCAGACTTATGTTTTATCTACAATGCTACCTATCTGCCTCCAAAAACTAGCACACTGAATGATGGAATTCCTAGCAAAAGAGATCATGGCGAGGAAGAACTCCTAGGAAGTTAAAATTCTAAAGAGAGAATTCTAAAGTCTTACTCTTCTATTTGTGTGACTATTTAAGTGAAGAGTCTGTTTTAGAGTGAATTTCATCTATAGAAGATAGGGAGACAGCTAGATAGCAGTTCTTCTAAAAAACAGCATGGCATTTTAGCAAATTAAAAAGCTCAAAATGCAGTATGGTACCCTTTCACCCAGTAATCTTACTACTGGGCATTAGCCCAAAAAGGCAAAAGACAGAAAGAAAGGTCCCCTATATGTCAATATTCACAGCAGCATTTTTTGTGGTAGATAGGAGGTGCCCTTTGTGGAGGGAATGTGGTATATGAATATAATGGAATATGACTGAGCCCTAAGATCTGCTGTCTATGAGAACTTCAGGATCAAAGTTTTTATAGAGGTCATTTAATCCAACCTCTTCTTTTTACAATTGAGGAAATTCAAGCTCAGGAAGATTT
Source organism: Antechinus flavipes (assembly GCF_016432865.1). Taxonomy (NCBI): domain Eukaryota; kingdom Metazoa; phylum Chordata; class Mammalia; order Dasyuromorphia; family Dasyuridae; genus Antechinus; species Antechinus flavipes. The sequence goes on from NC_067403.1 coordinate 237,073,448, forward strand.
GCCAATTTGCCCATGATCACACAGCCAGAGGCAAGATTTGAACCCAAGTTCCCTGATTCTACCTTAGGCACACAACCTCTCAAAACTCTGCAGATCTCTGAGAGGGTAAGTGACTTTCCCAGAATAACACAAATAGTATAAGTGAGAATCAGGACTTGAATCCACGTTTTTCTGGCTTCTAGGTTTCTTTAAACACATTGCTAGAAAACAGACTGAGAGTGAAAAAAGAAAGATAAGAATAATATACATAGTGTCCACAATAAAGTAAATGAAAATAACATTAAAAAGGCAACTAAACTCGAATTACTGGCAATGATTAGTATTGGTTCTAGAGGTTATGGTTGTTGTCTTTTATTCTTGAAGACAAGCATGATATAAGGGAAATGATGCTAATGATACAAGTGAATTGGATTTGAGGGAAGGAGGGATGTACAAAGTCACCAGCCTCACTTTCTCCTCCAGAGCCACCAGGGTCCAGTTGCCAGATATAGACCAAGGCCATCTTGATGGCTGCAGTGGGAGACCTTGGCTCTTTAACCTAAAGTCTTTAATAGGTCTCAGTTTGACTTGGGATAGCTTTCCTACAGGAGGGAACATATTTTCCACCTCTCAGAAAGCAGGAATACAATGGATACAAAATGTTGCATATGTTTTACACAGTCACTATAATACTCAGTTTTGATTACCTTTTCCCACAACAGGAGGTTCTATAGAGGAAGGGGGAAATAATAGGAAAGGTCTACAGTATAAACAAGGGACCAAATAAGGATATTGTTAAAGCATGAAGAAAATGTGCCAAAAAAAAAAAAAAAAAACATAACATGGTCTTAGGCTGGTATCTAGAACCAAAATAATAGTTCCATCATACCTTGCCCCATTCAAACTACATTTGAACAACTGGAATCACGGCTACATTCATTTCCAGCCACATTTTACCTGAACAGTATCCAAAGAAGGTACCCAAGAGCCCCAGTTCACATGACATGAGGCAAATTTCATCTTTCCAGAAGGGAAAACTTCCTAACAATTATAGCCATCCAAAGTGAAATATGATTTCCCCCAAATATAGTAGATTTCCCTCCACTCAAGTTCTTTAAGCAAAAACTGTCTTGCAATATAATGAATTTCATGTTGAAATTTAAGTCAGGAGATGTCTGAGTCCAAATTCTATTTTTTGCTAACTATGTGACATTGTTCTCTTAGTATCTCTGTGCCTTAATTTCTCCATCTGTAAAGTGGGAAGCATAAAATAGGAGCAGCTAGGTAGCACAGTGGATAAAGTGCTGGATGTGGAGTCAGGTAGCCAGAATGACCTGAGTTCAAATGTGGTCTCAGACACTTACAAGATGTATGAACTGTTTGCCTCAGTTGTTCATCTATAAAATCAGCCAGAGAAGGAAATAGCAAATTACTCCATTATCTTTGCCAGAAAAAAACCCAAATGAGAACACAGAGCCAGACATGACTGAAAATTTAAATCTTGAGGGACCTATCTAATGATGCAATCAGGTGAGTCTCAGCTAAAATATGAGGTTCAACTGAAATAATACATGGAAACTTTGCAAACTATTAGTTACCCTGTGAGCATCAGTTATAATTGTTAAAGGTTGGAGGAACATATATTGGAGATGTTGCAGAGTGGATTCTTATTGAGTCAGAGATTAGACTAGCAGGACTACAAGATTCTTTCCAACTCTGACCTTCTATGATTCTCTGAGTCCAGGAACTGAATTTTGGCACACAATAAAAACAAAATCAGAAGAACTACAAAAGCAAATCCCTGAATTGCTGATCTTCCCTGAAAGGAATAGGAGAAAGGATCTGTTCTGCTCCATTTCTATCTAGTCTGGGAAGTTGAGTAGCATCCCAACCAAGGTTTTATGGAAATTAGCCCCTCAGCATACTATTGGCCATGACTGTGAAGAAAAGAAACAGTACGTGAAGGGGAGAAATGCACAAATGAGCATGCCAGGGGCAAACCAAAATGTTTTCTCTGTAGTCCAAGAGTCAGGGGAAGAAATCAAGAGAGAGAAGAGCTCGGTCAGCCCCAAAGTTATCCAAGAATAGTTATCGGTGTGCTCTGAATGGGGCAAACAGATGCCAAAGGGAAAAGTTCCTCCAGTGATTCCCAAATGTGCATTCTGTATAGATTGAAACAACTTGTGAAGCTTTAGCTCCACTTACTGGCTGGCTATAAATTGGACTCAAGAAAATAATCAGGACAAGCCATTTGTCATCAGCACAACATAAATAGGAAGGATGAATTCATTCCATGTCATGTGGCTTTCAATAGGACCCCTTTGAAAAAGAATCTGTTGTTTCCTGAGAACTGGAATGTTCTCACTGATCCGTCACGAAGAGGGAAGAAAAGGGCACTGAAGCTATATGGGGGCTACAGTTATCCAGGAGTATCAATTTCTCTTCATTCTTCTTAGGAACATAATGACCTCTTAACTTTATCATTATGCTCACCCATCATCCATCATCTATCATCACAGGCAACCCAAACATTGATGAATATGGATTATTCAAAAAAAAATGGTAGGAACTATTACAAAAAAATTCAATACAATAAGACAAGTCAAAATTATATAGCAAAAACTCATTATTCTTCATAAACTAACAGATGATAAATTCCCATTCTATAAAATCCTTGACTATTCTGATATCCAAGCATTATCTTAAACAAAACCATTGCCTTCTATCACCCAAAATTAGCATTAATCCACAAAAATGGAAGAACGATATTTCTAATGGATGTACTCTACCAAATAGTCATAATCCCCAAATTATGTGAAATGGCAAGCTTTCAAAACAAGTGAAACTAACATGGGAGTTCTACACCCTTTTGGGTCCTGGGCCCTTCTAGCTGCAGCCTGGGGAAGCCCAGGGTCCTCTTTTTCAGAACAATGTTTGTACAAGCAGAAAATACATAGGAATACAAAGAAAACCAATTAAGTTAAAAACATAGGGATCGATGCGTTTTTAAAAACATATTGGCAGGTTTGTTCTAGCAGGAGAAATCAAAATCATGTAAGGAAAAAATGAAGTACATATCAGTCGCACAGTGGATAAAGCATCATACTTGAAGACAAAAAGACATGAGTTCAAATCCTGCCTTGTACACTTACTAGTTGGGTAACACTGAAAAAGTCATTTAAGCTCATTCAGCCTTATTTTCCTCATCTATAAAATGAGAATTATAATAACCCCAACCTGGAAGGGTTGTTGTGAAGATTAAAAAAAATACAATATATGTAAAGTACTTTATAAATCTTAAAGCACCATATCAATGCTAGCTATTAAATCTTTTTATTTTTATCTAGAGTTAGACAGAAGTAGATTTCTCTATCTATATAGAGATAGAAGGCACACTTAGGTTGAAAGATATGAAAAAGAAGGAAATGATTTGGAAAATGGATGGATAGACATATTAGAGAGATTTGATGATGATGATGATGATCATGATCATGATCATGATGATGTGATGATAGTGTGGCTGGTGAAAGAGGAAATGAGAAAATAAAAGTTTGAGCTTTTGAGCCTATCAATTTATTAAGCAATGCATGCCAATTGACTAAGAAATTGGGATCAAGCCCTTTCCTAAGCTTAGGGATGAACCCTGAATAGAGGAGGAGACTGATTTTTATATGTTAAAAACAACTAATCAAATATGACTAATTAATTAAGAGAAGCCAATTAACTAGTATGCAACATTAGGTAATCTAATTAGTGATCTGATTTCTAATTGGAAGAAGGATGAGGGACTTTCTAGGTTGGAAGCGAAAGAACAAATAGGTGTGGAGCCCTAAAATCAGGAAAAGAGATGTCTTCTTCTTCTCAAGAATCTGTGAACAAGTAAAGGAACATGGAAACAATAACTGATTGATCAGTATAGGGGCAGTTTTCAGAAAACTTTGAATTACTTGAGATATATAATCAAGTGAAAACTCCTCTTTGGACCTGCCTGGGATTCTGGCCGACACAACTTCAGTCCTTGGTTAAGGGTCTCCAAACAACAAGTAGAGGTGGTCCAGCTTCCTAGACACGCAAGGCTAGGTTCAAATAATGAAATAAAGTTTTCTCCTAATTACCACAATTGAATAAAGATTTTCTCACAAGACAAGTTAGACCAGACTCACAACTGAATAAAAAGGGAATTGAGGCAGAGCCAGAATTGAGTCACAAGATGGAATCAAGATGATTCTCTCAATGCCCACAATCAGCTAGTTGCTATATTATTCCCCTCAAGTCCCTCAGTAGATATAATCATTTGATGCTAAAAATCGATTCTATATCTACAGCTCTCCCATAAATTCTTCTGTCTCTATTCACATAATCGCCACCCTAGTTCAGACCTTCATCATATCTTGCTTGGGCTATCATTCAAAAATACATCTTCTAATTGGGTGCTCCTAATTCCACTCTCTACTATTCCCAATCCATCCTTCACATAGCTGCCAAAATAACCTTCTTACAACACAAGTCTGATTGTATTATCCTCTGCTCAAGAATCATCAATGTCTTTCTACTGCTTTTAGAAAAAAATACAATTCTCCCAGCTTGGCATTTAAAGACCTTCATTCCAACTTATCTTTTTAAAGGTTGATCTTTCAGAAATCCCATGGGTCTCATTACAGAAGGGGCAGGTAACTAGCCAGCAAAAGTCAAGATGGCTGATAGTCAAGAGCTGATAATCTATAGTCATTACCACTATTGCTTCCTTGCTCTCTGTCTCTGGAAACAGCCAAACCCTGTTACAATAAGCTCATTTTAAGACTAGAGGCAATACAGTGGCCTCTTCTGTGTATATGGTTAATTCTTCTGCTGCTTTAGAACAGTCATTCTCAAAATATGATCTGGGGACTGTTTGAAAGAGTCCATAAAATTGAAATTATTTTCATAATAATAATAAGACATTTTAATTTTTAATATGGTGAATATTAATAGAAAGAAGCTACATGAACAAAAGTTCTTTGGAGCAGAGTCTTCAATAATTTTTAAGAGTATAAAGGGGTCTTGAGACCAAAGGGCTTGAGAACCACTATTTTAAAGAGTTTGTATTAATCAAAAAATTGAGAGTACAATCACTATTTGCTCAGAGTTAGGAAAATTCTTCACCTTTGAGTAGAAGTTTGACTCTCTGCCTAATATTTACATTATTTTTATATATTTATATTTAACCCTAGTTAATTAAGCTCAGGCCTTTTCATAGTTAAGGTAAAATTCAGGTTACCCAAAACATTTGGATAAGTGTTTGTTAATAGGTAGATACCGAAAAGGGAACCTATTCTTGGAATTTTCCTAAGTCCTTGAGAAAGATACACCTCCTGGGGCCAATCCAAATCTTCTGTTCCAAGATGCCTTGTAGGGCTCAACATTTCCTTTTTTGCCATAACTTAGTCTTCCTTTTTCTTTCTCCTTTGCCTGTTGCATCTACAATACCATTTCTTTCCAGTTTAGCTCTTAAAGTCTCCATTCCTTCTTCTTTTATACCATATCCTCAAATGGGTTCCAAATTGGTATCCTATTTTATACATGGCCAGTTTCCCTACTCAACACCAACACACTTCCTTTGCCAAATCATTTCACTTCATCCAATAGCACTCAATGACTTTTAGAATAACCAAAGATTTTCCATATCTAGTAAGCATTTGATTAACTATTGTTTTGATAGATCTGTTTAGACCTTGTTCATACCTAATTCATACCAATAATTGAGAGATTCAATAAGAAATCCAGATGGCTCTATAATTATTGAAGTAGGGATGTAAGATACCCCACTTTGGACTAGTTTTCCAAACTTAATTTATATTGCTCCCCTTCACATCCAGTTCCAGTCAAATTAGAACATTTGCTAGTTGCTTAAATCAGATTTCCATCACCTGCCTCTTGGCCTTTGTCCAGTGGTCCTCAAAGTGTAGTCCAAAGAATTGTTGGGGTCTCTGAAACCCTTTCAGAGGGTCTACAAATTCAAAATTATTTTTATTTCTATTATAGTAAATAGCTATAACTATAACCCATGTGAACAAAAACTCTTTGAACAGATCCTCGATAGTTTTTTTTTAACAACATGAAGATACTGAGAACAAAGGTTTGAGAACCACTGGTATATACTATCCTGCAAGCCTGGATTGTATTCCCTTCTCACCTCAAAGGTTGATAATTCTTAGCTTATTTCAAGCCTCAACACCAGTGCCACTTCCACCTAGAAATCTCCTAATCTTCACAATTGTCAATGCTTTCTCCCTTCTCAAGCCATCTTGCATTTAATCATCTGAGCATCCCTTGGGTCTCTTCCCTCTGATTGACTAGTTCTATCTCAGCTGTATGCCTTATTTCTCTACATTGACCCCTGTATTGGGGACCTTCAAATGCTTTGCCATTCCTCCATTTAGGAATGACCAGGAGAATATAAATTCTTAAAAAGCAAAGAATATATTAGCTTGCATTGACATTATCTGAACTTAACCCAACTTTTGGAATACAGTAAGCATTTACAGACTTATGGACTTGACTCTGTTAATGATGATACATCTATTTCCTTTCAAAAACTTCGAGCAGTTGCATGGTACAGTGAATAGAGAACCAGTCATGAAATCAGGAGTACTTGAGTTCAAAACCAGCTTCAGACACTTAATACTTCCTTAGATGTATGACTCTGGGTAAATTACTTAATCTCAATTGCCTCCCAAAAAAAAGAATATGAATTCTTTGAGGGGAAGCATTTCATTTTATTTTGCCTTTTGTATTCCATCAATTTAATAACAGTCATTTGCCCAGCGAATGGACCCTAATTTTATTGTTACAATTGACTTCCAATGAGTAAACTTCCTTCATTAATACAGTTGGTCACAACTACAAACACAACTTTCCGTCCCTAGGGATTGCTATCTGTTTGACCTTGTCATTTAACCACCCTGGGCCTCAGTTTCCTCATCTATAAAATGAAATGGCCAGACTAGATTGCCACTAAGGTCTCTACCAACTCTTGTGCTTTTGGTCCTGTGTTTTTCTATTCCCAGCATCTATCTTCAGTGACTGACATAAAGTAGATATTTAATAAATGTTTGTTGACTGATGGTTGATTGAATAGCATTTAGAAAGAATAAAATAGGAAAATAGATGTGAACTACTTAGCAAAAAAAAAAGGGGGGGGAGAGGGGTTAGAGAAGGGGAAAGAAAAATGGCAGCCATACTATAAGGACTAGAATTTAAGACTATCTCAAAGGACTAAACTATATCAAATAGTTTACTGACATACTACTTTCACCTATAGGTAGGAGAATAAAAACTTTATTTCAAAGTAACATTATACTATCCACTTGTTAATTATTTGTGTTTAAATGCATTTGCACAGATAGGAGATATTATAACAATTTTTTTTCAATTTTTGCATTAATTGACACAATTGGTTCCCTTGGTCCCTCTTGTATTTAAAACCCCAAAATAAGAACTGGACTTGTAATTTTATTGGTGTAAAAAAGACCCAGGTGAGAAAACTATCTCTTTTAATGCAGATTGACACCTTCTTTGAAACATAGTCTTAGACTTACCTAGAGCACGACTTCTTAAATTGTAGATTGTACCTCCCCCAAGGAGTCTCTTAAATGAATGTAGGGGATTGTGAAATTATGATTTATTATCAGTAAATGTTTAATTTGTATATCTATTTATATACTTACGTGGCCTGGAGTCACATAAAATTTTCTTGGGCAAAAAGAAGCAGTGAGTAGAAAAGGTTTAAGAAGTCCTGGTCCAGAGTACTGAGGTGTTAAGTGCCCAGAATCATTCAATATACAATACAATACAATCAGACATACCTGTGTCCTAAGTAAAACTTAAGTCCACATCTTCCTGGCTTTAAGTCCAAATTTCTAACCACAACATCACTACCTCTGCCATTAGACCATGAAGCATCTCAAATGTCTGGAAATCTCATAGCATTTGCAACCAGTTCACAAAAGGAAGACAGAGTGACCTCCAGTTCTGGGGCCCTGGGCCTCTGGCTTATTCAACATATAGATAAAATGAAGTCCCACGCCCTACTGTGAGACACAAAATCATTAACTTCTGATTTCAAGAGCAGCCAAGTCCTTCAAGGGATAGTTAATATCAAAGCAACTCTGCCTCGTTATGTTCAGATGAAATAGCTCTGGACAAGATAGTAAAAGGTGAGTAGTTCTGTCTTTTATTGAGCATGAAAGCTCCAATTGTTCCACCCAGCCTTCACAAGAGAGTAATTAACTATCAGAGAACTGCTCTAATGAGCAATTGCATGCCCTGCTCTTGCCTGGGGTAACCACTGAAAGGTTGGGATTCTGTCCTAGAAGTCATTGACATTCCCCTTTCTTCACTCTCACCTTTTTCTAACTCCCTCAGGCCATGCTTATTTCAATAATCCCACACTTCAAAAAGTGATGATTTCTTCAAATTGTCTTCTCTCTCTCTCCTCATTCTCATTACTATCCCTTCCAAGTCTAAGCAGTTAGATTAATAAATTGTCATGGTTACACATACCAAAAAAAAAAAAAAATCATCCTTTGGTAGTCAATGCACTAGGTCATGATCCTCTATGAATGGAGTTAAACTGGATAAATAAGTCTATCACTGGGTCCTTTTTTAAAACCTATATGGTTGGATAGTCCCTGCTTAAGGCTCACACTAGCTGATATAGTTTTTGAAAACCCAAAGTCATTTCATTGAGAGAATGAATGAATGAATGAAAAACTATTAGGTATGTCTACAAACCAGGCACTGTGCTTAGCTCTGGAACTATAAGAACAAGTAGTAAGACAACCCCTATTTTTAAGAAGCTTTTATTCTAATAGCTAAGGAACAATATTTTGAACAAAGAAGCCAGAGGAAATGGTGATTAGGCAATCGAGCATTGATTTGCATTGTCTTTACCAGGAACAGTAGTATTCATTTGCTTGCTATCCTTAGAGGTAGAATCAGAAAGCCCAAAGGTGAAGATAGATAGGGGAATTGAAGAATGGTCAGTATAGCATAGGGATAGTCAGGAAATGGTCAGGTATAGCGGTTCCGAACCCTAGCAGTATCAGGGAACTGTTTACCAGTCAGAGCCCAAGGTTACAGGAATAAAAGCCCTAGGTCTGGCCAGGTGGGAAGGCTGGAGAGCAGATGGCATGAACAGAGATAGGGAAGAAATTGAGGATTGCACATGTTTATTGGATTACTTGCTGTCTGGGGGAAAAGGTAGAGAGAAAAGAGGGAGAAAATTTTGGAACACAAAGTTTGGCAAGGGTGAATGTTGAAAATTATCTTTGCATGCAGGCAATAAATAAATAAAATAGGCAGGGGAGGATTCTAGGAAGATGGCAAAGTAAGTTGCTAAATTTCAAGCTCTCCAGATTTCCCCCACAAAGAGAACAAATTTGTGATTCAGGGCAAACACAGACTGTTGAAAATTCAAGAAGATTTGGGGCAGAACAGGGATCCTCCAGATACAACCTGAGAAGTTCCAGACAAAGACCCTAGGTTGGGTCTTTAACCCATATGGGTCATATTAACCAATATGAAGTGCAAACATTTCTGAGCTATCTCCATGGAAATACCAAATGGGGAGCTCTGGGGCTAGCTGGATGTGGCTGGAGCATCTGCAGGATCCACAGAAGTTTTCATTTTCTGGGCTACATGTGGAATCCAAGTCTGAGACTGGGAAGACTAAAGGAACCTTTGCTGATCAGGAATGTTGGATCCAGCTGTGCTGCTGAGACAAGGCACTGGGCACAAAGAAACCAGCACCAGGTGAGTGCAGATGCAGAGGGGCAGGGAAGCTGTTCACTCTGGGGACTTGCTGAAAGTGAGAGCTCTTGTTTTGGTGCTCTTGGTTTGGGGTTCCATGCCAGAGAGGAGAGCTGAAGGGAAGCTTCACCCTTCACCCCAGGACTAGAGAGGCTTACACTAATACCTCTTATTTTAAAAAATGAATCAGCAAAGAAGAAGGAACTCCACCATAGAAAGTTACTATGGGAACAGAGAAGACCAAGGTTCATCTTCAGAGGAGAACACGTTATTAATAAGAAGCTTCTACCCAAAAAAATTATGTGAAATGGCTTCCTTCCCAGAGAGAATTTATAGAACTCAAAAAAGAATTTAAAAGTAAAATGAGAAACACTGAGGACAAACTAAAAAATAAAATAAAAACTATACAAGAAAAACAATAAGATTATGAAAAAAGTTAACTAACTACAAAAGGAGATACAGAATCTCAAAAAGGAAAATAACTCTTTGGAAATTAGAATTGGGCAAGGGGAAGCCAGTAAAGCTATGAAAGATCAATAAATAACAAAATAGATTATAAAGAATGAAAAAATTGAAAAGAATGTGAAACATCTTTGAAGAAAAATGATAAATCTGGAGAACAGATCAAGAAGATAAAATATAAGAATATTGGACTGCCTGAAAGCTGCGACCAAAAAAAGGACTCTGATACAATAATGCAAGAAATAATACAAGAAAGTTGTTCTGAAGTGATAGAACATGAGGGGAAAGTAGAAATAGAAAAAATCCACTGATCACCACTTCCTTTGTGGTAATCCTTTGTGGAAAACACATAGGAACATTATTGCCAAATTTTGAAACCTACTAATCAAAGAGAAAATATTGCAAGAAATAAGAAAAAAAATTCAAATACACTGGAACTACAATTAGAATTGTACAGGACTTAGCAGCAGCCACAATAAAAGACCACAGGTCCTGGAATCATATCTACTGACAATCAAAAGAACTAGTCCTATGGCCAGAAATATCACATTCAGCAAAGTTATCTATAGTATTGAATGAGAAAAAAATGAACATTCAATGAACTTGCAAATTCTCAGGACTTTCTATCAACCAAACCTGAACTTAATAGAAAATTTAACATATAAGAGTCAATATGAAAGATCAATTTAAGGGACTCAACGTGGACAAATTGTTTTCTTTTGTTTTGTTTTAATATGGGAAATGAATACCATATGTTTAAGATTGACATCAACAATCTTTCTTTTTAAAAGAAAGATTGGGGCAGAATTAAGGTTAAACTAGTAATTATGAGGTACGTTAGAGGGGGAGGCATTGGAGAAGGAGAGGTCTCCTAGTTCTGAACAATCTCATGATAGGAATGGCTTAAATAGGCAACACTACATATATACCATGAAGGGTATAGTATCCTCAAAAATCTACAAAGAAATAAGAGGGGGAGGTATGAGCAGACCAAGAAGCGAAGGGTGTGGGAAAAAGACAAAAGATCCATGGATGAGTAGAGGTTAAGTAATAGCAAGGCAAGTTAGGAACAGAATCAAAGCAAAGAGGCAGCAGAGATAGTAAAGATATGTGTGCGGGGAAGGCTGTATATATTTGTGTGTGTGTGTGTGTGTGTGTGTGTGTGTGTGTGTGTGTGTGTGTTTTACATATAGATACATCCTTTCTTAACTATAGCCTGCTTAGGAGTGGAAGTGGGGATGAAAAGGTGAAAAAAATAATAAAGTAAAAAGTAAAAAAGGTGATCAGCAGAGAACAAAAGAACAATTTACAAAGAAGTAAAGAAAAGATGGATACTCATGAATATAATTTCTTTTGCTAATGTATATATGTATATATATATATATATAATTTTTATATAATATATATTTTGAATCCTCCTTGATGTTTTGCTGGGCATATGGCAATGTTCTCTTTTGTTTTGTTTCATTTTGTTTTGTATTCATTTTCTGTTTTTTTAATTCTTTTTTTTAATAAAATTTGAAAAGAAAAAAATCAAAAAAAAAAAAAGAAAAGAAAAGGCTATTATCAAAATAAATAAATATACATAATTAGACATTCCCTTAAAAAAATAAAATAAAGATAAAAAAGAATTGGAGGTAAGATAAAGAATATACTTACCAAGCCTTCAGTTATCTTAAATGGGACGCCTTAACATTGATTAAAAGGTTATATGCTAATTATTTGCAATTTGTAGGATTGTAAATCTTGAGCTGGAAAGGCCCTCAGAAACATCCAATTTGATGCCTTTATTTTGCAGATAAAAAAGGGGGGCTAAGTGGCATTACCAAGTTGGCAACTGTAATAAGCATCATAATCCAAATTTGAACTTAGATGTTGGGATTCCAGGCCAGTAACTTTTTCTTCCCCTTCCATGTGTTAGCATAATTCTTTTTCATTCATCACCATTACTGGAGGAACCTGGCTTTTTTCATTCAGTCTCAACTTTGCAGCTAGCCCAAAGTTTTTATTCAAAAAAGATCAATTTTTTTATTCCCTTCCTCTAAAAGACCCAAACACAGGAGAATTTGAAGGGATTACAATTTATTGAATTAAATCAATATCATTCCCTTCCCCCCCAAAAAAAGCCAGAGGTAACACTTTTGGTGTTGCTGGTCTACACCATGACTGATCTTCAAGTTGACATAATAAACAGTATATGTCATCCAAGGATAAAAAAAGAAAACTTGCTAGGAGCCTTTGGCCCACTACGTCTTTCCTGTGGTATGAAAATACTTTTCTTGCCCCACTAAATATTATTCCTAGCCTCTGAAGTTCTCCTGGGTTAAGGATGGCCCCAGTTCTCCATTTGTTAGATTCAGTTTTCAGTGCTTCCACAGGGGTATAATAATTATCACCATTATAAAAAATAGAATCATGTTACTATGAAATAATAGCAAATAAGAGAAATCATTTCAGAGAAGGAGAACATCTAAGCAATTTTCCACCTTAAGAGAAAGTGTAGGTCAGGAAATAGCTAAGGTTAAACTAAGTCTTGAGCACATCATAATTCAGCACCATGGCCAGCAAAAGAGGGACAATAAAACTGAAATATGAGACAGACAAGAGATAAAAAAGGAGAAGAAAGAAAATGCTTAACTCTCAGGCACCTGCAAAGGAATTTTGGATTGTCAAGGGTTTACTCACCCTTTCATTCAGGGCTCTTTATCTTCCTCATGCCATCTTAGATTTTTTCCTACAGAGGCTGCTCTTGACAGAACCATCATGTCTTCCAAAGGGGGCTAATTAGTTCCCTTTATTCTTACAGTAGTTTCACCATCAATTATGCAATCCCTTTCCTTAAAAATCTCCTGGGAGGATATACTATAACAGTTGACCACCCACTCAAGAAGGTGGGACAAGGAGGAGAAAGAGACCTAGAAAAGTCATAGACCTAAATGGCCAGGAAGACAACAAGAGAACCATTTGTTTCAAAGTCATAAACAAGCCTAAAACATTTCCACTTTGCTAAAAACAACACATGGGTTTTCAAGTCTAGGGAATTGAAGCTAATTTGGACTCTGGACTCTTTATGAGGTGACATAAGGACAGAGCCCTGGGAAATTGTGCATAAAAATAGTGAGATGAGTATGTGGTGGAAAACCAAAATAAAATGGACCACATAGGATTAGACTTTTTATTAACAACATCAACAGGAATGAGCAATGACTGGGAGCTCCTTGAGGGAAGGGATTGAGGCAAATCCAAAATACTCAAAGTCCCAGATCTCCAAGATTCCAAGCCAAATTTCCACATTCTCGTATATCACTAGGCTCTGAGACAAATGTGTAATTACAACTGATATTGAAATAAGACTTTAGAGCTTGCAAAGTATTTCATGTGCATCATTTCATTTGTTCTTTGCAACAGGTGAGGTAAGTACTACACATGATCATCATTCCCATTTTGTGGAAGAGGAAAATGAGTTTAGGTGGTATGTTCATGACCAAAGTAAATAAGTATCAGAAAGCCAAGTTTTCCTGATGTAAAATCCATTAGTCCATCCAATGAACCATGCTGTCTTTCAAGGTCCAGCTGAGTTACCTGTAAATAGAGTCATTGCTGTTGTTGAGTCATTCAGTCATATCTAATTCTTCACAATCTCATGGACCATAGCATGCCAGTACTCTCTATGAGGTTCACTTGGCAAAGATACTAGAATGGTTTGCCATTTCCTTCTGTGGTGGATTAACGCAAAAAGAGATTAAGTGACTTACCCACATGCTGATTCACTCTAGACTCTATGATGACCAGACCGAAATTCGTACCTTTTCTGAATCATCTTCTCTTTATGTTTAAAGATGCACCATCAAAATGTTGTGAACCTTGATGAGGCAAGGATGGCAAAAATGAGTATACTCCTGATATTCTAGTGAATATTTTTACAATTATTTCCTAGAAAAATGCTATTTAGAAGAGCAAAAAAACCCATCTTCTTTAGTGGTGACTAATATTTCATGTCATAGATCAGTTACTTACAGTAACTCATATAGTGAAATTATTCAATTAGAGATTTTAGATGCAAAAGAGAATCTTGTAAGGCTTTTTTTCTAGAGCTTTTTGCTGTTATTCCTGTTTTACCTATGTTGAATTTTATCCTGTATCATATTTATTCATGTATATGCCATATCCATCCTTTTTGATAAAAAGATAATTGAGGGCATGGACTTTGTCATTTTTTACTGTCTATATACTTAGAATAGAGAAGGCTCTCAATAAATGTTTTTACATTGACTTGAATATAAGAATTAAAATCCATATTAATTGACTCAGGAGAGAAGGGGAAATTTCATCATCATTTTCTAAAACATTTCATTATGCATATTACAGTAAATAAATTAGTAATTTGCCTGCATACTTATTCATAGACTTAATTTCCAGAAGATTAAAGGAATATGCCCCAAATGTAAGGAGGACAAGATAAGGGACCTAAGAGATCTGTTTCATCATATCTAACTTCTGTGACTTTGGATGCATTTGTTTGAATCTCAAGTGGTACTCCTATTATCACTTCTGAACTAAAGATCATTTGGCTATGATTACAACATGAAATTATCTGGGCTTGATTGCAAGATGCCAACAATTAATGCTATTAGCCACAGAAGCAACTAGATATCTTGTTTCTAAAATCAACTAAGACAAAAGTTCCTTTAAGGGGCTTCTATTGCCTGCAGTTCAATAGCTGAACAGAAGGAAAAGAATTACCAGAGAGCATCTTTTATGGAAATTACTCTTCTCTGAGACACTGCTAAAAACTTACATATTTTAAGAAAACTCTTTCTCCGGATTACTTCAAGACACAGCTGATGTCTTCCTAGATCAAGTGTTCCTAAGCTTTATCATGTCTGCTGAATTCTATAAATTTCTTCTCACAATGATATTTTTAAATGAATAAAAAACAAAACATAGAGATTAAAAAGGAAACTATTGAAATACAGTTATCAATGTATTTTTAAAAGGTAAGTTCATGCATTCAATGTTAAGAATTCCTGAAAGAGATAGACAGACACAAAGACAGAGACAGAGACAAAAAGACAGAGACAGAGACAGAGACAGAGATGAAAATATAAGGAAACACAGAGACAGAGACAAAGACAGAGGTAAAAAGACAGAGACAGACAGACAGAAAAAGATGGAAACAGAGACAGAGTCAGAGATGAAAGAAATACAGAGATAGATAGACACAGACAGGTGGAAACAGAGATGGAAAACAGAGAGACAGAGAGAGAGAGAGAGAGAGAGAGAGAGAGAGAGAGAGAGAGAGAGAGAGAGAGAAAGAGAGAGAGAGAGAGAAAGAGAAAGACAAACAGAGTATTTATTGAACACATACTCTGTGTCAGATACAAATATAAGCAAGACAATCCTAAGATCTTATATGTTAATGGGGGAAGAGAGAATGGGTACATGAGGCCATGGTAAGCAGACAAAAGAAGGACCCAGGGATGAAGTCCAAGTTTCTAGTTGGACAGTGGGGCCTTTGTAGAGAGAGACTTCAAGAAGTGGCAGGAGTTATCATTCCTACGTGAGGTCTTTTCTATATTTCATCCCCAGCTTAAGTGTTAAAGCTAACTGTGGTTTTTAAACTTGCTCCAGACTTGTGATTCTATCCATATGAGGAACTCCCACTATAAATATTTCCTCCATTTATGCAAATGGACAACTGGGGAGTAACTTAAATTTAATAAATATCTACAGAGCAGATCTAATGACATGGTTACACACATTAGTATTGTCAGAAATTGAACCCAAATTTTCCTGATTTCTAGGCTGTTCTTCCATCCATCTCACAATATTCTCTCTCTCACTTGAGGTTGCTTTATATCATTTTTATACACTTTGCTTTTGCTTATCTCAAATATATTTTGTGTCTTCCATAGAAAGTAAGCTCCTTAAGACCATGACCTATTTTGTTTCCTCCATTAATGCAAATGGACAACTGTGGGAGTAACTCTTAAATTTAATAAATATCTAGGGAGCAGATCTAGTGACATAGGTACACACTTTAGTATTATCAGAGGAAGAACTTGAACCCAAAGTTTCTCAACTTCTTGGCTGTTCCTCCATCCATCTCACAATACTATCTCTCTCATTTGAGGTTGTTTTATATCATTTTTGCATT
Organism: Antechinus flavipes; assembly: GCF_016432865.1. Lineage (NCBI taxonomy): Eukaryota > Metazoa > Chordata > Mammalia > Dasyuromorphia > Dasyuridae > Antechinus > Antechinus flavipes. Next base: position 237,089,835 of record NC_067403.1, read on the forward strand.
TGCTTATCTCAAATACATTTTGTGTCTTCCATAGAAAGTAATCGCCTTAAGACCATGATCTATTTTGTTATTATTATTTTATACGCACAAACAAATACATTGTCTATCACATGGCAAGTATTTAAGAAATGTTTACTAAATTTGCCAATTTTCTCCCAGTTTCTGTTATCCCAAACTGGAGCCTTAATGCTGATTAAAGAAAAAGGGATGGCACTGGCCAGCCCTTGTGACAATTTGGATTGGTTATTAACTGAAAATAACTGTGTGTGCAGGAGTGTAACATTCAAATTAGTTGTCTCTTAGAAAAAGATAAAGAGTCAAATCAAACACTATATGAATGAATTCCACTCTTCTGCAAATATTTATCGATGCGTACAAACTATTAACACTGAAGGAGGGAAAAAACAGGAACCAAAAGCTGCTTTGGATCAAGTCAAACATCAGATATTAATCTCCTACTAATCCAAAAGAAATATCAACTTGCTCTTTGATGATAACATTTTTCCTGAAGAAAAAGTTTATTCTCATTGTGCTCACTTCTTCCCCCTCCCACACTTATCATCTCCCTCTCTAAATGAGGGGCATTCATTATACCACCATTTGCAAAATAAGTTTGAACATTTGAGCAATTTATTGATAAAATGGCACATTGAGTCACTAAGTAAGACCAGAACTAAAGGAAACTGGAAGAACACAATCTCATCCTAGCTATACACTGGCAGGTACCATTAAGGGACAGGAAATGAACAGACAGAATGTCAGGTTCCTGACCTAATGAAAAGCACATGTAGATCACCATTTTGCTCCCAGAAACATAGAGACTGTACCTGTAGAATTCTCCCTTTTGTAGGAAAACATACATTTTAAAAGGTAAGTTCATGAACCCAATGTTAAGAATGCCTAAAAGACATAGACTCCATTTTGATTTGAAAGCAGTCATATTCCTGTAGAGCCTAAGGTCTCTGTCTTGTCTCAGGGAACAACTTAATCAATCAATCAGGCGATGAAAAAATATATATTATTTAAACAATAAAGTTTCAAGTCCCAGTTTCCACTTTTCCTCTCTACTTACTCCCTTTATAGAGCCACCTTCATTCTATTGACTAAACTCACTAAAAATAGCTGTAGCTTTATGGAAAAAATTCTCAACATTCAGAACTTAGTTCTCACTAACAATGCACCATTTTTTTAAATTCAGACTATAGAATAAGATGGAGGAAGCATGACAAGGATTACAGCATTTGACTTTGATGCCAACAAAACCTGGATACAGATCCTGCCTTTGGCACTTACTGTGTGACCATAGATAAGTCAATTTGCTTCCCTAGGTTTGAGACAACTCCTTAGGATAGATCCCCTAAGGCAGGGGTATGGAACATCCAGCCTGTGAGCAAAATGAAATCATTTGCTAAGGCAACCACAAGTGTTAATGAGCTGAAAGTTAGGTACAACAATCTCCCACTACTTGCATTTCATAAGTTGATAATTTTGTATGGCCTGCCAATGATGTTAGAAATATCCAATGTTCCCCTGGCAGAAAAAAAAAGGTTCCCCATCCCTGCCTAAGTCATAGATGAATCATTTTTCTCTGAAAAAAAGAGTTCCCAAACCTGAGGTTCCTATATTGTCTTCCTTCCTCTCTTCTGATTCTTTGAATCTCTAGGGAGCTGCAAAGCTCATCTCAAACACCACTTACATGATGTCTTCCTCCAAAACATTACTTTGTATTTATTATGTATATATTTGGCAAATACTGATATGTATGTAGCTTCCAATAGAATATAAGCTCCTTGTGGGTATGGACTATTTCATTTTTGTCTTTTGTCTATGTGACACTGTGAAGCACAGATACAGTTATCCCTTCAGATCAGAACTTTACCTTTCATAGTTTCAATATATATCATATAATTTCTTATATGAGAATTGGGGGGAAATTTTGCAGAAAACCAACAGATGACACAGAAAAAGCTTAGAAACTCAGAAATGCATAAAATATATGTATATATTTTAGATGCATATGAATAACATATATACATGATATATATAAGTATGATTTTATCTTAAATAATTATATATTTATTTTTAATACCATAATAACTCAAACTGCTTTGCTATGCAGAGGGAGGGTCAAAAATTTTTATGTGAATTTTTCAGATCACAGTGGTGCTATGCCCCTAACCCACATGATGTAGAAGGAATAACTGTAGTTCCAAATTGCTTTCCAAAATGGCTGGACCAATTAAATATTCCACCAATAGGACACCAGCATAGCTCCCTTCTTGTAACTTCTCCAGCAGTTGTCATTTTCCATTTTTTTTCATCATCGCCAATCTGATAGATATGAGACAGAATATGCATTCTTGTCCTAGTATTCTCCCTGAAATGAAAAAATGTGTTTAGATACCAATATTCTTCTAGTAAAGCCATTTACATGCAAAGAATTGAATACCAGAGCCTATGAAAAATTACAGTTGTGACTCACCCAAAGGGCGATAAAGAGCTTCATGGTTAGTGAAAAGAGACTGCAGCATGTCTCCCGTGAAGAACTGTAAAAGAGAAACAGAATAAGGGGATATTATCAAAGAGTCATACAATGAGAAAAGGAGATGAGTCAGTGTGACCACTACAATTTTTTGAAATGTATTATAGTTAAAAGCGATGAGACTCTAATATGGAGGTATTCGGCTTAAGTGGTCCTAATGACCATAAACAAGTAAGCAATAGCAGACAGCCTATATTTTTTAAACTACTCTGACTCATTCTCATGCCATGCAAAACATATAAACAATCTCAGTTCTTAATTGGAAGAGGCTCTCCGCTTCCTGAAGTAGCCCTGCCAACACCCACTGCTGAAATCCCCAATTATCAACTCAAACATTCACCCAGTTTCTGGTTCTGATTGGGAAACTCTTCCACCCAAGTCCAATATTGATAGGCAACTCTGAAAAATTTCCCCACCATATCGCATTTGATTAAGAATGCTTTTCCCATATCTGGTGGCAATGTTTTTGTCCCACTCAAGTCCACATTTAAGATATAATATATCTTCCTTCAAGCCCCACTTCGAGGGTATAATCTCACCAAAACCTTGCCACTGTACACATTTCTCTAACATGAGTGACCCTGGATGCTTTGTGTGTATGTATATTCCTTTCATTTGTTATTGCTTATTGTGTTACATGACAATAAATATCATATTTAAACAAATTTTACAGGTACCAATTATTATATTTTATTGTATAAATCCTCAAACCCATGTCCTTGCTCTAACCCAAGCTATGAGGTCAAATAGAGCAACTAGTCATGTAGCAAGGGAAAGAAATAACTGATGAACAGCCCATGCAATCCGTATACCTACAGAAAGATCTCAAGCATGTTGATGGGAGCCTCAGTGGAAAATGTGCAAACTCCAACCAAGAATCACAAAAGGAATGGATGAGCTATAATTTGCATCCTTAGTAGGAATACCTCCATCAGTCACTATTGTAATATGGGAGCCACCTGCCAGTGGCTGCTGGAGGTATAATTCAGACTTATAGAATGGATTTCATCATGTGAGAGAAGGAGGAGGAGGAGGAGGAGGAAGAGGAGGAAGAAAAAGAGAAGAAAGAGGAAGAGAAAGAGGAGGAGGAGGAGGATACAAGGAGACTGAGAGGCAGTTGCTGTTCTCTGACCTCTCTCCTCTTCCTCTTGCCTCCAATTTATTTCATTCCCAATCCACAAGGAACATCTGCATTAATAAAAGCTGCTTTGCAACTCTTTCAAGTGTTACGATTCACAGCTGTGGAGGCTCTCCAAGAATTGACCTGTCCCTTCACTTAGGCATAGTCCTTAACAAGTCACATATCTATTGAAATATCAGAATGGTGGAATAAAGTTTGACTCATAATCTCAGTTGTGCCATTTACTCTTCTTAGCCTCAGTTTCCTCACCTGTAATATGTTTGACCTCCATTATCTCTGATATTCCTAGCATCATTATTCTATAATCAATTTATTAATCAAACATGTATTTACTAAGCCTATGTTCCTGTCACTATGAGAAGCATTTGGGATCTAAAAACAAATTATAATTCTGTGAATCTTAGAACTTTTTAGAAATGAGCTGCAGATATATGTTTTTAACAACCGAAAACATTTTTCATTGACATCATCTTCAGACTTTGCATTTTTAGTTATGTTAAATCATTAAGAATTAATCATTCCATTTTATTACTATGTATATTCTACTGTCGCATACAGAGTATGTACAGACAGAAAATCAGAGGAAGCAATATGGCATAGTAGAAAGAACAATGAATTTGGGTTTGAATCTTGGCTCTACCACTATAATCAGTATGACCTTAGCCAAATCCTTAACTGTTCTCATCTGTAAAGAGTTTTGGATTTAATTTCTGAAATTCCTTTTAGCTCAAATCCATGATCCTAGGAGCCACGGTGCTTTAGCACTGTGGACAGTTCCTTCTCACTACTTGGCTATTTTTCTTGGATCCCGTAACTCTTAGCAGACACCATATAAACTCCATAATAATGATGAAGGCAACAATGTCTGCCTTGTTGGGAATACTACAAAAAGAAGAATAATTAGATAGCTGGGCCAGGACTGTTGAAAGAAAAAGGCCACCGTTTGAACATCGTATACTAAAGTCCTGGATACTTAGTCTCTCTTGAAAAGCTGTCCAGCTGAAAGATCTGCATTGAAGTAGACATTCTCTCTTGCCAGAACAAAGTGGTTTCCCCTCATTGTTAATGCCAAGGGTATGGATCATTTGTTCAAGTTTCTATTAACCAAGCTCCTGAAGTATTCAAGATTTTAAATGCTTAAGATTCAAAGAAAGAGGAATGTTTGATCTACTGCTGTCTTTATCCCTCAGACCCAATAGCATGTGAATACATTCTTTCAAATGCATGTCCCCCCAAAATGAAACCATGCATGTTTCTTATCATTAAACCCCCTGAGGAGTCCGTAGACTATTCACTCCTTCATTCAGCAAATATTTCCTGAGAGCTATATACTAGGTAAGTAACAATTTCTATGGTCCCTTGTGATTATGGTACTTTGTGCAAGATCTGTTGTTGTAATCCACAGCATGGGCCTGAGTCTCTTCAAAGAAGGTGGATACATGCTGAGCTTTATTCCTGTCATCCACCTTCATTATATACAAAAAGGGAAGGAAATTGTTACAAGGGAACAAAAAAAGGTAACTTGGGTTTTCAATTAGATACAATAAGCATTTTGGGAGCAGATCCTATGTCCACATCCACTAAAATCTTTGTTTTATGTTTCCTTATGATATGGAGATAATCCTTGTTTCTTGAAGATTCTACCAAAAGAGCTCATGTTATGTCAAGGTCAAATGAGATGGAAAGTCTTCAAAGGCAGGTCCAGAGAGTCTGTCATCTGAAGGATGGCCTCAATAAGTTCTGATAGAATTATCATCATGGTTGATGACTGGGTGATGAAGACTTTGTCCATTGCTAACCTTTTCCTCTTCCAAGCTGTTGACTCTCTTATGTATATCTCTCATTTCCTTTCTCATTTTTTCTCCCTTTCTTATTTGCCTTTTAAAGTCTTTTATGAGCACTTCCAATAAGGCTCTTTAGGCTTGAGACCAATTCATAACACTCTTTGATATTTCTTTTGTGGACATTCTGTTCTCGTCTGTCTTTGTGTTTTGGTCTGCCCTAGTACCATAGTAGTTTTCTATAATCGAGGTTCTTTTCCATTTCTTGATTTTTTTTTCTTTCTTTTTCTTTGGTATTTCTTCGTTTTTTACTTTTATTGTTGCTCCCGAGGTAAAGCTGTCCCAAGCATTCTGTACAGAGCTGAGCCTTGACTTTGAGCAAGGAGCCCCTTGTGTTTATAGGGAGTAATTCTGCTCCTCTTTTCAGAAAACAGCTGCCTGATTCCCTAGAGTTTGCCTTCTGAACTTGGACTGAAAGCTGCCCTACTGATTTGTTCCTCTACTGAGCCAGGACTGAGTGTCTTAGTTGCTGATTTGCTATGATTAAGACCCTCTCACTAGCTTTCCCAGAGACTATCTGAATAGGGCTGAACACCCTCTTCATCCCAGTGAGACTGATTTTTTTTGAAGTTTTTCCAGTCTGACACTAATACATTGTTGGTGAAACTGTGAATGGATCCAACCATTCTGGAGAGCAATTTGGAAAGGGCTGTGAAACTGTGCATACCCTTTTATCTACCAGTGTTTCTGTTGGGTTTATATCCCCCCAAAAAATCTTAAAGGCGGGAAAGGGACCCACATGTGTGAAAATGTTTGTGGCAGCCCTTTTTGTAGTGGCAAGAAACTGGAAACTGAGTGGACACCCATCAATTGGAAAATGGCTAAATAAATTATGGTATATAAATGTTACAGAATATTATTGTTCTATAAGAAACAACCAGCAGGAGGATTTCAGAGAGGCCTGGAGAGACTTACATGAACTAATGCTAAAAGAAATGAGCAGAACCAGTATATCATTATACACAGTAACGAGATTATACAATAATCAATTCTGATGGATGTAGCTCTCTTCAACACCTGATAGAGGACTGTGAGAACTGAGAATGGTTCACAACATAGCATTCTCACTCTTTTTGTTGTTTGCTTGCATTTTATTTTGCTTCTCTCTTTTTTTTACTGGTTTGATTTGATTGTGTGGAACAATATTTGAATAAATATGTGTGCATAAATTGGATTTAACATATATTTATACCATGTTTAACATGTATTGGACTATTTGGCATCTAGGGTAGGGCATAGGGGAAGGAGGGAAATTGGAACACAAGGTTTTGCAAAGACTAATATTGAAGAATTGTCCACACATGTTTTGAAAAATAAAAATCTTTAATCAAGAAAAAAAGAAAAGAAAAGTTTTTCCAGTTTATCTTGAGCTGGAGAATGATTTCATTCCATCAGATTCTGTTCAGAGGCTTGTGGTTTTTCATGTTTTTTTTTAGGGAAACTCAGTAGCTCAGGGACTATCACATAATAAGAAATTGCAAACTACAACAATAAGGGAATACTCGGATCAACGAATACTTTAATTAATAAAGAACAAGATATGGAGAGGTAAAACCAAGATAGTAGCGAAAGGGATGTGAATCTCCTGAGTTCTTCCCCAAACTTCTCAAAATATCTTTAAATAATGCAATAAAACAATTCCTAAAGCAGAAGAACCCACAAAAGGATTGGGTAAAACTTTCCAGTCAGAGACAACTTTGTTTCAACAAAGAAAGAAGATAAGCAGCAAAAAAATTTCACACCTAGGTAAAAGTGTAACATAGATCTGTGTAACCTGGGCCCCAGCAAACTTGGAACAGTCACAGAATAAGCAGTGGGAATAGCAATGGCTGCTTCCAAAATTCTCAGGCCACAGACAATAAGGGGAGGGGGGTGGTGAACAAGTGATCAGAAAGATTACAGAGGTTTGTTGGCCTTGGGAAGTATGAATCTGTTGTTTTGCTCATACTCAGATCTGGGTCACAGTCCTGGGCGGCAGTTTTAGAACAAGAAGAAATTCATATCAGAACTTCCAAGGCTGAAAGTTATTGTGGTCATTCACAGACCAGAGACCAAGAGAGAAGTAAACTCACCTCTTCTTAACCATCTTGGAAGAACTTGGAAGAATTAAGATTCCTATAATTTTCTCTAAAACAATTGCACAAAATCTCTGAAGTTTGAGATAGTGTGCCCTCCACCCTGGAAGCATAACCCTACTTCAATAAAAGTTAAAAGTCAAGAAATAAACTGGGCAAACAGAAAAAAATTCTGGCCATAGAAAATTATTGTGGTGACAAGGAAGATCAAAACACATGTAGACAAACATAACAAAATCAAAGTTCCGATATCCAAAATCTCTAAGAAAAAAATTATTCTCAGACTATGGAAGAGCTCAAAAAGGATTTTGAAAATCAAGTAAGAGAAATAGTAGAAAATGGGAAGAAAAGAGTGATGCAAGAAAATTATGGGAGAGAGTCAACTTGGTAAAAGAGATGCATTTATATATGTGAGACACATTATAAAAAATAAATACCAAAGAAAATAGCACCATAAAAAACAGAATAGGACAAATGGTAAAAGATGTACAAAAAGCCAATGAGAAGAGTGTTTTGAAAAGCAGAATTGATCAAATGGGGAAAGAGGCACAAAAATTTACTGGATAAATAACATTTTTAAAATATAGAATTGGCCAAATGGAAAAAGAGATACAAAAACTTGCTGAAGAAAGTAATTCTGTAACAATTATAATTGAGCAAATAGAAGTTAATGACTATGAGAAATCAAGAAACAATAAAACAAAACCAAAAGAATAAAAGACAACATGAAATATCTCATTGGAAAAAAACAACTAATCTGGATTAGTTGTTTACTAATCAATTAATTAATGATCAGAAGAGAGCATTTAAAAATTATTGGACAACCTGAAAGCCATGATCAGAAAGAGAGCCTAGACACCATCTTTCAAGAAAATATCAAGGAAAATTTCCCTGATATTCTAGAACCAAAAGATAAAATAAATGTTAAAAGAAACCATTAATCACCTACTGAAAGATCTCAAAATAAAAACAGCCAAGAACATAGCCAAATTCCAAGCTCCCAGCTCAAGGAAAGAATATTGCTAGCTGTCAGAAAGAAACAATTCAATTATTGTGGATCCATACTCAGGACAACACAAGATTTAGTGGCTTTAATATTAAAAGATCTAAGGGCTCCGAATATGATATTCTGAGGGGCAAACAAGCTAGGATTACAACCAAGAACCACCTCTCCAGCAAAACTGAGCATAATCTTTCTGAGAGAGAAATGAACATTCAATGAATAGAATTCAAATATTCTTGATGAAAAGCTCAGAGATGAATAGAAAATTTAGCTTTCAAATAAAAGACAAGAGAAGCATAAGAAGGAAACAGAAAAGGTAAATAATAAGTGATTTAATAAGCTTAAATTGTTTGCTTTTCTACATGGGAAGCTGTTATTTCTAACTTATAAGAATTTTCTCATTACTATGACAATTAGAAAGAGTACATATAAACAGAGGACATAGGTGTGAGCTGAATATGGATAGATAATATTGGGAAAAATTAAGAGGTGAGAAAGAGAAATGCACTAGGAGAAAGAGAAAGGGTAAGAGTAAATTGTTTCACATAAAAGAGGCAAGAAAAAAGTTTTTATAGTGGAGGAGAGAGGAGGTAAGGAGGAATGAGTAAACCTTGCTCTTCTCTGAATTGACTCATAAAGGAAATAATACATATACTCAATTTGGTATAGAAATCCATCACCCAAAAGTATAAGGCAAAGGGAATAACAGAAAGGGAGGATGATAAAAGGGATGGTAAACTGGGGGAGAAAATAGTCAGAAGCAAAACACTTTTGAGGAGGAATGGATAAAAGGTGAGAGAATAGAATAAATAGGGCAAGAGAATAGGATGGAGGGAAATATATTTAGCAATCAAAGCTTTAAAAAAAAAAAGAATCAGAAGCAATTCTTTGATAAAAGTCTCATTTCTCAAACATACAGAACACTGAGTCAAATTTATAAAAAGAGGAGTCACTCCCCAATTAATAAATGATCAAGAGATATGAACAGTTTTCAAATGAAGTACTGAAAGCTCTCCCTAGCCATATGAGAAGGTGCTTTAAATTGCATATCATTGGAGGGACTTAAATGGAAACAATTTTGAGGGATTGCCTGATGCCTTTTAGATTATTTAATAAAACAGAAAAGGAGAATGATAAGTGTTGAGGAGAATGTGGAGAAAATGAGAGATTAATGCATTGCTGATAGAGTTGTGAACTGATTCAACCATTCTGTAGAGCAATTTGGAACTACGCCCAATAGCTATAAAATCATGAATACCCTATAATCTAATAAAGCCACTACTAGATCTATATCCAAAAAAAGATTTAAAAAACAAAGGGAAAAAGAACTTATATGTACAGAAATACTTATAGCAGCTTTTTTCTGGTGTCAAGGAGTTGGAAATTGGAAGTATATCTATGAATAAGGGAATGGTTTAACAAAATAGTGCTATGTGATTGTGAAGGAATATTATTGTGTTATAAGAAATTATGAGCAAAATAATTGTACAACACTTAGGATAATGCCTGGCTGTGCTATATAAATATTAGCTATTCTTGTGTGAGTATGTAGGAAACACATACAAGGCAATTTCAGAGAACATATGAAAATAATGAAATCTCATACTATAAGACATAATGAAAATGAGAAATTCAGAAAAGTAGGGAAAGAAATAAGCTATACAGAGGGGGGTAAGATAAAATGAGAACAATATGTACCTACAATATACACCACAAACAATATGACTACAACCATATTAATAAAAACATCACTAAAAGTAGGGAAAGTGATTTGCTGAATTCTAATTAATTGTAATTAGAAAATTCAGACCAGCACTAATATGTTTGTTGGTAAAGTTGTGAAATGATCCAACCATTCTGGAGAGCAATTTGGAACTATGCCCAAAGAACTATAAAATTATGCATACTCTGATCCATTAGTGCTATTACCGAGTCTGTATCCCAAAGAAATCATAAAGGAGGGGAAAGGACCCACATATGCAAAAATGTTTGTAGCAGCTCTTTTTGGGGTGGCATAGAATTGGAATACGAGTACGTACTCATCAATTGAGAAATAGTTGAATAAGTTATGGTATATGAAAGTGATAGAATATTATTGTCTTATTAAAAATTATGAATGAGATGATTTGAGCAAAATGGGCAGAACCAGGAATACACAGTAACAGCAAAATTGTGCGATGATCAACTATGAAAGACTTGGTTCTTCTCAGCAGTTCAGTGATCCAAGAGAATCCCAATAAACTTTGGAAAGAAAATGCCATCTATATCCAGAGTGAGAACTATGGAAACTGAATGTAAATCAACACATGTTATGTTCACTTTTTTTTTCCTTCTGATTTTTTCTGGGGGCTCTTGTTGTTTTCACCTGTTGTTCTGATTTTTCTCTCCCTATATGGTTCATAAAGAAATGTGATGTTTTAAAAATGAATGTACATGTATAATCTGAAAAAATAAAACAAGATTTTAAAAAAGAAAATTTAGTCTAAGAGAACAAATCATGAAATACAATTCCCTCCCCTCTGTAAAAAGAGGTAGGGGTTACAGGAACAGAATATATCATACTCTGCCATCTACAATCACAATTTGTGATTGGTTGGTTTTGTATAATATTTTTCATTGTCACAAGACAGAGTTCAATGGAGAAGCATAAAGCAGGGAATTATTATGCTTTAAAGAAAAGGAAGGATTGTGGTCTATGAGATCATGAAGAGTCAAATATGATTGAATGAATGATAACACAAAAAGGATCAGTAAAATCCATGGATCCATCAAACTATCTACCATAAAAAGACCACTTATAAAATTAGCTAGAAAAAAATAGAGGGAAAAGAATTTTGCTTTATATTATGCAAGGAGGATACAAAAAGGTTTGCCTTAGATTGAGTCAAAATAAATCTCACCCTCACTTACCAGTCACACTCAAGTTATTGTTCATTTGTAATTTCAGCAACACTTGTCTAACATCCCCAAGAATGCACCAATTAGCTTATGGGTCAACCTCAAATTGGCATCAAATATGAACTGAACTGCACCTGTTGGCAGCAAGGAATTCCTTTCCATTCTAGGCAGGAGAAACAACGTGTAACCCCTGACTTCAGCTTGTTTGGATGCCTTTCCTAAATCAGATCCCTTTTTTAGTCAAAGTCTGCCTGGAACCTGATTCAGTATTCAGTTGGTAAAGATTAAGAAAGGCTTTCAAACAGGTGGCACTTATTTTTCAGTCTCTAACAGTAATCCCGGGGTCTCAGATTTCTCCAACTGCTATGATTAATATGGGGCTTCATAGAATGTCAAACCCTCAAAAGACTGTAGAGATCTAGCCTTATCTTAATCCTTTTCATGAGCTTTCTTTTCTAGACAAAGAAGCCTACTGGCTGTTCCCATTCCTCCTGTTCCATCTGCCATTTCCATACCTTTGCACAGGTGCTCTTCATCTCTGGGTGACACACTCTTGGATCTCCTAATTTGTATCATGACACATTCTAGATGCTATCTCCCATGTGAGACTCTTCCTGATCCCCAATTTATGCATTTTCTCTCTTTCTTGAAATCGTTTTATCTATACCTCGTTTTCCCTTATCTTTCTATGTGGTACCTCCTTCCCATAAAAAAGAAGTTTCTTTAAGGAAGAGAGGGTTTTGTATCCCAAGGTTTAGCATGTTGTCTCCTCCACAGTAGACCCTTAATAAATGTTTGTTACTTGAATGGAAGCTCTGAGGAGATCAGGCGAGATCTCCTGGATAATAAAAGAATCCAGAAGAGGGCAATTGTGGACAGATCAATTATAATAATGCACTCTGGTTCAGTTCAGTTTAACAAACATTTATTAAATGACTACTTTGTACAAGGCTCTGTGCTAAGTCCTCGAGAGAGAAAGAGAAAATAAAACGTGTCTTGTCCTCCAGGAGTTTATATTCTATTGAGAGGATACAATGTAAAAGACTATGTAACTACCGTGTTAAAGTACATAGGAAGGATCTAAGAAATAATACAATGTGATTTCAAGAGAGCTTCCAGTCTCACCAATATGTAAATCAGCATGCAAATGACTTAGTACCACTGCCATCAGAGTTTCCAGAGTAATTCATTTCTAATATTTACTAGTAGCAATGATTTCACAGGTTCATTTGACATCTTTTAAAAAAGCATTAATCATATATTGTCATCAATTCAGAAGGCAATGCAGGTCCTTCTAGTTCTATTTTATATCACCAGGAGACTTCTATCTCAATAAGGCTGCTTGCATAATGTACTTGGCTAATAGCAGGCCCTTTCTGTTCGTGTATATTAAGGATAGATTGAGCTGAGCAATACAAATAAATACTCAGAATGATAATCACTCTGGAGTGAAATATGTATTCAGTAAGTTGAATAATAATGAATCTGCTTGGGTGGGTGTGGGGGAAGTTAGCGGGAGAGGGCCAGGATGAAGACATTAGGAGGGGAATTGAACATACCAGGATATGACTAAGGAAATGAGATCTTCTTTGTCCCCAAGTGGTCCTCCATTCTCTAATGTCTAATCAATGCAAGTGACTGTGGGTTTTTAGACACTATGGCTGGAGAGCACAAGCTTTTGTTGTACCAGAAAAGTTTTGAGCATTCAATGGTGGGTTGTAGATCATAAGAGGTTCAATCTGAATACATTCAGAGAGACTCATTACCAGATGCCCTTGAGGGATGGGGATTTTTTCAATCATTCCCAAAGGCTTTCTACTATAGGGATTTCTAATCTGAGGTCCATCAATTTGTATATACAATTATTTGTGTGTGTGTGTATGTGCGTGCGTGTGTGTGTGTGTGTGTGTGTATACACTCACATATATATATATATTAAATTATAATTGTAGTTAAGGGGCAGCTAGGTGGCGCAGTGGATAGAGCACCAGCCCTGAAGTTGAGAGGACCTGAGTTCAAATCTGATTTCAGACACTTAACACTTTCTATCTGTGTTTCTCTGGGCAAGTCACTTAACCCCAGTTGCCTCAGGAAAAAAAAAAAGCAACATATAATTGTATTTCAATATGACCAGCTTCCTTTGCAATTCTATATATTTTCTTTTTGCCATTCACAAAAGTGATTCTGAGAAGGAGGCCATAGGTTTCTCTAGATGATGAAATACAGCAACTAATCATCAAGCATTTATTAAACATTTCCTCAGTGTAAAAGGCACTGTGCTGGGTGCTGAGGGAACAAAGACAAAAATGAATTAGCTCCTGTCCTGAGAGAGCTTACATTTTCCTAGGAACACTCTCCATAGTCACAGAGAAATAAATTTTAGCACTGTTCCTCTCTAGAACAATCTTTCTATATCTAAAAGATGTTTTAGAAACAAGATTCCCTAAAAAAAATATGTACAGGACCACAAAGTACAGAGAAGAGGAATTATTCTATATTGAGGAACTTATTAGTACCATATGTTCAAAAAAACATTTAAGACTTTCTTCAAACATTAGAGATAACTTTGGTAACTTTGGATTGGTATTTTAAAATTAATTTGAAATGATATCAAATGATCTGATGAATAAAGTTAAATAACACCAAAAATATAATAGCTTGGTTTTTATTTTCTTTTCTTCTAGAGACAGTAGCAGAAAGAGGAGGAGAGAATAGAAGATTTGATAGGAATCAGGAGATCTGGATTTTCTTATAGAGGCAGTAGCAGTGAGGAGAGGAGAGACTAAGGAGATTGAACAGGGAATTAGGAAATCTGGGTTCAACTCCCAGCTCTACCCCACAGTACCTATGTGACCCAAAAAAGGACATAGTCTGAAGTCAAAAAACTTGAGTTCAAACCCTGAATCTGACACTTCCTGTGCAACTGGGATGCTCATTTCATCTGGGTCTCACTTTCCTGATTTGTAAAATGAGACGATTTGACTAGATGTTTCTTCTAGTCCTAGATTTATAATCCTTTGACTTTGGTTTCCTCAAATGTAAAATGAGAGGAATGAATTGGAGAATTTCTATGGTCCCTCCCAGTTCTATAATTCTATGACTTTAGAACACAGAATTCCTGAGCAGAAATGTCAACATACTGCAAAGTGTGACCTCATACCCACCTTTTAATTCTACTAAACAGGAAGGCAAGTCACACAGTAAAAGAGAAGGAACAAGCAAAAAAGAACTGCCGGAAAGAACAAAGATGGTTAACCATAATGGTGTTCCAATGCATTCTGATGAAGCTCTCATTAGGAAATATTTTCTTACACAGAGTTAAAAATCAGCCTCTTGGTCACTTTTACTAATCACTCCCAGTTTTCCCTCCTGGGCCAGGAAAAATAAGCCTAATCTTTCTTCCACAAGGTAGTCCTTCAAATACTTGAAGCCATCTCCTCCAGTCTTTTCTTCTCCATCCTCAGTTCCTACAGTTAATCTTTCTGGAAGGGGTCCAGTTTGTCAGAATCCTTTCCTCAGGCTCCCACTAACCCTGATTTTGAATTGACTCACTGTGTAGCAGAGAGCAAATTTTGCAGTGAAATGACTGGAGATTTTAATCAAAGTACTCAGTGTCATTCTCAGTCCCAGTTCCCGAAAGCAGTGATTCTTAATGTTTTCTTGTGTTACAGACCTCTTTGGCAATCTGGTCATTTCTATAAATGATTCTCAGAATCATATTTGTAAAAGAATAAAACAAAATGTGGAGGGTTACAAAGGAAGCCAACTCTATTGAAATACTATTATTAAAAATGTTTAAACAAGTCAAGACCCCAGATTAAGAATGCACGCCTATTGATTTTAGAAAAGCCTGGAAGATTTACATGAACTGATGCTGAGTGAAGCAAGAAGAACCATTATTCACAGCAATAACAAAATTGTGTAAGAACCATTTTTGACAGAATTGACTCTTCTCAGTAATTCAGTGATTTGAGGCAATTTCAATAAACTTTGGATGGAAAATTTGGTCTTCATCCAGAGAGAGAACTATGGAAATTGAATATATATCAAAGCATACTATCTCCATCTTTTTTTCCTCTGTTTTTTTTCCCATGGTTTCTACCTTTTGTTCTAATTTTTTCTCTCCCATATGACTCATATAAAAATATGTTAAAAAATGAATGTACAGGTGTAACCAAAAGAAATAAAATAAATAAATGCAAAAAGAAAAAAAAAATACAAGCCCTAGCATAAAGTAGCACAAATCTACCTAAACTATGGATCGTTAACCCATATGGGATCCACATATAATTGAATGTGGGGTTCACAAAATTATGATTTATTATTAGCAAAAGTTTGATTTTTATACCTATTTTACATATCTATATATCCCAGGGTCATGTAAAAATGTCTCATACACAAAGGGATCCCAGGTGGAAAACATTTAAGAAATTCTTGTATAACCTGCTTGAGAGTAGAGATTATTTCATTCTGATCTTTGTGTGTGTGGCTCATAGTAGTCACTTAATAAATATGCACTTTGTAAAATTACCATACGCACAAAGTTCAGTAAAGTATATTTAAGAGGTCTTCTTGGCTCCTTTGCCCTAGGGAAGGCATCTGGAAAACTGGTAATCAGAGCTCGGTTGCCATTTGTAGTAAAATGAGACTTGCACTGAAATAATGATATAGGGAAACATTCAATTTAAAGTCAACAGATTTCATAACCCAACTGTCTTCTCTTAGTCACTGCTTAGTCTTTCTGAACCTCAGTTTACTTATCTGCAAAATGAGGATAATGCTTTTTGGGAGACCTTTGTCTCCCACTTGTCCAGGCTTATTACACATGATTTCTTTGCACACACACACACACACACACACACACACTGCAATTTCAACTAAAATGACCTACATGCAATACTTTATCTTTTACCTTCTTGCCTTTGTTGTTCACTATCTCCCATGCCTGGAAAGCATCCTCATTTCAATCTCTGAGAATCTTTAGTTTCATTCAAAGATCAGTTCAAGTGCAACCTCTCAAAGGAACTTATTCTTTTTATCCCTAGTTGCTAAGACAACCCTCACCTACCCATCCCTCCAAAATAAATTTGTTTTGTATTTGTTTATCTTTGAATCTATCATTTCCCCCTTATTAGAACAGAATATTCTTGAAAGAAGGAATTGTTCCATTTTGTTTTTGTCCGTGTATCCCTAGTGACACATTTGTTGTTGTGGGTCAGTTGTTTCAGTCATGTCCATCTCTCTGTAACCCCATTTGGGGGTTACACACAATGGTGTGATTTGCCATTTCCTTATTCAGCTCATTTTACAGATGAGGAAACTGAGGCAAACAGGATTAAATAACTTGCCCAGTATTACACAGATAATAAGTATCTGAAGCCAAAGTTGAGTTTTAGCCCTCCTGACTCCAGACCTGGTGCTCTATCCATTGAATCACTAGCTTAATACATATTTGTCAAATTAACTCATTGATTGATTGATTATATTTTCTGTACCTACTTTACAGAGTTATTGAAGAAGTTTTTAAAATGCAATGCATGAAGTGCTTTGTAAACTTTAAATCCTATAGAGATCCAACATTTTTGCCCCAGAGTTTAGTGCAGTGCCTAGTATATAGCAGGCACTAAATAGTTGCTTTTTGATTAATTGAATCTTGGCTGTCAGCTATTCACTTTGGGGTACATTTCCTTTCCTTGGAGATTTTGGGGAGTCTTCAGGGAACCACGTGACCTTGGGACAGCCAGGCCTGGGCCTCTAGGGAGCCAAAGGGAGCCAGGTGCCCTTCAAGCTATGGGTTTTCCAGTAGCATAAGCACATACAAGGCCCTGGCCAGTCTGCATCAGGTCTGCTCTGAGCACATCATCTGTCTCCTAATGGACTGTCAAACTGATTTACAGTGGCAGCTGTGATGCATGTTAGTGATTTCAATCCAAAAATAACAGGACCCAGTGAAGGGAAGGTGGCGTCTAGCCAGACAGACTTACCACTTGGGACCAGCAAGGCCACCCAGCCCAATTCTGGGTCAAGAAAAAAACAGCCCTGACAGTCCTTCCACCATTTAGCAACCGAGCATTCATTTTTTGTGTCTTTTTAAGATACTTTTGCAACACTATCTTTAAGCCAAAGTAGCTCTTCTCCATCCCATTAAACATGTTGGAATCCATGTTTTTTAGCTAAGCTAAATGGCACAGAATGCTTAAGAAATTTGCCCCAAATCACAAAGCAAATTAGGTTTAGTCTATTTCTTGAATGAGACTTTTCCCCTTTAATCCCATTGATCCATTCACTTTTTTCACTTTCTTTCTTTTTTCTTTTTTCTGAGGCAATTGGGGTTAAGTGATTTGCCCAGGGTCACACAGCCAAGAAGTGTTAAGTGTCTGAGACCAGATTTGAACTCAGGTCCTCCTGACTTCAGGACTAGTGCTCTATCCATTTAGCTGCACCATTTAGCTGCCTCTGAGTCATCCACTTTCAATGGAGCTTCTTAACAATCCTGTAAGGTAGTAGTAGGGTGTTGTTCACTCATTTTTTAACCGCATCTGACTCTTCATGACTCCATTTCAGGCTTTCTTGGCAAAGATACTAAAGTGGTTTGCCATTTCCTTTTCCAACTCAGGAAACTGAGGCAAACAGGGTTAAGTGACTTGGATAGGGTCACACAGCTAGGGAGTGTCTGAGGCAGGATTTGAACTCAAGAAGATGAGCCTTCCTAACTCCAGGCTTGGCACTCTGTGCACTATGGCGCCTCCAACTGCCATGTAAAGTAGATAATACATGTGTATTCCCAACTTTACAGGAGGAACAGAAAGCAAAAACTTAAAAATTTGAAGTAATTTGCCCTTGTTGATTAAGGATCTTATTTTTAATCTTCTGGAGTCTTCATAACTTCCTTTGATAATGCAGTCTTATTATATCACAAGTTGTTTCAAAGCCTAATCTGAATCTGTGCTTTATAATGAGAAAAATAATAAAAGTTAGCACTTATTAACTCTCGAAGGTTTACAAAGCAGTTTGCAAATATTATCTCATTTGATTTTCACAGCAACCCTCGGAAGTAGATGCTGTTATCGTCCCCATTTTACAAAGGAGGAAACTGAGGCAGACCGAGTTGTTTAAATGACTTGCCTGTTGGAACCCAACTCTTTCTGAGTTAGAGGCAGCTGAATGGCAAGAAAGGTGAGTATTCCCCAAGCTGGGATGGTCAGGTAAGCAGCAGGACTGTTAAAATACAGACTTAGTGAGAGGTTAACAGGAAATATCAGTATCTGATTTTGCTCTATCAGGCCCAATGTCACCTCTAGTCTCCAAATAGAAAACATCCACAGGCAGACACACTGGACAAGTTTCATTCTGCCAAACTCCTGCTATTCTCTGGGATCCCTTCAGTGTCTAAAAGGAAGCAATTAGCTGGCTTTCATCAGCTTTCACCTACTGAAGACGGGCTTCTCTCCAGGGCTGACCTCTGCACCTCAGCCAAGAAAAGTGACTTTCCCCCATAGTTCAGCCATACTTCCAACAGAACTGTGGAATCTACTTATCTGGCTGGCAAGAAAGATCCGATTCAAGTTGATGCCCTGCGGGGTTTTCTCATATCCAGGCTAATTTCCCCTCTCCTTGGTTTGCATGCCAGCCACTGCTGGGAATTATCTACAGACCTAGCAATGCATTCTGGGAATTGATATAAAAGGACGAAACTGTGAATTGCACTTGACTTAAATCTCCATCGGCAGCCCGACAAGAGAAGGAAGTTTGATTTGACGGCAGCAGGGCTTCCCAAAGCCATTTGTTAAAGCAATTTATTTCTGCCTTATAAATTGCAATTAAAATGGGGCCATTGGAGGCAGGCATAAGACTTCAGTTTCAAATCCTTTTAAAGGCTCCAGACTGTACAGAAACTGTGCTCAATTGCCTCTGTTCCTTTAGAAAATGAACAACTTAGGGATCTCATAGACTGTTATGAGAGGCTGCTGGGTAAAGCGAATTGAATGAATAAACGTGTGAGTAAATGAATGAATGGATAAACAAAAAGGTGCTTATTAAGCACTTACTATATGACAAACATTGGCAATACAAAAACAAAAGTGAAGACAATCCCTACCCTCAAAGAGCTCATGTTCTAATGGCGGGGAGACAGATTGCCCATGTAAAAGGGAATAGTGGCCAAAAGGGGGTATTTGGGTTTGGAAAATTACCAGGATGCTAAGGAGAACCAGAAGGGAGTGGTTTAACATTCCGAGAGCAATGGGAAGTTTATTTGATTATGGTTCCAGATCTAGGAGGTGTGGTGGGGAGGGAGGTACAGAGGGCAAACTCCTGCATGGATGACAGCTGGCTAATGAAGTGAATCATAGTTGGAGGTGGACTTAGATGCAGTGAATAACTGAGGTGACATTCAGCACAAGAGATGTTGATCTCCCCCTGAAAGAGTTCTAGGCAGGAAAGAAGTCCTTCAGCATTTCATTTCTGGTCTAGAAGGCATGGTAGCTGGAAAGATGACTGGGAAGTAAGTAGAGTACAGAGAGATAGACCAGGAGTCAGGATGACCCAGGTGCAAAAACTGCTAGCTATGTACTTCTAGGCAAATCCCTGTGCATCCCTGATCCACAGAGTCTTCATATGCAAAAGGTCCTAATAAAATCCATCATCCTTCAAAGGATAGTTGTGAAACTGTAATGAGATAATCCATGTAAGGTGTAATATAAATACGTTATTTGTATTATTATTTTTCACATGGTTTAAGAATGAATAAGAAATAAGGATCATTGCAAATAAAAATATAGATATTGGTTGATTGGCTAAGAAAGAAGCAAAAAATGTTGACTTAAAATTCAGTTCTCTGGTTTTTAAGCAACTTTGAAAAGAGCAAAGTATATATTTAACATGTATTGGTCATCCTGCCATCTAGGGGAGGGGGTGGGGGGAAGGAGGGGAAAAATTGGAACAAAAGGTTTGGCAATTGTCAATGCTGAAAAATTACCCATGCATATAACTTGTAAATAAAAAGCTATAATAAAAAAAAAAAAGAAAGAAAAGAACAAAGTATCTTAACACTGTTGTTAATCAAGCTCTCCTTTAGATACTTGATGGAAAATGTTCTAAGGACATGGACAGTCTATTGAATTAGATTCTATCATCTTAGCGATACTTCAGTACTTCAAAAAGATCTATGGTTTCATTCTTGTGAGTGCTCCCTCTACCAAGATATGTTATTATTCTAGCTTAGTAAATGAACATTGAGAATTTTAATGGCTCAAAAAAAATTTATCATCATGAAATCAATGTGTAAATGTGCTCTCCAAAGACTGATGCTTAGAAGATAGCCACTATCTTCTAAACCACTATTCAAAGCTGTTCCATCTTACTAGGACTTTGATAAAAATTAAAACAATGTAATTAGTTGTTGATATAATTAGATTTGGTACAGACTTTGAGAATTCAGGGTCAACTTCATGTCACAAGAAGGAATCAGAGGAGGATGGAAGTCATGATTGAAGAAAATCAAAGAAATATAAGGAAAATTATCATCAGATTCAGGTCACAAATAGCTACAGGGCAAGACCAGACACAAAGATCCAGAACTGGGTCAGTCTGGTAACTCAAATAAATAACTGGATGAAATTTGAAATTTTATTTAAAAGGGGTTTACAAATAATGACACTCTGTAAATGTAAGGTACTACTACTATTACTAAGAAATATAATTCAGGGTCATGAAACTGAGAAAAGCCACTCAAAAAAAAAGGTTTATTTGCATACCCTAAAGACAAGAAGACACAGGACAATTCAAAATTATTATTATAACAAAGAAAACGTCTAGAATAAAAGAGGAAGAGATATAATACAATTTAGAAATTCTCCATATAAAAAGATAAGAGTGTGATTACCTAGCAGGATGATCCTGAGACCCAAGTGAACTTATTGCAGCATTTGGGTATGATTGACACACCTGGGGATCACAAACATATACATTATCTAGTAAAGCTGGGATTTTCAGCCACATGTTCTTTCTCTACTAGCCACCAAGTTATGCTTCAAACTTAAACTACAACAGCTAGGTGTAAATTGACCATGAGTCTCTCTTTAGTGCTCTGGATCCACATTTGAATTATTCCTAAAATAATAATTTATCATAATGGTTTCAATTATCATCACTTGTTGGTCCCCAATCTTGTTTCCGTTCTCAGCAGAAACCCAAAAAATTAGCGCACTCTACAATTAAACTAAATGAAATTTACTGGAGTGAAATTGAAAGTAAAATATAAGTTACATATATGTTTTACATACATATAAAATATGGCTTACAATCTGAAGTATATTGAGTAGCATCAGTTGCTTCAATAAAGTCTAAATGTCTAATATGCCTCCCAATAACCCTGTGACATAGGTACTTGAGATATTACTGTCCCTATTTATAGATAAAGAAACTTAGATTCATTCAAATGCAATTAAGCCTTTGTGAAAGCCATGCTCTGTACTATCTATAGAGAAAAGGCCAAAAAATGGCATAGTCCTTTTCTTCAAAGTGTTTACATTAAACTGAGCTGGATATCTCATTTTTAGTTAGACAATAATGTTGAGAGCTATTGGTTTTGCTTTCAAAAATAACAGGAAATAAAATATTTCAGATTTGCCCACCCAACAATAAAAATGTTTTTAAAAGCTAAATCGTCTATATCTCTGACTTTTTTTTTCCTTTGTTTTGTTGTTGTTATTTGTGGAGACCTAATTTCATCAATTCAGAGGTACAACACTGATTATTTTTGAGCAGAGTTTATTTTTGACCTGGATCAGAAGAGGCCCAGAAGGAGGCAGTGTATCCTGTGTAGAAATATTGCTAGCTTTCTCAATGTTGAAAAATAAAACATTCAGAAGTAGGAAATAATCCAATTGATTTTTAAATGAAAATCTCTTGAAGTTAAATGGCCAAAAATATTTTAAAGTATTTATTAGTTGAAAATCATATGTGAAATTTTCTTCTTTAACTACATAAAATTAAATTTAAAAATTTGAATTGTAGAAAGCAGGAAGCTATTTTGACAATCTAATAAAAACAAAGCAAAGAAATCAGCTGGTGTCTGGACCTGCTCCAAGTCTTGGAGTTACATCTGTAATTCCAATGAGAAAAAGATTACTAAGAAGAGAAATGTTTGTATTGATTAGCCTCAATTTCTACATTTAAAAGAATTTTAGTATATTTTTATAATGTTTATGTTTAAATATAACTTCTTAGTGTAGATTTATGTCTTATTTTCATCACTTTTTAAATACCATGTCTGGACAAATGAGGGAATTTCAAGTGGGGAAGTCTAAAAATTCCCAGGGGGTTGAGTTTTTTTTCTCACAATGTCATCTTCTACTGATCCTGGGGTAGGGAATCTCATTAGCCAACATCCTGTCAGTTAACAGTCTTTGGTCAAAAGTATTCAAGACCTGGCATGAGCATTGTGCTTCTGGTAACTTCAGTAGTCAATAATTGAGGAAAATGTCATTTTCCCATCATGATTTTTTTTCACATATCAGTCCATTTGAATTTTTCACTCATGTTTGATGAATTCTTCCCATCCCTAGTGAATATAAAATGGTGCTAGAGCACTTTTCTCATGCCATGCACATGAAAATGCCCAATCTAAAATTTAAATACATTTGGAAAAAAACAAGAAATAATGCCTCCCCCTGGCAGTTATCAGACCTCCCAATTATATTTTCTCTCCTCATCCCATAATAAAAAACTTACTAGCTCCGGGCAAGTCACTTAACCTCCATTTACCTCAGTTTCCTCATCTGAAAAGTGAAAATAATAATAGCATCTACCTTCCAGGGTTGCTGTGAGGAACAAATGAGATAATAATTGTGAAGTACTAAGTACACTGTATTTGGCACATAATTAGGGCTATATAAATATTGGTTATAAAAATCATCTTCATTTTCTATTATTGTTTAAAAAAATATTCCCTCATTTTCTGTTATTGTTAAAAAAAAAAATTCCCTCAACACTGAGCTGCAGGGAAAAACCATTGCGCTCTGTTTCTTAATGAGAGGTTCAGAGACTTGACAAATCCTTAACCTCAGAGTGAGGAAGATCTGGGTTTAAGTCCTATCTCTGACCTATATCAAGCAAGTTCCCATTTTTCAGTATAATTCTCCCTATCTGTTCTCATGAAGAACAAATGAGATAATAATTGTAAAGTGCTAAGCACTGTGTGTGGCAAATAATTAGTGGTATGTAAATATTAGTTATTATTGTCATCATCACTTTATTATTAAATTACTAAAAATACTCCCTCAACAACGAGCTTCAGTTAAAAAAAAATCTGTCTTAATGAGAGATTCAGAGACTTGACAGATCTTTGACCTAGAGTGAAGACGATCTGGTTTTAAGCCCTGACCTATACTGAGCAAGTTCCAATTTGTCAGTACAATTCTCCGGATCTCTATGATATAGGTTACAATGGTAGCTCTCTATGATTCGAGGTTGTAAAGGAAGTGCTCATTTGCATTGATAGAAGAAATTTATTCACAGTAAAAGAAATGAACATTACATCTTCTAGCTACTATAACCATGCAAAGAGGCAATATTGGTGTTCAGTCGTTTTTCACTCTTGTCTGACTCTTTGGACCCTTTGAGGGTTTTCTTAGCAAAGAATGGTTTGTCATTTCCTTTTCTAGGTCATTTTATAGATCAGGAAACTGAGGCAAACAGGGCTAAGTGACTTGCCCAGAGTCACACAGTTAGGAAGTGTCTGAGGCCGGATTAGAATTCAGAAGATGAGTCTTCCTGATTCTATGTCACCACTCAAATGCCCAAAGAAGCATACTTAGAACAAATGGTCTGATTAAATGATTTTGGGGTACTTTATAGCTTGAAATAATGTTATATTGAGGGAAAAAATTACAATATAAACCCTGATTATGTATTAAACATAATAACAATATCCCTACAAAGAAAAAGTAATTGGAAGGTGGCAGAGAAGGAAATAAACTGTTTTCGTATTTCATTGATGGTTTTGAGCTCTTTCTTTTTTAACACTCAGAACAAGTTGAGAAGTAATATGGAGAGAGCAGGGGTAGCTAGGTGGTGTCATAGTGCATAGAGCAGGGGGCAGCTAAATGGAACAGAACAGACAGAGTTCTGGAGGGAAGGACCATAGTGGATAAAGTGCTGGACTTGGAGTCGGTAAGACATCTTCCTGAGTTCAAATCCGGCCTCAGACACTTACTAACTGGGTGATGATGCTGGTCAAGTCATTAAATTTCCCAATGTTCTAGGAAACCCTATAAAATTCTAGGTTGCAGAGAAAATGCCAACCTATAATAGTAAAGGAGTTTCCTCATCCAAGAGTACCCTATATGCTAATGAAATCACAGATATAGTCCTTATGCAAGTAAACAAGCAAAATAAAAGGTGAAATTCATTAGGCTGTAAATTCCTTAAGGACAAGGACAGACTTCTGTCCTTCTCTGTGATCCTGGTGCTTAGCATACAATAGGTACCTAATAAATGCTTGTTGACTATTTTCTGCCTGACTTAACCGTTTCACTTTTTAATTTTGTTTGCTTATTTGGAGGATGGTGCTTAAATGTATTAGGGGGAAAATGTATAAATAAATGCTATTGATCTACTTCCCTGCCTTAATTAAGTACAATTGAGCAGGCATAACCTAGAGTTTCTTGGATGATTTGGGATGCAGCTGTGTCCCAGGGTCATTAGCAATCAATAGAAATTCATCAGTCATACATCTATTTCTTGCAGAGCACTATGGATTACTAAAGAAGTAAAAGATTGATTGCTATTCTTATGTCATTGACTGTCTACTCTGAGAGAACATTCAGAGCACCTTACTGAACCTACTCTAGATATAGATAAGACAGAGAAGGCAGAACAGTGTGGATTTTCTTCAGGTTGTGCCCTGGAAGTTGTATTTTTTAAAGCCCAAATAACTGATAGGCAGCTAATTGGCTCAATGAATAGAGCACTAGACCTGGAATTAGAAAGACCCAAGTTCAAATCTTATCTTAGATACTTACTAGCTGTATTACCCTGGGCAAGTCATCCTCTATCCACCTCAGTTTGCCCATCTGTAAAATGCAGATGATCATAATCCCTATCTTCCAGGGTAGTTGTGAGGATGTTAAACATGTATGTACTTTGCAAACCTTAAAGCACTAGGTAAGTCTAACTATTGATAAGTATCATTAGGGTCTTATAATAGCTGACATGCTGGCGTTCCTTTAAGGTTTTCAAATACTACACACTCAACTCATTTGATTTCCTGCAACAACCCAAAGCAATAGGATTATCCTTATTTTATAAATGAGGAAACTGAGGCCCTGAGAGAGAAGCTCAAAATCTATGTTTCTCAAATGGAAGAGAGGAGAGAGAAAGAGAGACAGAGACAGAGAGACAAAGACAGAGAGAGAGAGGGACAGAGAGACACGGAGACAGAAACAGAGACAGAGACAGAGACAGACAGACAGAGAGAGACAGACAGAGAGACACAGAGAAAGAGAGAGAGAGAGAGTGAAAGAGAGAGAGAGAGAGAGAGAGAGAGAGAGAGAGAGAGAGAGAGAGAGAGAGAGACCAGGCTCTGAAATGATTCACACTGAGCCAGTAGCTCTTCCTGATCAGGGACCAATTAGGGGATTGCTTCATAGTCCCAAAGGGCCCAAATCCTTCAGCACTGTGTTACTGTCCTGGAAGTGGCTAGGATGCATGTTCAGAATGCCATGGGGTATACGCCAATGCAAACCTCACTACAAATATATGGAGAGAAACAGAAACAAAAAGACAAAGAGGGAGAGGGAGAAAGATTCCTATGTAGGCACACATATATTTACATATAAATTTATGGATATATACATATATACCTATACATACACATTTACAAATAGACATACATATATACACATTTATACATATACACACATATATATACATATATGTGTGTATATGTATATATATATATATATATGTATACACACATATATACATACACACATACACATACACACACACACACTACTAAGGGGTGTGAAGTGACCTAACCAACTTGACAAATTTAAAAGATAAGGCTTTTGTACTTTTGAAGAAAGTTCTTCTTTTAGATAGAACCCCAATGATGTCTTCTTACCGCAGTCTCTCCAGAATCCTCTTCTTCAGAATCCTTCCTCTTTGCTCTGACACATTGCCCCTCCAACCCTATGGCCTTTCTATTCTCATATGAAACTCCCACTTTAAGGGGATACCATTTTAGGTAGAGTCCGACCCATGCTTCGGACCACTCATACCTGAACTCTCTCTCGAATCTTCCACTTCTTGGCTGGAATACTCTGCCTTCTCCTTGTATGCAGCATTTGTACCTTTCATTTTCCCCCTATTTTCTTTTTCTCTATATCAGCTATTTTCCCATATTAGTTTATAAGTTCCTTGAAGACAGTGACCATCTTGCCTGAATATCTTTTTGTATTCTCCGGAATCAGCATGGCTTCTAGAACATAGTAAGTTTAATAATTTGTTTTTCTCTATTTAAACAGGAATATTCCCATTGACACCTTATTTAAGACTTGGATGATAGTCTGTGGAGGGGCAAGAAGAGTAATTTTACCCCAAGTAATTGGGGTACTTAGTACTTAGTCAAGGCTGTGGAAACCAGACCCAATGCCCATAAGCGGTCACCCTTTGACTTTATCTTTATAGGGAATACAAACAGGAGCCAAATTCAGAGCAAAGACATAACAAAGACAAGTCAGAAATCATATATTGTATTTGCTATGTGCCAGGCACATAGTCACAGGCCAAATCAGTCAATACCTAAATAAATTAATTCAGGCTATTCACTGGAAGGTCAAATACTGAAAGTGAAACTTAAATCCTTTGTTTACATGATGAGAAAACAGAACTTACTAAAAAAGATCCCAATGTTGGGAAAGAGTGAAGGGAAAAGGGGACAGCAAATGATGAGATGGACAGTATTATGTAAACAACAAATATGAACTTGAACAAATTTAGAGATGTAGTAGAGAGATAGAAAGGCCTAGCATGATGTGATCCATGGGAGTCCCAAAGAGTTGAACATTACTGAACAACAACAACAAAATACACCGGGCTTGAAGTACACCAAAAATGGTTAAATAAGGTTATTCATATAGCCTCTTCCCCAGGGATAGTAGCCATGGAAAAATCAGGGACAAATATCCCAGGAGATCTTGGAGGAGAAACACTCACCCTGGATGCTCCCAGAACCAGCCTTCTGGAGAGAAGAACAGTAGTTTTATTCAAGTTCCTAAACCAAGCCTTTTAGAAAGAAGAGAAGCAACTCTGTCTTCTCAGCAGCTAAAAGAACGGAAACAGCCAAATTGTGAAGAAGCAAAATTGAACCTTGCCTTCCATATTACTGAGTTGTGTGGACTGTGCAAATCCTATGAGAAGGAGTGCAAAATCAGAAACCCCTTCTGAGTGAACTTCAACCTTAGGATAAATAACACTCTAAGTCTGAAGAATTATATAGGTTGAGAATTCCCCAAATGAGAAAACATTGGAAGTAGCTGGAGTTGACCCTTCCCCTTCTGATAAGCCCTATTTCCCCAGGCATCCATAAGACTTCAGGTTCATAATGTTCAGAATTTGCCTAACTGCTCCTAGTATCCATTAACTCCCCAAACTTGGCTCTCCATTCAGAATGATCACGAACCCTGTCAAAGACATCCATCAAACCTCTACCTTCTATGACCAATTACCAAGAAGAGAGTTGAGAGAGTCATTTTATTCCACCGCTGGCAGGAAGATGTCACTCCCTCCCAACACATCTGCATGAAATGCCAGTTTCATTCTTTGGCTGGAAGAGAAGAAAACAAATGGACCCTGGGCCAGCTCAGAGCTCCAGAGAAGCCCTGTCTAGATTACAATGCTTCAATGAATACACAATTCCCTTGATGCAGCATTGCCGTTATCATTGCTGAGTAAAACTCATTCTCACCTTCTGATCGTCTATAATCTTTGTTCACAACCTCTTGTAAATCTTCCATAGAAAATTTATATAATAAAATTGCCTTAAAAATAAATATCCCCTAATAAAAATTGTTTCCCTGACATTTTTCTGTCTCATAAAATTATATGTGAAAAGGGGAAAAAAGCATTGTGGTTAATTCAAGTACATGGATTTCAAAGTAGAAGAAGGGACCTGAAAGACTATTCCAATCTCCTTATTTTACAAATGAGGAAACTGAGGTTCAGAAAGGTTGAGACAGGACTAAGATCAGAAGTGTTAAGTAACAGCGTTGGGCCTTGAGCCAAAAAATGTCTCACTCCAAATCCAATGTTCTTTTCCATTGTCCCGCTAGCCCGGGTTCAGGTGAGTTCTGTGCCAATTAATCAAGGGAGCCAGAAAACATAAAAGACTGGGAGGTGGGAAGATCCGAGACATGCTCAGGCCCCAGCAACCCTCTCATATTCTCCTGTCTTCAATCTCCTTTAGCAATTAAAAGACAGCACACCCTTATCCTGAATAGAAGTTCAATTAGATCCAATAATGAAATCATCAAGTGTTACTGAGGTGGAACTTGGTAGTAATTAGTTTTTTGATACATAAATACAATTTCCAAATGCAATTTGTCCCTGAGCTGAAGCTGTTGATTCAATCCTCAGTATTTGCTATTACAAAGGGTACTGTGCGTGGTGAACTGGATTCCAGTTCCTCAGGGAAGAGGTTATATAAGGACACGGCCATTTGGACGGGCAACGTCCAGGGATTGGTACGGCTTGGCCGAATAGGTCTTGGTCAGTTGTCCATCTTGAAAGATAAGCCCCTTCTCTGATTTCATTGACAAGCATATAATTTTTATCAACAGCCAAGCCAACTAAATCACTCTCTGCCTTTATCTTCCTTTCTTTCTGAGCACCTCCTTCTCCCAACTGATAATAACCCCTTACATTTGTATAGACTTTTGCAGAGTACTAAGTGATTTGAAGTGATTTGAATGTATATCACATTATCTTCCCAATTACCCTGTGAGATCTGTGTGGAAAGTGTTCTCATTACTTCCATTTTACAGATGGGGAAACAGACTCAAACACTTAACGAAGTCAAAGGATCAACATTATGGTCTTCTGTTAGTCCAGCATCTTTGCCTGGCATAGACTGGGATAGTCGTGTTTTTCCTCTTTCTCACCTTTTACATTTGGCTGCTTCTGCTATTTCAGACCAGTCATTCAACTCAGGTAAAGATGTCAGTTTCTGTATCTATAAAAGAAGGCAGTTGGGTTAATAATAGTAGCGACCAATTTTTATTGTTGTTATGGAATCATTTCAGTCATGGACATCACTTTGTGATGCCCTCGGATTTTTCTTGGCAAAGATTCTGTAGTGGTTCGCCATTACCTTCTCCAGCTCATTTTACAGATGAGAAAACTGAGGTAAACAGGGGAACTTGACTTGCCCAGGTTCACACAATTGGTAAATGTCTGAGATCACATTGGAACTCATAAAGAGTAGCCTTCCTGACTTCAAAATCAGCACTCTGTGCATTACCTCATAGGGAGAGATTAGGGTCATCTATTCTGGGGCTCATAGAAATTGTGGGAAAATCATGAGTATTTCCATAGCCTTAAGGTTTGCAAAATGTCTTACATACATTATTCCATTCAGTTCTAACAATGAACCTAACCATAATCCAAGGTCTAAATGCTCGTGCTGAAAATATAACCATCAGTTCTGAAGCTATTACAAGCTGGCTTTACCCTGAATACTTCTGATCCAAGTACCATCTCACAAGGGCTCATGATTTTGTTATTGTGTTTTTTTGAAAACCCTTTGCCAACTCTGGAGTCATACTATTCATCTGGATTCCTCAACTGCTTTAAAATGTAATTGTTCTTTAAAAGGCTTGCCTTTCCCTCATAAAAGATTGCTATTATATTTATTCCCTTCAGGCTGAATTTGAAATATTCTTGATGGATTTGTCATCTTGACATTGTGCAAAGATCGTCAACATCTTTTGGAGTCATAGACCCCTTCTCAGAATGATGCTTTTAAATGCATAAAATTATAAAGTAAATCAATACTATTGAAATACCTTTATCAATTGTTTTAAATGTTTGTGGAAAGCCCCTCCTTCCAGATTAAGAACTACTGATCTGGGAAAAGGGCCTCATCATTTGAGAAGAAGCTGTTTTTTCTCAGGCAACTGAGGTTAAATGACTTGCCCTGGTTCATGCAGCTAGGAAGTGTTAAGTGTCTGAGGGCAGATTTGAACTCAGGTCCTCCTGACTTCAGGGCTGGTGTCCTATCCACTGCACCAGCTAGCTGCCCCAGAAAGAAGTTCTTGATGAAGAATAACAAAAGGACATTGATGGGGTTTTGTATGGGACTCAGTGAGATACCAGTAGAAATACCTAACTTCAAGACTGGAGAGCCTCATCTACCCAGATTCAACTATTACATCTTTAAGGCTAGCTCCCTGTAATGGGCTGAGGCTTGAGTTGATGCACTGAGGTCCCAAGCACCGTGAGGCTAAATAGTAATTGGACCATACTCTATTAATATATATGCTTGGAGAAAGAATGGCCCCCGCCCACTCTTTGTGCAAGTCCTGATGTGTTGTATAGGAAATGATGATTTTGGTGGGTGGAGGCAGGGGAGTGGAAAAGGAAGAGGAAAGAGAGACTGCTGGCTGGCGTCTTGACACAGCTGCTCACATTGCCCTTCACCTCCGATCCCCTTTTCACCTGCAATCCCCCTTCACCTCTGTTAGCTGGCTTCCTGTCGCAGCTGCCCATATTGCTATCACAATCCTTCTTCATCTCTACTGAGAATAAAGATTAAAGATTTTCCCCTTAACCTGAATTCCTGACTCCGGCTGATTTTAAATACACGGTCATCACAGCTCCCAAACTTCTCTCTCCACTTTTCAGCCTCCCTCCTGAGCATTATTCCATCCTGTATTTCCATTTCCCAGTGGCTCTACAGACTCAACAAGCCCAAAACTGAACTCATTATCCTTCACCTAAAATTATCTTATCCAAAGGACAGCAATCAGTTCTGTGGGGGGAGTCTAAATCATGTCTCAGGAAATAGGCTGAAGGAAGGAGGGATATTTAGCCTAAAGAAGAAAGGTAATTGTCTTCGGGTTTTTGAAGGGTTGTCAACCAATGGCAGAGAAATTATCGAGAGGAAGTTGAATAGAAGTGGATTTCAATTCAATATGTAGACATTTTCTCCATTTTGACAATAGACAACCAGAGCTGTCTAAAATGGGTTGATTGCCTCAGAAAATAATGTATTCCCCATTACTGGAGGCTTTCAAGAAAGGATTGGGAAGACATTCTGGAAATTCCCATTCCAGTTGATATATTTCTGATCAGACATGGGTTGGACTAGATTGCCTTGAGACTTTTCAAAATCTAAGATTCTGTCATTCTTAATTATTGACAAATGAGAAAATTAAGGCTTAGGAAACTTGACAAGTTTATTCATTTTGGTAAGTACTGGAACTGGGAATTAATCCTAGGTGTTTTAACTCCAAATCAACAGTTCTCCATTATCCCACACTGTCACCACCATGGTCTTTTTTATATACTTGTGAATAGAGACAATCTTTTCCCAGACTTATAACATGTAATTCCCTTTAATAATTTATAACTAGATGGCACAACAAATTGAACACCAGGCTTGGAGTTAAAAGACCTGAGTTCAAATCAAGGCTCAGGAACTTAGCAGCTATATAAACCTGGGTTAGTCATTTGACCTCTTTTTGCCTCAGTTTCCTCCTATATAATATGATAATATTACATACAATTATATGTGATAATAAGCACCTATTGTTGTAGGATTGCTATAAAGATCAATAGTTAGCACTGTATAAATGATTATGATTGTTGTTTTATCTTCTATTTATGTGCCTTTGTATCAGTAACGCCCCAAGCTTATAATTCATTCATACCTTCTTCATTTCCACCTGTTAGGAATCAAAATTGCCAATTGAACATTTATGTGAATATGTGTGATTTCCCCCCTTCACTGCTATTGCCATCTCAAATTATTTTATATCTGTTTTGTATATGCTTTGTGTTGACTTGTGTAAAGTGTTTTGCCCATATAAGTTATATGTGGGTTCATCTAGATGTGACTCACATAAATAGATTCTCTATCAAGGGAGACTTATTCCTGCCAAGAAGAGAATTGGGAGATTGGAGCTATAAGTCTGGCCCTTCTTATTCTCCTCAAAGAAGCAGTGTCAGACTAGAATTAAGTATTTACACTTTTCTAAATGTTGTTCATCTATTTGAGGTCCTGGTCACTATCCCTTTAATGGGGAAGGAAGGCCCCAAAAGACACTATATATCCAAAAGCTTGATGTTTTTCCAGCCAGTACTTTTCTACAAAAACTACCCATAGTAAATAGGAAATAAACTCATTTATCCAAATTGATAGCAAACATAAATCAGAAAATGTATATAAATGAGAACATTTCAGCCAAAACACAAAGTGAATGAGCTCTCCCACTGGGAATGATATTTCAGCTCAAACAAGAGAGAAAAATCTCAGATCTCACCCAAGAGGAAATTTCCCAAAGTCGATAGTATGGTAACTTGAGGGTAATGACATGACCAAAACTCTGACTTCTCTACATGTCGGTTTCTTTCCAGAGACTTTTCCCTTTAAGGATCTCTCCTTAAGGAGAATTTGGTACCAAAAAAAATTCTCTGAAAGGTGGAAGCCCAAAAAAAACCGGGATTTCTCTCCTCAGAAACTCTGTTCGATTCTTCCCCTTATGCAGACATGAAGTATTTAGTAATCAGTCTCCACCACTGAATAATCTTATGTGACTAATTCCCTCATTAAACTTACATGTCATTATCTCTAATAGAATATAAACTTTCCGAGGGCAAGGACAATCTGGTTTTTGACCCTGAATCCCCAACCTGGCATTCAGAGAGGGCTTAATAAATGCTTATTGACATAATTGAATGAAGTATTCAGAGGGCAGGAACTATTCCCCAAAGTATAATTCAGAATCTTATTCATTGTAAACGCATATTGGATTGATCTAAATTGAAGTGAATAGATTCACACACCTGCAAGAAATAACCAAAAAAAAAATCATCATTGCATCCTTGGCTTCATTTACAGTGGGGAATAGAGCAAAGCCAAGATATAAACCGATTTTTTGGCTCCAAACCTAAACAGTGAAAACTGGAGATGAAACAAGATCCTTCCCTATCTTGGCTCTGCTAGAGTCCCCATCGTGTTGATTATTTGTTTAGGGAAGCAATAGTCCACTGTCTTCCGCTCTAGTAAGAACAAACCTGAAGCTTTGTGTTCCATTCTGAGCATTATATTTTAGAAAAGACATTTACAAGCTGGAGAGTATTCCAAATAGTGAAGGGTCTTCAAGTCATGCTATATGGGGATGACTAGAAAAAATTGAGAAGGTTGATCCCTAGAAGAGATTTATACTTATCATGTATACATAGAATATAAGGATGCAAGAATAGTTTCAAGGGATCTGAGAAGAGCAAAAATTTCAGGGACTAAAGGGCATATGGTTTTCCCATTGGATTTACTACATAGATAGGACCAATTTGATGAGGACAAAAATGGAAAGTAGTGCTAGTCTTGATTCAGTCCCTAACCAGAAGGGTTACCTTGACCAAGTGATTTTACAACTCTCAGTCTCAGTTTCTCCAGCTGTGAAATCAAGGAATTGGACGAGATGATCTCTTGTTCAGCCCTCTAGAAAAGTAATATGGCGCAATGGAAAGCATTCTGAACAATCCAACTTCTAATAAATATGTTATTGCCAAGTGACTTTATTCAGAATCTATTTCTTCTTCTATGAAACAGAGATTTCAATTCAACAAACATTTCTTAAATATCTGTTATTACCATATTTTGTGCTGGACACACACACACACACACACACACACACACACAAAATGAAATAGTCCCTGCCCTTAAAGAGCTCATGTTCTGTCATGAATATGTGTGTACAAATAAACAAATACAAAGTAATGGGCAGCAGAGGGGATAAATGAGCCTATATCACCCACCTTAAAAGGTTGTTCTATAGATAATAAGATAATATGTGATTAGTATATCTTACCTCGTTCCTTAGCTCTATTTAATATACTGTAAGTGGGGAAGGAAAGATGGAGATATGGAATTAAGATTCCCCATGGCAAATAGCTGAATGGGACATAAGAGAAAACAAAATCAAGGCACAGAACTTTCTTTTTTAATAATTTATTTAACATTTCATTTTCCCCCAATTACATGTAAAAATAATTTTTAATGTTTATTGTTTTAAATTTTGAGTTCCAAATTCTCTTCTTCTCTTCCATCCCCCTCACTGTAAAAGTAAGCAATTTAACGTAAGTTAAACATGAAGACACAGAACTTTCAAGAGTAAAACAATAAAATATTAGCCCAAGAAGTACTAAAGAAATAGCAGTTTTATATAAACCATATGCAAATAATAATCAAATTATGTGTAAATGACTACTTCCTCTCTTCCCCTTTCTCATGTAACTGGATATTTTATATTTCTGAAAAAAAAACTTGTTAGTATCCTTTGGAAATCTCTATTTTTTTTTTCTATCCAAGCAAGTTTAGAGAAGCATAGATAGCCATATCAGCAGAGATGAAGTAAAATGAACATCCAGGGCTGGTCTGCCTGGTGTGTTGCAGGGTTGGTGGAGTATGCCTCAGTCTGAACTGAGAACCATGGGAATGAATCTCCTTTTTTAGCTTTTTATTTTCAAAACATGCAAAGATAGTTTTCAACATTCACCCTCACAAAACTTTGTGTTTAAATTTTTCCATCCTTTCCTCCACCTCTTCTCCTAAATGGCAAGCAGCCCAATATAGTTTAAACATGTGCAATTCTTCTCTTTATATTTCCACTTTTATCTTGCTGCACAAGAAAAATTAGATCAAAAGGGGAAAATGAAAAAGAAAAATGCAAGTGAACAACAATTAAAAAAAGGTGAAAATATTCTGTGATCCACATTCAGTTCCCACCATCCTTTCTCTGGGTGCAGATGGCTCTCTTCATCACAAGCCTATTGGAACTGGCCTGAATCACCTTATTGTTGAAAACAACCACATCCATCAGAAATGAATGTTGCATAATCTTGTTATTGCATACAATTATCTCCTGGTTCTGCTCACTTCACTTAGCATCAGTTCATGTAAGTCTCTCCAAGCCTCTCTGAAATCATCCTGCTGATTGTTTCTTATCAAACAATAATATTCCATTACACTCATATAACATAACTTATTCAGCCATTTCCCAACCATGAGCATCCTCTCAGTTTCTAGTTTCTGGCCACTACAAAAAGGGCTGCTACAAACATTTTTGCACATGTGGGTGCTTTTCCCTTTTTTACAATCTTTTTTGGAATACAGACATAGTAAAGACACTGCTGGATCAAAGGGTATGCACAGTTTGATATCTCTTTGGACATAGTCCCAAATTGCTCTGTGGAATGGCTAGATCCATTCACAATTCCACCAACAATATATTGGTGTCCCACTTTTCCCACATCTATTCCATCATTTATCATTATCTTCTCCTGTCATCTTAGACAATCTGAGAGATGTGTAGAGGTAATTCAGAGTTGTCTTAATTTGCATTTCTCTGATCAATAGTGATTTAGAGCATTTTTTCATATGCCTAGAAATGGTTTTAATTTCTTCATCTGAAAATTGTCTGTTCATATCCTTTAATCATTTATCAATTGGAGAATGGCATATGGAATGAATCTCTTTAAAGAACTATCAGATTCAGTGGAATTACCAGGCCAGTACTTTAATAACTTCCTGATTTTTAATACCTGAGCCTATAAAAATGATGGCGAAATCACAGAGAATGGAAAACAGCTGGGACCTGGAAATCGAATACCGTCTGTCTGGGGAGCAGAACTGAAGGGAGGATCCAGATTGAGACTCTGGGCTGCCAAACTGGCCCTGGAGCAGAGGACTTGAGGCTGGATGAATGGAAGAGCTAGGGATAGCCTGAAATTGGAAAGTAGGAGAACTTTCTCTTTGGAATCTGAATTTTTCCCTTTATCTGGCCTGTCTTGACTCTTTCAGCTTCTATGACTGTTGGGGAATACTGTATAAAGGATCACTCATCCTCTTAAGAAAAAATCCTAGGATCCAGAGGAATAAATCATAGAGCAATTTCAGAGCCATTCCTGGAAATTTTTCAAAAATTATAGAAACCAACTCAGAGCATACTTGAGCTACTTCCACCACAGACAAGTCTCTTTAAAGAGAGACTAGGAAACAATGTCATTTAGAGAATTCAGGTTCAAACCCTCCTGCCTCAGATGTTTCTTGCTTTTATGGCCTCAGTCTGCAAAATAAAAGATCTTTTCTCTTTACAAGTCTACATACTTTATTTCAGGCATTTTAAAACATTGTTATGATCAGAAGAATTACACCGGACTGCCTGAAGTGTCCATGATACAAAAACAAAAGTTTAAAAAAAAAAGCCATAGGATTAGTTGATCTCTTAAAGTCCCCTCCAGATCCTGTTTCTAAGGATCAGAAAACATGACGAGTCTGGACCGTTCATTAGTTAGTGGACCATGGACAAGTTCCTTCCCTTCTCCAAATCTCAGTCTTCTCCTCTGTGGAAAAGGCACACCTACCAGGGATGTTATGAATCATAATAATCAGAGCAAATGCATTTGAAACTCTTGTAAATTCTCTAAAACATTATGCAAATGGATAGTATTACTACTACTTTTGCTATTAATAAGGCAATCTTTAACTGTAAAATGCTGTATAAATATAAACTGTTCAGGGACCTGCAGAGAGAAAAGATTGTCAAATATTCAATTTTAGCGTTTACACCCTGAAACTTAACAACCATTACAAATCCTGGCTTGATTTTTTATTTCACTGATTTTCTAAGACTTAAGAAAGTTATGGGAAAAATGTAAATAATGCAGATTAAACTTAATACATCCCACATGCCTGTTTTTTTTTTCTAAGAGCCAGCTGTTAAACACGTACTAGCACACCCCTGGCTGGGTCCACAGCATAACAAACCTATCTATGAGGAAGTGATCAGGTCTTGTCTTCATCCTGCCCTCCACTCCAGTTTTCCAACTAAATTCTCACCCAAAGAAAGCACAGAAAGAGGTCAGGCTACTTAAATTTCTGAATGTGATGAACCATGATTTATCCCAAAGAGTGTTCTCAGAGTCAGGTCCCGATTCTTGGGGGGTGAGCTAATTTGGCCTCATAAATAAAATGAAATGAGTATGGATCAGAATGTTTTTCCATGTGTTGTTCACTCTTTGTGACCCCATTTGGGGTTTCCTTGGCAGAGATACTGGAATGATTTGTCATTTCCTTTTCTAGCTCATTGACAGAGGGGAAACTGAGGCAGAGATTAAAGTGTCCAGGGTCATACAGCTAATGAGTGTCTGAGACTGGATTTCAACTCGGTCTTCCTGACTCTAGATCTAGTATTCTATATGCTGAACTATCCATATGCCCTAAACCCCACTAAATACCTGCCTATGTAGGTTTACATATTTTCTGACTAATGAACTCATTTTATAAGGGAAATCAAAAAGCCCACTCATCATATTATAATACTTGAGGCTTGAACCCCTAAAGATGTGCCATGGAGAAAGCAATAAACTTTCTCTTCATCTTCCCCATCCCCATATGAGCTCTCACACACAAGGGTCAAGGAAGCTCAAAAGTGGTTGGATTTGGTCAGGAAGGAGCTGAAGCATGTTGCCCAAAGAGAATGGAATAGAAACAGATTTTAATCCCCTTGGACTTCAATCCAAAAGCACTTTCCTGTCTTTAAAAGAGGCAAAGCTAGATATAAAGACAGTTACCAGGCCCCCTCCCTATTTTTATGGTAGTTAATGGAGCATGGAGAGGAAGATGTTCATTCTACCGTACATTCAGCAAAAACAGATGCTTTTAAGCTATGGTTAGGAGACAGCAAATGACTCTCTTGAAAAAAAATTTGCCCACGTGAAAAAAAATGAAGAATTTTAGAAAATCTTCCAGTTTGGCCTCAGTGTTAAATTCTATGCTTGGGACACTACATCTATTGACAAGGATGATGGCAAATGTGATGAAGATTCATGAATTGATTTTATAAATGATGGACTGGATATAAAATGCTACAGTTTTCAAGGACCTTAGAATTCAGAGCACGGTATGGCAGGGCTGGAAGGGACCTCTATTCACTAAACTATACTGCCTCTCATTATAAAGTCATCAAAGAAAAATCATATTCAAAGTTTAATGAGAATTCAAAGGCCAAAAAGATCACTTCTTCATGGGGATAGAAAAAAATCAGTGAAAACCTCATAGAAGAGGTATAATTTCAGCTTGACTGACAAAAAAATGGGTCTTGCATTGTTAAAACATAAATAGACTTGTGAAAGGGAATATTTGTTTATTCCCAAAGTCCATTCTCTACTGAATGATGAGAATTAATTGCTCAATCCCTTGCACCTGCGTGAAGGGTGAACATAATTTTTTTTAAGAAATGGAATGAAAAGAGATTTGCTCTCAACATTCTCTTCAGGTACTTCTGGTTTCCAGCTTCAAAGAAGAAGATGGATGAAACTTCAGGTTGTGGAAGTGAGAAAAAGACTCTGGGGAAAATTGGGTATGAGAGAAAGCAGCAGTCTCCATCATGTCCCTATCCCCAGCTTGCTACCCTAGAGACTTCAGGGAATTTCCCCTTAAGAGAAATATGGTTCTCTCTTTTGACTGAAATGAGTTACTATGCTCTATATAGATGATCTCCTTGCTCAGTCTTGTCTGGTACATATTCTTTTATATATACATATGTGATATATATATATATATATATATATGTGTGTGTGTGTGTGTGTGTTGTGTGTGTGTGTGTGTGTATATACACATTCTCTGATATATACTTATATAATGATATATATTTATATATAATGATAGAATAATAATGATACATTCTGATATATTCTCATAAACAAACACATTCTCTAATTTCTATTTTGCTATTAAATTGGATAAATGTATTTCTTTGATATTTGCTATGTGTACAATCATTCTGGAATTGCCATTAAGTACAAATGAGACACCTGGGATATAAAACTTGGGGTGCTCTGTTCCCCACTAAGAAATAGCTATCATGAATTTAACTTGAACCTGAAAAGCACATCTCCTAAATTAACAATAGTTAAAGGAGCAGATAGTTACAATTCTAGCTCTGTGCCTCCTCCTTCTGAGGAGCAAAGAGGGATCCATATCTGGGCCCCCAACCTCCAGCTTCCTTTTGGGGAAGAAATTAAATTCACTCCGAGAAAGGAAAGGGAAAGTAATGTTAGAGATATATCTATTCCAGCCATGCTGAGAGTCAAACTGAGACATCCTCACTACAAAAGTATCATAAATTAAAAGTGAGAAGAGACCCTAGGGATAATTTAATTCAATTTTTTTTTTCATTTACAGTTGAAAAACTGTAGCCCAGAAAGCGCAGGCAATTTATCCAGAATCACACAGGTACTGAGCATTAGAACTAGGACTTTTGAACTCATGATCAAGCCTCCTTTCTCCTGTACCAGTATATCCTCCTGATATACTTCTCTGAAAAATATTGTGAGAAAGATAGGGAAAGAAGTTCTCAAATTAGAACTGTAACTAGGGTGAGTAGTCTGTGGCTTTGTCCAAGGTGCTGAAATTTAGAGGGTGTGGACTGCATAGCTCCAGCACTATAAGAACAACTAAGCTCAGCTTGGAATTTGCAAAGGATGGTTGCTGATAATAGATAGCTATGCTTTTCTCCTCCCTCCCCCCACTCCATTACCACCACAACCTGAGTCAGCTCCTCTCTGGTCTCACCCCAGCAAAAGCCCCATGGTACTTCATGCAAGCAAATGTGAATTGACGGCACGTTTTGTGCCACTTGCCTCAAGAGCAAAAATTTGCTAGTTAAAGCTCTGATAAGAATAATAAAAGTTATATGAGAGCAAGAATATAGTAACCAAGGATGTATTAGTGGGAGGGTTTGACGGGGGTGGGAAACAAGCAAAGTGCCATAAAACCTAAGAAATAGCCTGGATGTCCTCAGAGAGGGCAAATACTATGGCTTAAAATAATCATTAGAATCTCTATAAATACTTTTAAGTTTATCAAGCTCTTTTCTCACTGAATTATTATCTCCATTTTAGAGATGAACAAGACAAGTCAAGAGACATCTGGTAAGCACTTGTTATATGCCAGATGCTGTGATAAGCATGGAGATAAAAAGAAAGGGAAAAAACCTTGTCTATAATCCCAAGGAGCTCATGGTCTACTAAACAACTTGGAAGTCAGAGATGGGAAAAGTCTACCCCAGAGTAGGCTCAAAGAAGGAAGGAAAATCAATATACTATACTCCAGAGACAAGTTATTCCTCTGCCTGCCCTGGGGGATGGGATTGGTATTCATTTAAACCAACATTCTAGAAAGTTTCAGCATCAAAAGCATTAGTAGTTGGTCCCACAAACTTTACCACACAGACACCAATTATACTATAACTCCCAATTAGGGGAAAACTCATCATTTCAAAGTAATGTAATTATATTAAATAACACTAGTCATGTCAGTGCAGAGACCAGGCCAGCCTCTAATTATGTGCTGTACCTAGACACCTCTGAGCAGAGCGAGAATAATTGGGACCTGATATTTTCCCTTTTCAGTGTTGCTCTGACTCTTCCTCAGTGACTCTGCATCATTTTCCTGCCCTCTGTGCGACAGGGGAATCATCTGGACTTGAGACTCAGACACAAGTGGATTATTGACAGCTACCATGCAGGTGTGAGACAGCCTAATGTGGCCTGAATTTAGAGTCAGAAAACCAAAATTCAAAACCAGTCTGTATCACTGATAATCTATTGGACTTTTAGCGAATCCCTTACATTACTTACCTTAATTTCCTTACCTCTACAATGAAGATTTTAGACTAATTGCTCTCTAAGCTCCTTCCCTCATACATTTAGGTCTATAATCTTTTCCCAGATTCCCAACCTAAAATTTTTCCTCCTCTTCATACTTCCCAAGAACATTTGGTCTGAATCTCTCCTTTCCTATGAGATAATACTCAGATAAAGTAGACAAATGCCTAAAGAGACTTTGCAACCCCACAACCAACCCACCCCCAGTATAGCATTGTTAGGAGACAGATAAAAACCACTGAGACCTACAGTAACCAAGCAACTTTCTGAAGACCACAAAAGTTGTTAAAGAATTGAGAATAGTCTACATGGAAGAACTCATTAGAACGTTCTCGTTATTATGATAATTAGGAGTACAAAAAACAGAGCATGGGCATGAGTTGAATATGAAGAGATAATATCTTTTTTAAATGATGAAATTTAGAGGTGAGAGATGAATGTACTGAGAGAAATCAAGAAGTGGAATGGTGTAAATTATCTGCTATAAAAAAAGGCAAGAAAAAGCTTTTACATCAAAGGGGAAGAAAAGGAGGAAGGAGAGGGGGAATGAGTGAACCTTACTCTTATCAGAACTGGCTCAAATAGGAAATAATATACACACTCATTAGGGGTATAGAAATCTATTTTACCCTGCAGGAAAATAGGAGAGGAATGGGATATGGGAAGGGGAGGTGAGGGAGGAGAAGATATCTTGGGGGAGGGGGTGGCTAGTGGCAGAACACTTTTGAGGAGGGACAGGGTGAAAGGAGAGAGAGAATAAATGGGGGGGGCGGCGAATACAATTACCAATAGTGATTGTAAAAAAAATTTCGAAGCAAGTTTCTTTGATGAAATAGTATTGTTGTCTGGGAAATGATGAGCAGGAGGCTCTCAGAGAAAAAAAAACCTGGAAAATCCTCCATAACAAAGTGAAATATACTGTGTACATAGTAATAGCAATATTCTAGGATGATCAGCTATAAAAGACTTTATTATCCTGAGTAGTACAATCATCCACAACTACTCTGAAGGGCTTATGATGAGGAATCCTATCCATATCCAGAGAAGGAACTGATTGAGTCTGAATATAGATCTAAGTATTATCTATTTCTCTCTTTATTTTTAACTTAATTTTTCTTGAGGATTTTTATTTTCATTAGGGTGGGAGAGCTATGTTTTCTTTCACAATTTGACTTTTATAGAAATGTTTTGCATAACTTCACACGTGGTATCTTAATTGTGGGTGGGAATAAGGGAGAGAAGCTGGAACTCAAAAAATCTTAAAAGCAAATGGGAAAAATTATATTGAGTGTTACTGGTGGAAAATATTAAATAAGTAAATAAATAATTGAGAATAGAATCCAGGACTCCTAATTCTTAGCATTAGAGCAGGCTACCTGCATGTGACTTATCTTTCCTATCAAACTGTAAGTTTTTCAGGGAAGGGGATCATAGTTTATTAAGTTGTGGGCAACTATATGACACAGTGTATCCAGTCCTGGACTTGTATTTGAGTACAAATCCTGCCTCAGATACTAGCTGTGATTTAATCTTTCTTGTTTCAGTTTCCTCACCTATAAAAGGGGCATAATAATGGCCCTGCCTTTCAAAGTGATGAAGATCAAATAAGATCACATGTGTAATTATGTTGCAGAACTTAAAATAGGAAGTAGTTGCTATTATTATTCCTATTTTATAGATGCAGAAACTGAGGCAGATCAAAATTACATGACCTGTCTGGGATCACACAGCTAGTAATTGTCTGGTG
The DNA here is from genome assembly GCF_016432865.1 of Antechinus flavipes. NCBI lineage: Eukaryota > Metazoa > Chordata > Mammalia > Dasyuromorphia > Dasyuridae > Antechinus > Antechinus flavipes. The sequence goes on from NC_067403.1 coordinate 237,133,037, forward strand.
CCGGATTTCAACTCAGGACTTGCTGATTCCAAGTCCAATACATAGTTCCTGTACCACCAAGACTATTAAAGGGGTCCATGGTGCAAAAAAAAAAAAAATTAGAACTCCTGAATTTGAGGATCTTTAAGTTCCTTCCATGTTTTGTTCTATGACCCTTCCCAACTCAGCTGGCTTTTTTTCTAAAGTTCTTTCTACCAGTAACAGCCTATGTTTTAAGATCCCTTGAAATTCTGACTTTCTTTGTCATCGATTCTAAGGTTCCTTCTTGAATTTGTCAACCCACGTATCTAGAATGCATTCTTAGAAGATTGGGCCTTGTCATCTTGACACTACCACGATAATGTCTCCTTTAAAAATAAGGCTGTTAACTTATGGAACATATTTATGGAATTATACTGACAATAGCATTTTTCAAAGGTAAGTGCAAATGTGTTTTGCACTCAAATAATATTTTGTCTACCACCAGCTTGTGTTTCTTCATAAAAACAAACCCCCAAATAATATTTTGTCTAACAAATTGGTCTGCTCCACCCATTCTTGGTTCTCTCAACTGAGGAAGTGCTCCCTCCCAAACTACCTTATATTTAACTGTTTTGTATATATTTGTATTTATTCACTTCAGATTTCTTTTGTATTTGTTTTCAATGTGTTTATTGTCTCCCCATAAGGTATAGGTCTTGCTCCTTGTGAGCAGGGATTATCTCATTCTTTGTACTTGTATGACTAATACCTAGGATAGTGACAGGATATAGTAGGCATTTAATAAATACATTTTGAATGATTCTATCTCTAGTATTCTATGTCTTAAGTTCCTTTCCATCTCTAATTACTGTTCTTTTGGAATTAAAAGCCCTTTAAAATCTGATCCTTCCTCTCTCACTACTTTCCCAGGCTTCTTTTTTATTTTAATAATTTTTATTTAACAAATTTAATTTTATTTTAATATTTTAAAATCTTTATTTTTTCCAATACATACAAAGATAGTTTTCAACATTCGCCTTTGAAAAAGCTTGCATTCCAAATTTTTCTCCTTCCCCTTCCCCAAAACTGCAAGCAATTGATGTAGATTAAACATGTGCAATTCTTCTAAACATGTTTCCATATTCATCATGTCTTGTTAAAAAAAATCAGATCAAAAGAAAAAACCACGAGAAAGGGAAAAAAATAAGCAAACAAACAATAATAAAAGATGAAAATATTACGCTTGGATTCACATTCATTCACCATACTTCTCTCTCTGGATGCAGATGGCACTTTCCATCCCAAGTCTATTGGAACTGTATTGAATCACCTCATTGCTGAAAAGAGCCAAGTCCATCAAGGTTGATCACCACATGATCTTGTTGGTGCTGTGTACAAAGTTCTCTTGGTTCATTTCTTGGTAAGTCTTTTCAGGCTTTTCTGAAATCAACCTGCTCATCATTTCTTATAAAACAATATTATATATTTTCTGAGGCAATTGCCCAGGGTCACACAACCAGGAAGTGTTAAGTGTCTGAGGCCAGATTTGAACTCAGGTCCTCCTGACTTCAGGGTTGGTGCTCTATCTACTTCACCAACTAGTTGCCCCTAGAAAAATAATATTACATTACATTCCTATATTATGACTTATCCAACCATTTCCCAACTGAGGAACATCCACTCCTGAGTCATTGGAGCCCAGTGGCAAAACACCACTCAGGATGAATGGCAATGGCCTCAGATGCAATGGGAGACCCTGGCTTTTTCAAGCTAGGTCTTTCCCAGGTTTCAGTCTGTCTGAACCAACATCTACTTATTAATTAAAGGTTAGGTAAGAATGGAGGCAAAAGACGTGGAAGAAGATGCAGTTCCTTTCCACTACAAAAAGAACTGCTACAAACATGTTTGCACATGTGGGGTCCTTTCCCCTCTTTTATGATTTTTCTGTGATTTTGTGGGCAAGTCACTTAAGCCCAGTTGCCTCAATGGAAAAAAAAAAGGTATACACAGTTTGATAGCCCTTTGGGCATAGTTCCAAATTGCTCTCCAAAATGGTTGGATCAGTTCACAACTCCACCAACAATGCATCAGTGTTCCAATTTTCCCACATTCCCCTCCAACATTCATCATTATCTTTTCCTGTCATCTTAGTCTGAGAAGTGTGAAGTGGTACCTCAGGGTTGTCTTAATTTGCATTTCTCTAATCAATGAAGATTTAGAGCATTTTTTCATAGGACTAGAAATGGCTTGAATTTCTTTATCTGAAAATTGTCTGTTCATATCTTTTAACCATTTATCAATCACTTCCCAGTCTTCTTCCACATCTTTTGCCTCCATTCTTGCCTAACCTTTAATTAATAAGTAGATGTTGGTTCAGACAGACTGAAACCTGGGAAAGACCTAGCTTGAAAAAGCCAGGGTCTCCCATTACATCTGAGGCCATTGCCATTCATCCTGAGTGGTGTTTTGCCACTGGGCTCCAATGACTCAGGAGGAAAGAGTGAGGATCATGACTCTACAAAGCTGTGTTTCACTCAAATACAATTCACTTGCAAGTCAAGACATCACCTTCCTGATGCCATTGGTCCTCAAACCTTACATCCTGCCAGGTATTCTTTGATCTATTGACACAAAGATCCTGGTTGATCCCAGACCAAGATACTCTCTCTCAGTTCTGAGCATCTTCCCTGGATACTTCCCTATGTTTAGAATGCTGTCTCTCCTCAACAAAACCTCAAGTCTCTTAGCTTAGAGTGAATGGAATAGCAATTTTTCTATTTGGGTCAGTGTGGTGTTCTCTTCTTTTTTATAATATAATGGTTCTCTCTGGGAGCATGTTTCTTGGGGAGGTTTTCTGGAGGCAGCCTTAGTTTCAGTTCCAAGTAATAATCACTTCAAACGCAGCCAGGAAATAAAATCCAGTCCTTTATTGTGTCCTTCAAAGTCTTGAGCTAGCTAGCTCCCTCCAAATGTCTCCTGTCAGAACAAAAGTGAAATATGGAATGAATCTATCTCTACCTCTGAGAATGGGCTTCTCCCCCTGGCCCTGAGAGCTTCTTGCTTATATGCTGTACACTGAGTATACACCAATCATTATATCACTGGGAAACCATTATTTGTTGTAGGATTAAATCAATTCTAAACTAGACTTAACCATTGTTTCCTCAATTCCACTTAGTACTTTGTTTCAAGTTCTGGCCCATAACATCTCCTTGTAGCATCAGATCAATCATACTGAACCGAGCTAAATTAGATAATTATTGTCTCTATCAATTCTAATGACTTAACACTTTGTAGGGATTCCAACAGGTCAGAAACCCTTATAATCTTCCCCTCCCAGACTGGTTTTTTAATTAGGTAAAAGAAGCCATTCTCTGCCTCATTTCTTATCTAATCTTAATCACTGATTAGCCATTGCTTCAGTCAAACTGAGACCTATTAAAGACCTTAGCTTTAAAAGGCTAGATGCTACACCATCCCCAACGTTCTGACCTCTGTTTGGCTCCTGGACCTGATGGCTCTGGGGGAGAAAGTGAAGTTGGTGACTTGGCACTCCGGGTTGAAACCCAACTCACCTGCACTACCTTCCGAATATCATGGCCCTCTTCAACAACAAAGTCCCACCTTTTATAGGAAGTCTCACCCAAACTTAATTCTAGTTCTTTCTATCTGTGACATTACCTGATTATCATCTATATGTCTTATTTGTACATAGTTGTTTGCATGCCGTGTCCCCCCATTAGACTGTGTACTCCATGAGGGACTGTCTTTTACCTTTCTTTGTATCCTCTGTGCTTAGCACAGTGCCCAACACATACAAACACTTAATAACTAAGTGATTATATCTTAAGATCCTTCATGTCACAACAGACATTTTGTTTTGTTCCCTTTTCAATACTATATGCTCTCAGATTCCCTTCAACTCTAATATTCCATGTTCTGTGTTCCAAATCCTTTAAAACTCAGATATCCTATAATCAAATTTCCTTTCTTTAAACATTCTATATTCTAAGACCCCTTTTAGTTCTAACATTCTATATTTTATGTTCTAAGGTCTCTTCTAGACTGAACATTCCATGATTCTAGCTCTATTTCTTGGATAGTCCAAGTGCTTTTGGGAATCACTGACATTTGTCAGGAAGAAGCTGTTTTCCAAAAACATTCTCTCCACCCCTTCTCCCATTACACACACACACACACACACACACACACACACACACACACACACACAAGCCATCACCCTTCCAAGAAGAGCTTGGAAAACTCATCTTTTCTTTAGCATCTGAGTCCTTTATTTTTTCTCCCTCATCCTCCTTTCCAAATTTGTATAATTAAATCCTACACTGCTTGGAAACTGTGACCAGAAGGCTCCAGATTGGATGGAAGAGGAAAGGGATTAGTTGGAGTGGCTCATTTCAGTGATAAGACTAATGAAGGAACACCGGTAAGGTGTTTGTTTCTCTGGAGAAGAGTTTAACCTTGGGAAGGCTTTCATCCAGAAGGTTTGGCTGATGGGAGCTTGTCTCCTCTGGGCACAGATCCATGATCACTGGCTCCGGATTTCACCCACTAAGATGGCAGATAGCTAAGTAAGCATTAAGTGAGGGACATTGGCACTGGTCCCTAGGAAGCTGCTGAGGGCACATGTCTGGGAGAGCTCGGGACCAGGACAAGTGCCAGGGTCAAGAGGGAGGGGGCTCAGAAATATCCAAGTCATGTGTACTCAGGAAACTGCTGCTGGCATGGGACCTTCCCAATGCTCTCAGCCAGCTTACATGCATCTTATCAGAGCTGAAATGGAGGGCATGAAGTCGCACCCCAAGCACATCTGCTTTGTCTTAACGTCTAAAACAGTAGATTTAAACACACGATTATTTTTTCAAGCCACCTTGATGATAGGAGGAAACTACTAATGGACATATTGCTCTGTTGGTCGAATTAATGAGTTTTCTTCATGCTCAGAATTTAGACTTCTGTGGTTCAGCCATTTTTCAGTCTTCATGACTCCATTTTGGGGTTTCTTGCCAGAGAAACGGGAGTAGTCTGACATTGCCTTCTCCAGCTCAATATACAGATGAGGAAACTGAGGCAAACAGGGTTAAGTGACTTACCCAGGGTCACAGAGCCAGTAATTGTCTGAGTATGGATTTAAACTCAGGATTTCCTAATTCCAGGCCTGGTGCTCTCTAAATTGCACCCTTTAACTATTTAAGCTACCTAGGACAAAACGTCAGTGACTTCATTCATGACTCTGTGTGTTTTTTAAAAATTCCCTTCTGCATCCCTAAATCTGCCAGCCCAAAGCCCAAAAGTCATATAAAACACATTCTACCTTTATGATGTATGACAGTCAACTAAACTATAGAAAAGAAACAAATTAGTCTTTAAACACAAAAACTATCAGAAAGGCATAATATATCTGTTCCAGTGACTCAGTACATAGAAGATGCTCACCCGGTACACAATAGGTGCAAAATAAATGTTTACTGATTGAGAGACTAACCTGAATCTCTATAGGACATGATGTCCCAATGACATTCACCAAAGGCAGTCATGAGGGCTATAGAATAAAAGTACTGCCACCGGTATCAGCTTCTGAGTCAGCCAAAGGATCAAATACCCAGCAGGCTTGGGAGTGAGTGGCTGCTAAATTATAGGGCAAGAAACACTTAGGGTGATGAGAGGGAGAAGAGCAGGGGAAGAAAACTAATAGCTGGCAAGCATATTTCTTTAAAAAGTGCATTACCCAAACAAGCAGCAGGTCCTTTAATCCCTCCCACTCCTGCCTGAATATACACTAATTGAAAATTAAGTTTTCAATTTAAAGCCATTTTCTAATTCTATCTCATTCAGGAGCAGTTAGAGCCCTGGTGTTTTGATGAATTCCCAATGTGTTTTTCTTCCACTCCCTCAGGAAACCAACAAAGAAGCCTTGTCAACTCGCTAGTGACAGCCGGCGGGAAGGTTTGTGCAAGGGGACAGTTGTCATGGGAGCCAGAGAAAACAGGGACAGGACAGGGCTAAAGTTTCAGCTGAACCCCAATGTCAGGCGGAAAGCTTTTCCTCTTCCTATTCCTTCCCTTTCATTTTCCTTCCATTCAATTCTATTCAATGAGCACTACTTTTTTAGTTTTTTTTCCCCCTAGGCTGTCTAGCTAAGGACAACAGGGATGTCTCCCTCTTTTGTGCATCACTCTCCTATTATTTCCTGACTAAAAGGTGTCCTGAATGAATCAATCAATCAATAGGCATTTAATAAGCATTTACTATGTATGAGGCTCTGTGCTAAATGCTAAGGATACAAAATATAATAATAGACTAGTCAATGAAGGCCGGTCTTTGAACTATACATAGACATTGCCTGCCTGATTTTAGTCTCTGAAACATCCTCAGACACTCTTACTGCTCCCAATTCAACCATATGGAAACTTGGGCCGGTTTCCATCCATGACAATGCAAGGATCAGTTGTATATAATAAAGTCTTCTAATTGGCTGAGGAGCCAGAAGCACTGATGATCCAAGGACTACCAAGTTGAAATTGAGCAGACATACCTCGATTTCTTTTCCATTACATCTTAAAATGAGGATTGCTTTGAGTTGCCAAGTGGTTAGGGCAGATTGCTTCATTCCTCCACCGAACTGTCATGTGTCCTTCAGCCCACATTGCCTCTGCTTTTTGGGGGATTATCCTTTCTTGATCTTAGGTTAATGAGTATTTTTGAGGGAATGTCCAAGAGAACTGGTAAGATCAAGAAATTCAAAGGTCCTGTGGTGTTCTCTTCTTTAAAATATAATGGTTCTCTGGGAGCAGGTTTCTTGGGGAGGTTTTCTGGAGGCAACCTTAGTTTTAGTTCAGAGTAATAATCACCTCAAGTACAGCCAGCTGATAAAATCCAAACGTTTATTTTCTCCTTCCAAGTCTTGTCTCTTTCCTTGGGCCCAGGTAGCTTTAATAAAAACCTATCTCTCTCCTTGGTTCTAAGAGCTCTTGTAGCTTGTCCTTTGCCTCTGTTTTCTTCAGCCTCCAGCCAGCACAAAGGTGAAAGTTGGAATGAATCTGACTAAGCCTCCAAGAGTGGGCTTGTGGGCTTCTGTATCTCCCAGAGTGCTCTTTGGCCCTGAAAGCTTCTTGCTTATATGTTGTACACTGAGTACACACCAATCATTATGTCACTGGGAAATCGTTTGTTGTAGGATTAAATCAATTTTAAACTAGATTTAAACATTGTCTCCTCAATTCCACTTAGTACCTTGTTTCAAGTTCTGGCCCATAACATCTCCTTGTAGGATCAGATCAATCATACTGAACCAGGCAAAATTAGATAATTATTGTCTCTATCAATTTTAAAGACTTAACAGTTTGTAAGGATTCCAACAAGGTCCTACCAAAGGTCCTTCAGTAAGACTCCAACAGAGATAGGAGCAATAGCCAGAGATATCAGAAGATGACCTGTCAACAGCCTAAAGCATTCCCTACAATAAACTTGTGCAAAAACTGAAGAGATTTCAGGATGGCAAGTAAGCTTTCTAACCTAGGAACAACCTGATCTATCGAGAGGAAACACTACATTCTCTGAAGAACACCTAGTTAAACCTAGCTAAGCCATCCCTCCATTGAAGACACTGTGCCCTCTAAGAAATTAGCCAAGCTAATCAGTTGAGCCACTTGTCCATCACCAGTGAAATGAATTTTGTGAGGAAAGGCTTTCCAGGACTAGGAGTGAAAAGTGTCTTTTCACCACATCTGTTCTCTATACATGTGCCCCACTGCTATTGTACTATCAGTTTGATCTCATTTTCTCCCCATCCAAGGGGAGGGTGAATTTCCTGATTTGGGGGAATGCTTTATAACAATGTTTCTTACTATCCTGTCTTAATAAGTGCCCTTTTCTAAAAATTCTGAAATCAGTTGGTTGATTGATATGGCTAACAGTCCAGTGGAGGCTCAGGAACTATAATGTTAGGATTATCCCTAGAACACTGAGGGGGGCAAGTAGCAAACACCCACTAAAGATCCTGAGCCATGCCTGGAAATTGAGGGGGTGAAGAGGAGGAGTGGGGGAACAGTGATACAAAAGGCAAAAAGAAAATACTTTCTGATGAGAAAGCAGCATATACAATCTATAAGCTGGGAGACATTGCCTAGGAAATCACACAGAGCAAGGGACTGAGTCAGATTGCTGGATGTTGGAGCTGCGCTTTTGGATAGAAGCCATTCCGAAGAGTCAGAGCAGAGTAATGCTATGTTCAACGTCATGGAGGTGCTACAATCTGAGCAGGAAGAGGACATTCTCAGTGCCATCCACACCTGTAGTCCATCCTCTAGAACCCTGCTGAAACAAAGGGGGTTCTTCATGGGGCTCTGTCTAGTGAGCAAGCAGCCAACGGCAGGATCCAGAGGTGCCATTCAGAAGTATCAGTTATGGATGAGAATATGTATATGCAATATAATATAATATGATATGATATGAGATGTAATATGACATAACAATATAATGCAATATAATATAATAACTGCTGCAATCGGCTATCAGATTTTGGGACCATCATTCTTTGAGAGCAAGAAACTGTTTCTTTACAGACTCAAGAAGTATATATAACTAGCAGGAGCCCACCCACTAGAGAAACACAAATGAAATGACAACTCTGTTCCCTTGACCTTGTGTACTGGACCATCACCATTCTTCTCATGACTTATGTCTTGCCACTGGACTTTAATGACTGGAAGAGAGAGTGAGATGATAACTTTGCAGAGTTCTGTCTCCCTTAAATCCAATTCATGTTCAAGTCATGAGACTTTCACATTCTGGAGAGTGATTTTCATGCCTTTCACATTCACCAGAGTGATGTCATTGGTCTCTTCAAGAATACAGAACAAACAATAACAATCTTGTCTATGGGGTCATATTCCAGCTGAGGGTGATTCATCTCTGCAGATCTCTTGATCCGGCAAGGACCACACAATGCTGCCCACTGTGGATTTGGTGGCCAGGTCCCAAACACACACTAAGGGACACCTAACACCTTTTCCCTGATCTTAGCTGTGAGCCCACCAGTACAGCAGCATCCCTCTAGTCTTTATGTGAAGCACAAAAAGCTGCTGGCAAAATGAAAGAAACATGAACTTGTCTTTGAGAGGATGTGATTCGGTTTTCATGGTGTCAGCCATCATCTAGATATGGAAAAAATAGATAGCAATATTCATTAATCATCATATTGCTAAATTATATGCATGTTGGGGATTGTGTATTGAAGAATGAAATTTTTAAAACAAAGTTGTCAGTCCCTAGAAAATAAGCAAGAATGAATGTCCTAGAGGAAATGTTTAAAAACTAGGGATCTAAAAATGAAAGAAAGAAACATACGAAAGAACATAACACACTGATTTTCAACCTTATCAAGTTTTCCAAAACCTCAAATGCCAGTAGTTGAACTAATCGGATCTAGAGATTAAGAAAATATTACACCAAAATTACAGTGTTTAGGGTGCCGATCTTCTTATAATATCACAGGTTCCTCAAGGAGCTACAGATCCCATGTTGGGAACCACTGGCATAGAACTGTCAATGTATGCCATCTTTGTACCTGAACTCTCCAAATCATGGTGCTGCTATGTCTGTTTGTCATAATTCCTCTAGAATACTCCCCCCCCAACTCTCCCATTCCTAGTTTGGGTCCACAGAAGATAAACTGCTAGCTCAAGATCTAGGGATAATCCTTTAATATTAAATGCCTAACACAATTTCTCACAAGCTCCCACAAGTGTGCTTACCATTAACAATCAGCCAGTAGATTGATTAGCTTTAAGCAAAGGCATTTACTAAGATATTATAATAAAAACTCTAGGTATAAAATATTCCCCCAAAAAGCCTAGAGCACAGTTATCCACAATTATTTACACAATTATTGAGGGAAAGAGTGAGTTAAAATTGAAGCTATATGGTAGTGATACAAATGTGTGGATAATACAATCCCTGGTATTAGAAGTCTTTTCTCCCTTTGTAGAATTATCACAAAAGTTCTCTGGTGATTCAGCTTTCTCCTGGGTGTGTTCTTAATTGACCTCACAAAATCTGCTCCTTTCTTGAGTCAATGACTGACCCTTGTCTTTGCCACTAGAAGTCAAAATCTCTAAAGTTACCTCTTCATCTTGATGACTGATTCGCCATAATCATCTAAGTATAATGTATGTCTATGCTTCTAATTGGATATATTATCTTCTACTAGTCAAGTCTCTCTGGTGTCTTGATCAGAGAGAAAGGTGGGAAGGAAAGAAAGTCTTTTTTCTCAAAGTGATTCCCTCACAATAGCCTGCTTTTTCCTCCACTTATGGCTCCAACTCCAACAAATACCAAACTAAAATTTATGTTATTAACTCCCAAACTTACTTGATATTTTTATACATAGAATATTTGATTCTTTCAACCAATCATATGATTCTATGTTTACTGTGTAATGTCTGCTGCTTTTAATCCACTGACCAAAGCCCTATAATCCTCTGGAGTTGATTAAGAACTTATTCACATATCTCAGGCTGCAGGAAAATTCCTTAGAAACTTTGTGATGACATTTTGGGCCTGATGATTGATTGATTGCTTTTTCAACTATGTCAGCTTATGCAGGGAATGAAATTCCCTTTCTTATACTGATTACATTCTGGGCCTTCTGAGACATAACATTAATTGGGAGGGCCTAAGGGTGAAATCTTCCCTTATACTTGTTACTTGGTTTACATATACCTGTCCTCAGACTCAAATTCTCCTTTAACCCAATCATATCTCCAGTGCTCCTTCTAAGGTAGACCTGAGGAAAGTTCTTTTTTGATAAAACAATAAAAATGATTAGCAAAGATCAGTCTTTGAAAAGATGGAGAAACGATGAGAAAAACTTCTGACCTGAATTCTTTCCAACAAGGAGTAACTAGTTGCTAAAGAGGGGATAATAAGAAGATTGGAAGAGAATGGACGGTACATCACAAAATCCATAATAAAAAAAAATTTAAAACAATTAAAGGGGCAGCTAGATGATGCAGCTGATAGAACACCAGCCCTAAGGTCAGGAGGACTTGAGTTCAAATCTGGCCTCAGACACTTAACACTTACTAGCTGTGTGAACCGTGGCAAGTCACAATCTCAACTGCTTTGCAAAAAATTTTTTTAATAATTTGTGATTGAGAAAAAGAAATACAGGCACAGATTTTTCTGAAAACAGATTACAGGATTCACAAAACAGTCCAAGAAAGTTACAAAATTCTCAATGTAGAAATTCTGAAAATAAAAAGAAATTGAAGAGAAGATTGTCATCCAGGTATAAGTTGAACAAAATAGCCTCTGAAGTCACTTCCAACTGTGAAATTCTGTGATTCCATCTTTTATGTGGCTGTTAAAAGATTATTCCCAAGACACAGTTCTGATCATATCTTCTCCCTACTCAAAAACCTTTAGTGATCCCCTGTTTCCTTTATAATAAATCGCAGGCACCTCAGATCAGTATTTGAAGCCCTTCATGATTTAGGTCAAATCTATCTGCCCAGCCTTATTTCATGTTCTCCTTCATGAGTCCTGTGTCCAGACCAAAGCAGACTACATATATATCCCCTATTTTTTCCATGCATTTTCAATAGCCCGTCCCACAGGCATGGAATATAGTATTTCTTGGATGTCTCCAAATCTTTAACTTTGTTCAAAGCTTAACTTAGGGATCACCTGTTCTAAGATGCCTTTCTTCATCATCCCACTTATTAATGTTCTCTACAATTTCAAATATATCTTGTATTTAACTAAAAAGCAGCTAGATAGCACAGTAGATATAAATGCTAGCTATTATTAATCTTTATTTGGGTTGTAATACACTCAGAGACTTTTTTTTTATTTGGGGTTTGGGGGGATTTTTTTGGTTAGCACAATGTTTTTCAAATAGTTCATCCTTATTAGTAGCAATAATAACAGCCAGCATTTATATAAAGCTTTAAAGTTTGCAAAGCACTTAAACATGTATATGCATATATATACATATATGTGTAATTTTGTCTTCCAAACAATCCTGGGAGGTAGGTGCTCTTATTATCCCTATTTTACATGGAAGAAATTGTGACAAAGAGAAGTCAAATGACTTGCCCAAGCTCAGTTAGCAAGTATCCAAGATTATATTTGAACTCAATAACTCCTGATCCCCTGCGCCAGGATTCTATCCACTGTTCCACCTAGTTGTCTCTTTTAAAGTTTGAAAGTATCTTTTGGTCCTCACAACAACCTTCTGAGATAGATAATGTTGTTATCTCCAATTTATAGATAAGACCAGTTCAAGTTAAGTGACTTGTTCAGTATGAGAGGGAGAATTTTGAATTCAGGTCTATTCTGACTACTACCTCTTATTGTTGTTGTTGTTCACTTGTTTCAGTCATGTTCGACTCTTCTTAACCCCATTTGGGGTTTTCTTGGCAATGATACTGGAGTTTTCCTTTTCCAGCTCATTTTATAGATGAGGAAACTAAGACAAATAGTTAATATTAAGGGTCACACAGCTAGAAAGAATCTGAGAGCAGATTTGAACTCAGGTTTATCCTGACTCCAAGTCTCCACTGTACCTCCTAGGGGCCCAACAAATATTTACTGACCCTTGATAAATATTTACTGAACTGAATTGAATACAACTCAGTTGAAATGTTTAGCCTAGAGTGGGAAAAATGACAGGCTATACATAACAGCCATCTTCAAGTGATTGAAGAACTGCCTTATAGAAGAGTGATTAGATGTATTCTGTGTAGTGCCGAGGGCTGAACCAAGAGCAGTGGATAGAATCGAGAAAAATTGTAATTTCAAAATTTTGGAGTGAGAAGACACCGTAGAAATCATCTAAGCCAACCCCCTAATTTTACAGAAAAGGAAATGGAGACCCAAATACATTAAGTGCCTTCCTCAACAGTGTCTGAAATAGGATCCAAATACAGGTCTTCCTGACTCCAGATGTGTTACTCTATCCACTCATTCCATGCACCCACCCAAAAGAGAATGGACTACCTCAGAAGGCGAATTGCCCCTCAATGGAGGTTCTTTGAACAAAAGCTGGATCAATATTTATTTAAAATGATATTATGAGGGAAGGAAAGGTTTTTGTTGGACCAGGTGTTTGCTAAGGTCCCTCCAAATGCTAAAATTCTGTGATTTTTACCTTAAGGTCCCAAAGTTTAATCTGGAAAAGACCTCAGAGATCACCTAATCCAATCCTTTCATTTTATAGATGAAGGTACTGAATGAGGTTTGGACCAGTGGTGAGAAATTTGCTGAATATCATACGGATTAATATTAATTAGAAGAAGAATTTGAAATCAAATCTTCTCACTCCAAATCCAGGGAACGTTCCATTGTTCATAATGTTTCTGACAATATTTTCTAACCAACTGTCCTCAAATCCCCTTCCACAAACACAGATCCAAAGGAAAAGATTTATTTGAATAGTTCCCAATGATTTCATTTGAAGCTCAATGAATCTCATTACACTTCCCTCCCCAAACTTTTGAAAAGAATAGGATGAAGGATAGAGGGAGTTCTTTTTTGTTGGGATTTTTTTATTGTGGTTTGGATTTGGGGATTTTATTTTGATTTGAAGAATTTTGGTTCACAAAGAGGAATGATGAATCTTTACCTCCATCTGCTGGTTAAAGAGAGCAGTTCCTTATGATATCTAAAAAAAATACCTGCTTCATAGATTCCATATCTTAGATATGAAAAATATGTATTTTTTTAAAGTTTTATTGATTTTTTTAATCATTATAGTTTCCCCCAGTGTCTTCCCTTCCCTTCTCCCAGAAGCCCATCCCCTATAATGAATAATATTTAAAACCCCCAAAAAAGGAAAGGAGAGGAGGAAATCACTTTAACTGATCAATACATCAAAATAAGACTGCAAATACTAGCAATTTGCAACATTTCTAAGATTTGTGGTACCTCCCACCTCTGTATATTTCTTCTTGCAAACCACTCTTGTGAAATGATCAAGGCTGATTCCAGGGGCTTCTTGATGGTACAGTGGATAGAGCACCAGCCCTGGAGTCAGGAGGACCTGAATTCAAATGTGGTTTCAGACACTAAATACTTAATATGTGTGTGACCCTGCATAAGTCACTTAATCCCAATTGCCTCATCAAAAAAAAAAAAAAAAGATTGATTCTGTATCTTTTTTATTGATCCTATTTATAATTGATTTTGTCCTGTTAATGTTTAAGTCAATGGGTTTTTGGTCTCTGAACTTAATTCAGAAAATCAGAAGGCCTACAATGAGTTAAATGCAGTTCTCCTGCTAATCATTATTCTGTTCCTGCCTCAAGTAATTCTGCAATCCTTAGAGATGTGGGTGGATACCAAGAAGCCTGGTCTAGTAGCTCTCCCATCAGCTATCTTTCAAGGATGTCCCATTTACTATTCAGAGAGGTCCAGTCTCTCTGGACTCAAACAGCAAACATTTCTTAAATCATAGGAGGGAAGGAGTTATTGCTACCTCCTTGATCCCCAAATTCCAATCAATCATGGTTCTCATGCTTCAAACATGTAACCAAACATTTTGTCCTCTACCCCCTTGGGGTCCCTATCTGTTCTGGTCATTGTTCTGAAGCCCCAAAATCTATAAAAGAAAATTCTCCTTCATTCAGGGTCTTAGCTAACCGGGGAAGTTGAGATCCTATTCAATGTTAAGTTCACATTTTACTAATAAATTAATCATGCTTTGACTCTTGTAGTCAGTTTATTTTAGGGTTTTTTTTTAGTTTACCTTATTTTAATATTACATTTGTCCCTTATAATTTTGCAACATTATTTTTTGATTTATGAGTTATTCTTTCCATTGACATATTGGTTTTTTGTCTCTGTTTACGTCACTTAATGTTGGAATCTTTACAAACTGTTAAGTCATTAGAGTTGATAGAGACAATAATTATCTAATTTAGCATGGTTCAGTATCCTTAATCTAATCTTACAAGGAGATGTTTTGGGCCAGAACGTGAAACAAGGTACTAAGTAGAACTAATTGATACAATGTTTGTGTTCACATCAGTACTCATTGGAGTTCACAAGTATGGAAGACTCACAAAAACTCAATATGATTTTTATGGAGATTTTTCCATACCTGGAAACAGTGATGTGTTGGGGGAAAGTAAGGGGCCAATTGCTTCACACATTTGTTGTGAATTAACTCTTGAATCAATCCAATCCAATAAGCATGTACAAGTACCTACTTGTGTGATCTATGAATGGCCAATGTGAATTCTTCACATGATCAAACCACAACTTTTATCCTGCCATCATTTGGTGATAAACACATCACAGATCACATCACCAACTATGTTTATGAGCCAAGTACTCTGCCAGGCCCTAGGGAGAAAAAGACAAAATGCAAAGCTTCCCTACTCTTAGAAGCTACCTCCTAATAAAATGACCCAGGTACCGTCTGAGAATCTCTCACATCCTTGGTTTGTTGCCTTCATCCAGATTGAACCCAGAAATATCACCACTTGGCACTTCCCCAAATACAGTCACCAGTTTACTAGGTTCAAAATATATAGCACCAATGAAGCACCTACTTTATGTCAGGCCCTGGTCTGGGATGGGATATCAGGTACAAAGGATGAAAAAATCTTTCTAGGATAAAAAATAAATTCCTCCGGTTAGCTTTTAGAAACATACATGCATTTCCAACTTATGTTTCCAGCTTCATTCATCGTGGTATCCTATACTCTCGAGATCTAATCAAACCAAACTTCTCTATTTCAAAGGCATAATATTATATATATATATATACAATGCTATAAAGACATGGATGAAATATCACATGTGAAGAAATGAGAGAAAAGACTGGATCTCAGAGTATAGGATATCAAGCTCAATGACGCTGAAAACACATGTTGGAGGTGCATGTTGGACTCTAAAAGCTAACCAGAGGAGTTTATTTTTTATCCTAGAGGCAATAAGGGACCATCAGAGTTGGAACATGGGAGTCACGTGATCATATCTGTTCTCAAGGAAAACTATTTTGGCAGTGGTGTGTAGGATGAGCTGGAGTAGGAGGATATGAGTCAGGAAAATGAATTCGGAAGCTATTGCAAGAATCTAAGTAAAGACCTGAACTAAGGTAAGTGGAAAGAAGGGGACTAATGTAAGAGATCTTGTGAAGGTGGAAATAGCAGAAAATGAAGAAAGTCCTCACAACTGAGCCCACCAACAAGGTACAAAGGTAAAAATAAGTAGTAAGGGCAGAAAAATTCACATCCAAGCTTTAATCTTTACCCCAACGGTAACCCAGAATCATAGAATTACAAAATTTAAGAGTTGGGAGAGACCTTAATGGTCATATAGCCCTAGCAATATACCAAAGAAATCCCTGCTATAACATATTAGCAAATGTCAATATTCAAGTAAAGAGATTCCTAGACTTGGAACCGGAAGACTTGGATTGGAAGACTTCTTCTAATATATGCTCAGTAAGTTCTTTTATTTCTCTGAACCACATCAGTAAAATGAGAGGATTGGAACCTAAAAATTCAACTAAAACTAAATTTAAGTTTAATTTAGTTTTTAGTTTAAAACGAAAACTAAAATTTAGTTGGAACATAAAAATAATTTATGATCTTATAAGAAATCATTATCTAGTCTCTGCTTAAAGATCTCCAAGGAATGAGAATCCAGTAGATCTCCTCTTACCTAGTGTCCAAGAGTAATGCAGTAGGTACTTTTCAACTTGACTTGATTTATACTGTCCTAGTTAAGCCTCCAGTAGGGGAGGAATCCGGAGTTGCTCTTCCACATCAGTATTCCCCTCCACGGTACCTTTGTCTATACCCCCTTGTTTTTTCTCTAGCAAATCTCACCTTACAGGCCTCAATTACTGTTCACAGCAACTTTGCTTTCTGTAAACTATTCCATCTCTCTGCTTCAGCATTTTTTTTCTGTCCCCCATACTTATCTCCCATGTTCTCCATTTACTGACTTTTTGACTTCTTTTAAGTCCCAACTGAGATTCTACATTTTACAGGAATTCTTTCCCAACCCCTCTTAATTCTAGTGCTTTTCTTCTGTTCATTGTTTTCCATTTATCCTGTAGGAGTGTACGGGTCGTTGAGGAAGGACTAAAACCCCCAAAGAGAGGGCTTGCAAAGCCTTCTTCAGGGCTGCTCATCCATCTTCGGTGTCCACTTGTCACCCAGGTCTCACCTATGGCTTCGAGAAGCTAAAGTGTGTGCAATGGCCACACCTGGTAAAATCATCTTGGTAGACGAGCTAAACCAAGCTGAAGATAACTAACTGAGAAGCCTCAAATCCAATAATGACGGAGGAAAATATCTACCCCCGCCCCAAGCAGGTAAAGACTTCCCCTAGTGGAATGAGTATATGAGAATAATTTGTTCCAATCTGTTCCAGCAAGAAGGTGGCTGAAGCAGGTACTGTGCAGTGCTTAGAGCCCAGTCAGACATTGAACACATCAAGGTCATCCACCACATCTTGGGCCATCACTAGTCATTTGGCTTTTGTCTTGCTAGTGTACTTCAATGATTCTGGAAGAAAACATAAGGCTGACAATTCTGCACAAATCTGCCTCACTTCCATCGATTTCCCTCACTAGGCAAAATATCACCTATTTTGTGATAGATTCCACAAAGAGGATTGTCCTCTTTGGAAATGAAGGACAAACAAAAATTTATCCTTTAC
Source organism: Antechinus flavipes (assembly GCF_016432865.1). Lineage (NCBI taxonomy): Eukaryota > Metazoa > Chordata > Mammalia > Dasyuromorphia > Dasyuridae > Antechinus > Antechinus flavipes. Next base: position 237,150,695 of record NC_067403.1, read on the forward strand.
ATAGTTTGCTTTGTATATATTTGTTCACAAACTGTCTCCCCCACTAGATTGTAAGTTCCTGGAGAACAGGAACAATCTTTTGCCTCATTTTGTATCTGTAGCACGTAGTACTATGGCTAGCACATAGGTGCTAGATTAGTTCTAGAGCCATCTTCTAAGCATCTTTGCTGACGTCTGTAGTTTTCCTTCTCTCCAGCAGATGGTGATCATCACCTTTCTTCAGAAAACCAGCTCTCTGGAATAATCAGTCTCAACTATCTATGTTTGATTTCAACTCACCTGTACTCACAATACCTCCGTTCTTTTGAAATCTGATTTTGTGCACTTATCTCTCATAATCTCTACCCTTTGACCAAAGATTTATCATGGTATTGTATATAGGAAAATCACCTACTAGCACTATTCAGACAAGTATCCAGCCAGTTTAGGGGGAATCAGTCCTATTTGCTCACTCTTGACCTCAGTTTCCAATGTGTTTCTCCCTTACTCAAGTCAACATTTTCTTTTTTTTTTTCTTCGCTAGGATAAGATTATTTAATTTATAATTAATTTTTTTTTAACTTTTTATTGACAAAACCCATGCCTGGGTAATTTTTTACAGCATTATCCCTTGCACTCACTTCTGTTCCGATTTTTCCCCTCCTTCCCTCCCCCCCTCCCTCCAGATGGCAAGCAGTCCTTTACATGTTAAATAGGTTACAGTATATCCTAGATATACTATATGTGTGCAGAACCGAACAGTTCTTTTGTTGCACAGGGAGAATTGGATTCAGAAGGTATAAATAACCTGGGAAGAAAAAACAAAATGCAAGCAATTTATATTGATTTCTCAGTGTTCTTTCTTTGGGTGTAGCTGCTTCTGTACATCATTGATCAATTGAAACTGAATTAGCTCTCTTTATCAAAGAGATTCACTTCCATCAGAATACATCCTCAAACAGTATCATTGTTGAGGTGTATAATGATCTCCTGGTTCTGCTCATTTCACTTAGCATCAGTTCATGTAAGTCTCACCAGTCCTCTATGTATTCATTCTGCTGGTCATTTCTTACAGAACAATAATATTCCATAACATTCATATACCACAATGTATCCAGCCATTCTCCAATTGATGGGCATCCATTCATTTTCCATCTTCTAGCCACTACAAACAGGGCTGCCACAAACATTTTGGCACATACAGGTCCCTTTCCCTTCTTTAGTATCTCTTTGGGGTAAAAGCCCAGTAGAAATACTGCTGGATCAAAGGATATGCATAGCTTTATCATTTTTTGAGCATAGTTCCAAATTGCTCTCCAGAATGGCTGGATGTGTTCACAATTCCACCAACAATGTATCAGTGTCCCCGTTTTCCCACATCCCCTCCAACATTCCCCATTATCTTTCCCTGTCACTCTAGCCAATCTGACAGGTGTGTAGTGGTATCTCAGAGTTGTCTTAATTTGCATTTCTCTGATTAATAATGATTTGGAGCCTATTTTCATGTGGCTATAAATAGTTTTAATTTCTTCTGAGAATTGTCTGTTCATATCCTTTGTCAAGTCAACATTTTCCAATGACAGCACTGCTAAACTAGGGAGACTTGGAATTCAGTGATAAATATCCTGTCCCCTTGTTCCTTGTCTTTCCATTCCCCTACCTTTCTCCTGGAAAACTAAACAGGTTAATCAATTAAACAGAGGTTATTTCTAACAATACCTTAAAAAGGGAAGGACCAAATTCCTGGCAATGGTCTTGTCTCAGATACAGTCTTTCCTGGCTAAAGAAAGTCCTTTCTAAATTGTAAAGCACTAAACAAATAGGAGCTGCTTCCATTAGCATCAATATGTTAAGATGTCACACAAAAACTATGTTAGAAAGTCAAAATTTTATACCTGAAAGAAATTTTGATCAGTCATATCTAGGGTGGAGCTACTGGTATTTTGAACTAGGGTGCAAAAGTTTAGAAGATTATGTTAAGACTTGTACTTCAGCAAGAATTAAAAAAAACAACAGATCTTGCACTTATTTAAGAAAAATAATTCAAACAGCAAGCTATCACTTGGTATGTTTGTCCCTTCCATTTGTCATCTCAACCAATAGCCCAAAATCAATGCCAGAATTATCTTCTACCATAACTGCACCCCAGGTGAGTTGTTGCCCAGCCCAATTCAATCTTGTCCTACTTCTTCTCCAAATAAAAATAGTTTCTTCAGTGATGATCTCACATAGATCCAAGTTCTTTTC